>NC_136523.1:9212509-9220009 GCF_053919585.1 Euprymna scolopes | reverse complement strand
TATAAATGCTTTAAGTAACATACCTACGTGAATAATGAGTGCGAACATTCGTGAAGCATATCATTTCATCATTTCAGTCGTATATAATATCATCTCAGAATAAATCATATCGTGGTAAATTATATAATTCCGTTTTTAATTATTAACATTCAACCATATTAAATTCACATGAGATCGATATTCCCGTATCGATAAATGATGAAGAGATCGACATTTATTGATTAGATCATTCGGTTGAATGAAAATCGAAGCTGAAATCGATTACAGGACCGACTTGCTCGTTAATCATTACACTGAAACAGACACCCGCAGTAGATATAAACAACATTGATGAATGTAATCGCGTTCTGGGAACATCCCATAGTACAAAATGTGGATTAATGTCTTAATACAAAACAAAACTTTTATCCAACTTATTCGTTTCGGTACAATTGTATTATTGTAGTTGGTTGTGCCTGCACAAATACACGTAACTTGCATTTGGTTTGATTAAGTTTAGTGATTCATCAGCCATCAGTTTAGTTAAGGTCAGATTTTTGTCTTGTGATTATATATCATCATCATCATCATCACCATCATCATCATCATCATCATCATCATCATCATGCAGTCCGTCAGTCTTGACGATGACTAGTTTGGGCGTCAGTGCTTTATTCCTCAGTGTTGGCGGACGCTACTTCATCAACACAGGACTTTCCGCCTTGGCGTGAGCAGTTTAGTTGCAGTATCTGTTGCGCTTGAGATAGACAGCCTCTGAACCTCCAATGTTCATGTCCAGTTGAGACACCCGCGATGACTGGCAGCAGAGGAGGCCGCAGTTTCTGGCCGAAAGTAATCTCAGTGAGGTAAACAGTCGCCCTATTATGTCCGCTACTACGCGTTTCCTTTCTGGATGAGGTTCCATGGCCTTTTAAGAAAAAAGTGCAAGGCAGCAGTAAAAATGTTGCTGTGATAAGACGCAGAAGACAATGATGTTTATTTTAGGGTTGGTTCCCCTAGTCTTTGCCCAACCAAAGGCACCCAAAAGACAGTGGGGTAGGGGTTAGTAGTGTGCCAGAGCATGTCCACTAATCGGTGGGTCATAACGCACTATTTCTGGGGGCCCCTACTACTCCAAGATCTCCTACAAGTTTAGCCTGGGACCGCAAGGCACCCAGTTACCGTGTGTGGCCAACGTGAAGGCACTTTAGGAAGCTTGATGATGGAGAGGCTATATACTGGGAAGATTATGCATAGCTTCTCCCTTTTCACCACGAGGTTAGCCAGCGGTGTTAGCTGGAAGCGAGAAGGCATGCAAGCATGCACTTAAGACTAACTTATACCTAACACACTAGACGCATCACATCGCCCTGTGGGATTAAGAATCCAAACGCACAAACAATCACACATATATATATATATATATATATTCGAGGGTCAACAGTTACGTTTGGTCGCTACAAACAGCCATCTGTTTCAGTCAATGAGACTTCGTCAGGTGACACGAACCATTCGACTCCATAAAACAGTTTTTCTATGGCGTTGAATAGTTTTGGGTCGCCTGACAAAGTCCCATTGACTGAAACAGATGGTTATTTGTAGCAACCAGATGTAACTGTTGATCCTTGAATAAACAATAAAAAATATTTTGCCCTTGTTATCGAGCACTGTGTAATAACATCTTTGTATTTATAAGTCCCTACTTTTGAACGTTTCAAACCTGAGCATATGTATGTATACATATATATATATATATATATATATATATACAACATATAACATGCAACATACAATATATATATATGTGTGGGGGTGTATGTACAACACACCAATAGGCTCTTTTAGTCTTTGAAAGACTATGGATACCCTAAATGGTGTGCCTGCGCGTAATTTTTTTTTGTGGCAGGAGGTGCGTAATTTCAAACCACACCTCTCCGAAGTCAATATTGTTAAATTCCAGTGGCAAGTGGAGTGTATCTTACAACTACGACTACAAACAAATGCCGAGATAATCGAAGAACACATAAAGGGCCTAGATTCCCTAAATGGTCACCCATCTAATACAAACCAGACTCAACATTGCTTACGTTCGGTGGTCGGACGAGTACCTATTTGTCAACGCGATTATGCTATATATACGTGTGTGTGTGTGTGTGTGTGAATGTGTGTGTGTGTGTGTGTGTGTGTGTGATCACTAACTATTTATTTTCTCGTAGAGTTTTAATAACTGCATAATGATATTTGCGCTGTTCGAGCATTATGCCTTTGAACATTACGCAGTTATTAAAACTCTACGAGAAAATAAATCGCATGTCATTACTAGACCGGATAAGATTCAGGTTTTGTCGTACTAAATCATAATGCTTATGTCGACAAAGTGTCTGTCATACGAAATGACTCGGAGAAACTTGTCAAATTGTGCCCTGTCACAACATACAACCTCTTTAGAAACTAAATTCCAAAAAAATTATTTAAGTGGGTTAAGGAGGTGTACTGCCTTCTAGAATAGCCAGCGTGATTAGACACTCAATCCACCCGTCTAAAATTATAATGTTTATATAAAACTCACACAGAGGGTATCCTTTAAGGTCCATTTTATCTTTGGGGGTAGCATAAAGTTGCAAAAGAGATCTTAAATATTTTTCAACCTGTATTAGAATTTTACGTTCGTATAATTTCGCGTGCCGTTGTTTCTGTTAATTTTAGTAATAATAAAACCCTTTCTACACGTAAAGGGCTAAATGAAACAACAACGGAGAAAGTTATACTTTCCGACTCAATATCAAACATACGAAAATAACTCAACAAAGATTACTATTTAAAACCATCCATGAGTGGGTATGTTGCATAAACTGGAAGACGCTTCATAGTAAGCTATATACGCTCTCATCCTTTCTACAATAACACAAAAAATGAATGGAGCGATTTGAACGCACTAGTAAGAACATAATTAAATGGAAAAAAAGACTGTATAACAATGATTAAACAAAATTATTTATGAATTATTTATTTTTTATTTTATTTATTTTTTATTTTATTTATTTTTTATTTTATTTATTTTTTATTTTCTATTGTTATTGTCTTTTTCCAAATTTATTTTGTGTCGTTATCCTAGAGTACAGTTTATACTGTGAACACAGTTGTTCGCTATTTCTCTACTAGAGTTTAATAGATGTTGGGGTTCTTTAAAGAATAGGATAGCAATTTTTTCATTTAGGCATAATCTCCATCAACCGTCTAGGGTCCCTACATGTACTTATTTGTCTTACTATTTTCCATTTGACTATAGGCAAACGTCCACGTATATATATATATATATATATATATATATATATATATATATATATATATATATATATATTCATATATATATGTATATATACATATATATACATATATATATATATATATATAACTTATATAGTATCCGAAATATAGATTAAAACACAAAATAACATATCAAAATACACCCAGGCAGAAAGTGGGTAAGCTTACTATAATAAAAGGATATCTACCCTTCCTATAAAAGCACACAAAAAGAAGGGTGCATCGGAGGTCAACTGTTCCTTTGTCCTGAAGGTTCCCGCCGATTGGCTGATTAGGATGGGCGCGATGGCATTTAGGAAGCTGATTGGCTAACTAGAAAATTCAATAACACGGGCGTATATATAAACGCGCGATAACCACAACTTATCGCATAAGCCTGAAAAATTATCACGACAATGAAACGCGGAATATTCTATGTAGCTTAATATCTATATATATTTTCATAACTTATTGCCTAGCTCTACCTATATATTGAGCACTTTTGAAGTAAATATTGAAAATTTACGCATAAAATTATGTTTGTCCACAACAATGTATGGACTTCGAAACGCTTTACAATCCATCTCTTTTCTTACTCTCTCCATCATCCCTCTCTCCATCACCATCATCTCTCTCTCTAACTCTCTCTATCTCTCTCTATCTATATATATATAGATATATATATATATACATATATATATATATATGTGTGTGTGCATGTATATAAATACATACATATATGTATGTACGTACGTATGTATGTATGTATGTAGGTATGTATGTATGTCTAAATGTGGCGTCATTATATATTATTAAAGAGATATTGCAGAAAATCTTAGTAGATTTTAAATATATTCAATGCATTCGCACTCGTAGATGCCTACTTATTGACCTCCGCTTTATCCTTCGTGACACATCGTTGTTTCCAAGCTCATCGCACGGAAGCATGTGAACAGTTTTTGTGTAGATATCTTTAATAGGGGACAGACGACCGCGGGGCGATTGCTAAGGCGCTACTTGACGTTCGCTTCCATACATAGACAACAATTGCACTTCAGATCACCAATTCTTTGCGAACGTTTGTCACTGTAAATTGCCATTCAGGGCTGACGGCGATTTGAGTCTCTAGTGGCTTGATCATTTTAAGTTGATGTTCTCGCGTTTTAAATGTCAGGCTGATAAACCGACTGCGTGTCAGTCCGAAAATGTAGTCCGCTTTACTATGTGACGTTTCATAGGGAGGAGATAACATCGATTGTATTATTGTCAGTTGTCTATATGCATATGCGTATGTCTGTATATCCAGCTGTAAGTAATATACTAGTATACAAATGGGCAAATAGGTGTGAGTATGTGTGTAAGCTTGTATATTTAACTAAAAGTAAAAGATATAAAAACAAATACCCACAAATTTGTTATATTATGGATCAGCACTGCTCCGGATGAACACTACCTAAAAGTCTGTTGCCAAGGTCGCTGGAATGATGGTGGGATCCTTCTACCGCTCCAGAAGATATCTCACTACTGATGCAATTCTCTATCTATATAAAAGCCAAGTACGTCCAAGGATGGAATACTGTTGCCATATCTGGGCAGGAGCTGCTGGAGACAGCTTATCCTGCCTTTGCGGGGTAAAAAATGGGCTTCGTGGCTTGGTGGGGGATGCCCTTTTCTCTGCCCTGATGCCTCTCTCCCACGGGGAGACGTTGCGAGCCTATCCTTGTTTTGTCGTTATTTCCATGGCGGGTGCTAGTCTGGGCTCCAATCTCTGGTCCCCCCTCGCCGGTCTTTCACGGAGGACACCCGTCTTGCTGAATCCACTGTCAAAAGTTTCCCCCACTCTTCATCTGTGCCTAAATCAAAACGCGGATTCCATGAACGGAGCTTCTTTCTCGGAACTGCACGCCTGTGGAGCTCTGTTCCGTCTGCCTGCTTCCCACCGGACTACAACTTGGATGTCTTCAAGTCCTATGTTAATAGGTTCCTAATGAACCGCCCCCTTGGGTGAACACTTCGTCAGGTCTCCACACTAACGTAATGTACTTGCAATAACCCTTATCCCTGAGTGGCTTCCGGGCCTTGATAAGTGGTGATCACTGTGTAAAAAAAAAACTTCATTTCTTAAGCACACACACTTCCGTGTTCCATCCATTGTTCCTCATTTATTGGTAACTATTTCCTTCTCTATTTTTCTGTTTTCATCCTCTCTTTCGCTCTTACCATTTTTTTATATCTGTTTCTATGCTGTTGTCTTTTATTTTTTTATTATGCATCTCATTAAATCGATATATATATATATATATATATATATATATATATATATATATATATATATATATAATTAAGCAAACAATTAAATTTCTCAGGACACCATAAATGATACCACTATCTTTCTTTTCAGTCTATTTTTCTCTTGTCATTTATAAATATCTGACAATAAGCTACACAATATATTTGGTGTCTCATATCTGTAAGGAATTGAGGGTCCCTCTATTCGAGCAGAATCAACTATATAAACGGCGTGGTTACACACATACACACACACACACGCATATATATATAATCATCCACATACAGTACTATTTCGCTGTTTCACACCTCATGAGTGCGGCTAGACAGGCAACAACCTCAAGCCAAGATATGTATACACACACACACACACACACACACACATATATATATATATATATATATATATATACATATATATATATATATATATATATATAAAATTGGTGAGTTCGAAGAAGAGAGTAAATTCAATTCTATAAGACGAGACTTATCGGAGTAATATAAACCTCAACAAATTTTAATGAGGCTTATATATGGAAATTGAGTCGCAAAACATGTATGCTCATATGTATCCAATAAGTTTTGAATAATAAACAGACTATATACAAGCTCTGTCCTGCATTGAGCACCCTTTCATAATCACATGAGTTTCGTTATATTTATATATATATATATATATATATATATATATACATATATATGTATATATATATATATATATATATATATATATATATATATAGTTATCGAGATACAATACTGTTTTACAGCATATCAGTGCCGCTAGACAAGCAACTACCTCAAGCCAGGATCGAAACCCGATCCTCCAAATGACAGTCGAAGCTTCTAACCGTTTCGCTGCTATGCAGGCAGTGTATTAACAATGTTTTTGTACATTATATATATATAATAATTGTAATATATATATATATATATATATATATAAATTATATATATATATATATAAATTATATATATACAAGAAGGATAAATGAAAAAGATAAATTAAAATTTATATGTAAACTTTATTATTCAAAAGAATAACTCAAACAAACATCATTAATAAATACTTATTCTGTGTGGTTTCAAAGAATTCAAAATACCTCTCTTTGGAGAAAAGAAATGTGTTAGCAAATTTATACATATAGCAAAGCTAGAAATTGTACGACACTGCAATATATGACGATATATATATATATATATATATATATATATATGTGTGTGTGTGTGTGTGTATATATATATATGTGTGTGTGTGTGTGTGTGTGTATATATATATGTGTGTGTGTGTGTATAAGAGTAAATAGTCAATAAAACATGTTAAAAAACACTTTGAACAAAAAAAAACATTTAATCTTAAAAGGAAACACTTAATAATACTTTCCTTCTCATCAGAGGGTCGGTATTAGCAAAACGCAGGATCGGATTTTGTATACAAAAGTGTTAGATGATGATGACACTGCAAGCAAGTCAAAGATCTTACTTGATAACAAAAAGTGAAGCAGAGGCAACACGGTGAAGAAAAAGCTGATTTCACGTGAATGGATAGTCTGGTGAAAGATAAATTATCCAATGACGGTAAAATCCAAAAATATGATTCCAAGAATGTTAATTAAATTTCCATTCGCACAAGTAAAATCCAAAGAAAATCACGTAATTGGAAGATGGTCCAAATTATTATTATTATTATTATTATTATTATTATTATTATTATTATTATTATTATTATTAATGTTATATATATATATATAATAAAGTAAGCGCTAGTATATTATTCAAAATAAATTTTAAGTAGGTAAGTTGTAGGAACTATGCCAAACTTGATATGAATAAAGTTCAATGAATGTTATTTGAAAGTTATATAGTGTCTTGTGTTGCATTTGAATATCAGTTAGCTTTTAATAATACCTAAATTCTTACTTT
>NC_136523.1:9160009-9207509 GCF_053919585.1 Euprymna scolopes | reverse complement strand
CCGAATAATAGTGTCCGTCTGAACTTTTTCTTTACAATTATAAAAAGCCTGGCAAATAACTTTTTGCAAAGTGCGAAAACCATAGGGCAATACTCCAACGTGTATTTGAAAAATGATCTCATACGACTTCAAGTACAAGGGACCTTATCCGAAACATGACACAATTCCGCGTCGGCACTTTCGGCACTGTTATCTAAATAGTCGGAAGGTGATCATGCGATTGTTACATGAAAGGGATGTCCCCTTCTCATGTAAGTAAAAAGACATACTAAATGAGTGAAAATGATATTAGGATAAGGCTAGAATAAACACTTTAGGCAAATATTAAAGATAATGGAAAATGGAATTTAGAAAATTAGTCCATTGTTAATTCTATAGAATATTTGTAAATCCACGTGATGTAGTCACGTTGGAGAACACACTAATGACGTCATAAAATAGATTTCTTAATATAGGAATCTGAGTGTTCGAAGAAGAGAAATCAGTTAACGGATGAGTGGATGAGAATAAGATGCTAAGAGCAGGTCACACACGGTGATATATAGTTGAAGAGGAGATCCCCTTAGAAGCGAAGGGAGGAAAATAGACCATGTAAATCAAAGTTTGAATCCCTGACTACACTGATCGGCCGATTGAAGAATAAAGAAACTAATTATGTTTGTGTCGTGTCGTCATTCCTTACAACAGAACATACAAATGTGTTTTATCCTCATCTTGTAGCAAACTTTATATAATCCTTCCAGGTATTATGTGTCCTCCCCTTCTCTGTGTTAAAAAGAATCATTCCAGTCATTCGCCTTCATCATCACGATTGTTATATCTCTATTATGACTCCCCGTCATCTCTTCCAATATGAGCCCCCTGCTATTCAACACGATTAACTAATAAGCAACAACAAATCTGAATAATTCAAATAATCCAAATTACCTATCGCCGTCTGTAAAATTTCTAATAATAATACTAAATCATTACAAACGTATAGGCCAATTTCTAACGATAATACTAAATCTTTACACACCTACAAGGCCACCATTCGCCTATGCATGGAATAGTGTTGCCACATATGGGCTGGTACATCTACCACTAGCCCCCCCCCTCTTAGATAGGGTCCAAAACAGAGTCGTCAATCTAATTCTTCCCACTTTATCAACAAAGCTCCAGCCCCTGTCTCATCGCCGCAACGTTGCACCACTGTGCCTGTTTTACAAATATTTTAATGGAATGTGTTCTGATGAACTCGTTTCACTTGTACCCCGTCGGCATACATATCCCCGACAAACCCGCTTAGCAATAAGATCTCACACTTTCACTGTTGATGTCTTTAAATGCCAGAAAGCTTTCTATTCTAATAATTTCTTCCCTCGAGCAGCTAGACTTTGGAACTCTATACCTGCTGCCTGCTTCTCTTGCTGTATTGATATGCGGAGGTTTAAAGGTATCATAAAGAAATACCTTGTTAATCTTTCATAGACATAGCCCCAAATAGTAGGTCCTCCGTCCAAGTTGCCATATTTAATCATGAGTATAATAAATTAAAGATTTTAAAAAACTGAAATAATACGAAATTGAAAGCAAATTTTAAAATACTGCAAAAGATTGGCAAGATTAACTAACTAACAGATGCAAGATGATAACAGTTTTCTGTAAATAATCATTACATTCAATCCTTATATAAAAAATCAAGATATAAGTAAAGATAAGAACAACGGTTATTGATCTTTTTATCTCCTGTCGTGTTCAATGATGTTCAATTATTAAAGTTCTTAATCTTAATCGATATAATTGTAATAAAGATTACTTGATTGGAATTTATTTTATTACTATTGAAATAAAATCTTGCTAACAGATTCCCATTTTTGTCTCATATGAGAGTTGGGGGGGGCATTTAGAATTCCAATAATATATATCGATTAGATTGGTCTGTCCCTGTGTAATGCGTTTACGCGTCGCAGTCCTGAATCTAATTTCGATTTTCAATTGTTGTCCTTCGATTCAAACTGTCAGAATCAATAAACGTCAATAAAAGGGCAATTTATCCTCCAATCGGTGATCGATGAAGATCGATTTTTGGTGCGTAAATTGATGGATTCCAATTAATAACTAAAAACGTTAACCTCAGGTCACTCGGAAGCTTTATATAAAATGCGGTTTGGTGGTTCCCTTTTAAAGGGTTCCAATTAGGGAGAAAGATCCTAGTTTTTACATACGTTATCACCTTTCAAAAATGCACATTTGTACTAGTAATGGGACGAGTCCAACATTTCTCCCGATTCCGATACAATTAACGATTCTGAACTAAATTCCCGATTCCAATACAATTACCGATTCCGATTCTTTATAAATCTCAAATCATTTAACTATAAGATTGCCATTTCTCCTGATTTTCGTAAAAACACAGGTTTAATATCCAAATATTTTCCTAAACGAAAAAATACCGTTGTGGAGGGTGATCTATCGATTTTAGTTTCACCTGTATTTTAAAATCAATAACTATTTATTATTTCATCATTATTACCCATAATGGGAGATTTTACTTTAAACAATATCAAATAAAAAGGACAATTAAAAGAATCGTTTTGGCATTGGAAAATAGGCATCAATTTTTCCGATTTCGATACCCCTGAATCTTTCGATTTTTCCGATTCACGATTCCGATTCCGATTAATCGCCCCAACACTAATCTGTGCAAACGTTATCATCTTTTACGTACATTTCTGGCCGTACGTGCATAATAAACGTTCACGTCCATTTTTTATTGGTTTTCTACCCAAAACAAGCCACAGTGCAGCTTGGATTATGATGGCTACTATTTGGGACAAAACCTGCACGGATGTTGTGTAGGTAACCGAGCAATAAAATCTCTGTTCACATTAAACTTAAACTTCTGCATGACAATATAGTCAGAGGAGTAGCGACTCGAGAGGAAATTCCCAAATCTAGCAACTCAAGGGAAGAAACTATTTGGGTGGAAAGTTTTCCGACATCTAAGGATTTCTACAGTGTATAAGCGAAATCTTATTGCTTATCGAATCTGCCTGAAGCAATTAGATCGGGTGTGTACAAGAGCCTGTAGTTCGTCGGAACATGTTCGTGTAAAATACTTGTAAAATAGACGCAGGGATGCAGCATTTCGTCGACAATAAAAAAAGTTAGTTTGGTTGACAGCGCGGGAACTATCAGCTTGGCCACGCTTTCTTGAATCCTGTTTAGGAATGGAAGACTAGCAAGCAGGTGCTCAAGGCCAAATATGGTTACAATACTCCATGCATGGGTGACTGGTAACCATGAAGATATACAGGATACTCTCAGGTTTACGTAACTTTCTAGTAAGATAGAGATTGCCCACTTTTTCGCAAAAGTATTGGCAATGCCCTCGACATATTTGTTCTAATTTATTGTTCCATGTGAACGTTAAGCCAAGAAGTTTGAACGAAGAGTTTTAAGGTAGACTATAATTAGCCGTGGCAATCAGTATTAGAGAAGAGTTCTTGTAATTATTAAAGTAATAAAACTTGTCTTGGCAAAATTGAATGTAACCATCCGTTTATATCTCTATTCATTTCAGACTAGAGATCATACTCTAAGGTTTCAGCCACTTCTTTAGATACTTGTTTATTCGTTCTTGTTCGTGCCTGTTTTTGTATTCCTTTTGGGCCAGTTTGCGATATTCACTTACTATATGGTTTATCGTTTCGTTTCTTTGTCCACATAGTCTGTATTTGCTCTTTTCGTGTGTTTTGATATGCTTGTTTCCTTTCAAGTTATTAAAGATTCAGTTTCTTGGTTTATGTGTCCTTTTTGCATCCATGTCCAGGTGCCACTTTGAAGTAGGGGGTTACTATCGGGGACATAAGTTAGAGGGGTATTATGAAGGGAGATGAGTAGCAAGATGGCTGTTCACATTATACTTGAACTTCTGCATGTCAATACAGTTGGAAAAACAGAATCCCGGAAGGGATTTCCAAAATCCAGCAGTTCTGGGGACGAAACTATTGGAGTAGAAGGCTTTCTTACATCTAGGGATCTCTACTGTGAATGGCTGGGATTTAGCTGTTTGTCGGAAATGTCGGGGGTGTTCACGTTGAGGGGTTGCTAATTCGTCAGAGCATTCACCATTAAAGTACTTGCAGAACAAGCAGAGGTATGCAACATTGCGTCGATGGGACAGAGGCTGGAGCTTAGATGACAGTTCAGGAACTATCAGGTTGGCGACTCTCTTTTGAACCCTGTCAAGAAGTGAGAGACAAGTAGCAGATGCACCAGCCCAGATGTGACTACAGTACTCCATACGTGGGTGAATGGTGGCCTTATAGAGGTACAGGATACTTTCAGGCGTAAGTAATTTTCTAGCGCAGAAGCCTAGGCAATATTCCCAATGTATCTATTCCAGTTCATGTTCCCTGTAAACGTAAGGCCGAGGAGTTTAAAGGAAGTACTTTCTGGTAATGTGTTCTTGGCCATTGCTATTGGTGGTAGTGAAGGTGTTTGTAGTTATTGAAGGAATCAAGCTTAGTTTTGGCAGCATTGAACGTGACCATCCATCCATTTTGTCGCCATTCCACTACAGATTGGTGGTCATTCTGTAGTGTTTCTGCCATATATATATATATATATATATATATATATATATATATATATATATATATATATATATAGTAGAAATGGTAATTAATAAAAAACTTAAGAAAGTGCTCAATACTGTTGTAGAACAAATATGCGTTTTCTTTTTTATTACCGTATCTTTCTGTTACATTATTGTTTCAGCTACCCGGCTAGTTTTTGGCCGTCTGTAGCTTCCTCAGACTTTTACAGAAATTTTCGTTGTTATGGGATGAAAAAGTGAAAGAGTGGACAGGGGAGGGGTGCGGGAAGAGCGGGGAAATAAAAGGAAATGAACAAGGGGGAAGGTGGGAGGGGGTGCTTGGTATGTCGGTAATGTTTTAGTTTTGGAGTTTAAGGACTTCTGGGGGGGTCTGGGACGTTAATTTATGGTGTGGCTGAGGGCATAGGGATACATGGAAGGGGAAAGGGAATATGTGGGGGTAGGAGGAGGGGGAAATTTAAAATTTGAGACTTAATGTTAAAGTGTTCAGCGTCTCGTTGGTGAGATGATTTCTTGATAAGTATGTCTTGACCTGTTGGGTTTTCGCTTAGTTTCGGGGGGCGGGGAAAGCTATGATTCGGTTTATTTAGTTTTTATTTGTTGTTAATTGTTTCAAGAGGGTTAGCTAGCGGTCACGCACGCGAGCCCACGCATGCGCACGTACACACATATATACTTGAAGAAACGTTCACATGTACACATACATCGCCGCCCTGGCGTGCAAATATATGCACATATGTGCGCATGCATGCATAGACACCCGCGCCGCTCCCGCTTACGTCAAGTTTTCCTTAAGATGCTAAAATTGGGTACGTATGCGCAAGCATGGATGCCCTCATACACAGATACATACACACATCGACGCCCCCCACCCCCAAGAAGGCGTATACACGGGCCCATGCGTGCATATTTATTCAGGCATACCTGCATCCCCACGCATACATGCAAGCGCATGTATGCACACACAGATACCAATACTCGTGAACTCATACATCAACATATATCCACAGCTGCACGCTCTCACATACGTACGTGGACAGCAGGCAGCGGGCACATAAACTCTCACATCAACGTGCGTATACATAGGTACGTGTACGTATACATCGGTACCCCGTGTACACACGGACGCACACGTGGACGTACACTTTGGGGGTATACACACACATACACACCCAGTTATATAGACAGTTATTGGTATAGACATATTCGTCTACATAGATTTAAATTTAAGTTCATATGTGGGTATATAGGCGCAATACTTCACTTCGATATAGACATGATTATACATAGATATGAGCATAAACTCATTCCCAGGGTCAGATACATAATATTTTCATTTTCATTTGTGGGATGTTTTTATTGGTTATATGTGTGTGCACACGAGGGTGCCGGCGTACTCCATCGCATACATATATATATATATATATATATATATATATATATATATATATATATATATATATATATATATATATATATATACCTGCCGGGTAACTAAAACAATAAAATAAAACGTATATATATATAGTATAACTCCTATAATTTTAACATCCGCTTCGTTCAAATTAGAGGATGCTCCTCAAGTTTCGTGATAAAAAAATGTGCTGCAGTTAACGTTAATTTTCTAAGATTTAAGAAATAGTAAATGAAATTCATTGCTACATGATACTTCAAGTGCATATTAAGGTGAGTGTACGATATATTGAAGGTAAGATTTTTTTAAATACCAGGAACAAAAACATAGAAAATTAATTACATCTACTCTTACTTGTGAAGTTATCATCTACAAAAATCACTCATTTATGTAAAATACAGTTTTTTATTCATTAAATGAGTCTCATTGCAGTTTCTATTTTCATAGATTGAGCTCTCAGGCGTTGCCATTGTATTCCCTAAGCGATCACGAAAATCTACAATTGCTTGGTTCTGTAGCTTCTTTATGATTATATTTCTTCGTAGTGATATTGCTTGCAAAACATAGTTGTCCTTAAAGTAAGGACTTTTTCCTAGAAATTTTATAACTGCCCCCATAAACTTTTCTGCATCAGGCCATGATATTGCTTCATCAGAGTGTTCTTGGTTATTTAAATTAGCGTCAAGAGAATTGGAGCTGCCCAGGTTTAGAAGAAGTCCAAATGAGAGGAAGTCCAAATGAGAGGAAGTCCAATTTTAAAGGAAGTTCAAATTAAAGGAGTTTTACTCTCTCTCTCTCTCTCTCTCTCTCTCTCTCTATATATATATATATATATATATATATATATATATATATATATATATATATATATATATATATATATATATATATATATATATAAGTCGCCGGATCGTCGAAGAAAATGTTCAAACAAGCAAGTAAGGAATTACGTCACGGCGGTCCACATACCTATAAAATTTACAATATGTGTGTATGTGAGTACAATTTTCAACCTATGTACTAAACGGATTTTTGGATCTACATAATGGATACTTGATTTTAAGTAGGATATTCAGACAGATGGCAAGGCTTTTATCCGGAAACAGAAGGTTGCTAATGGGTCTAAATTGAAAAAAAAATTGTACGTAGGAGAGGGGAGAGGGTCATCGGATTTCTATCTGCTATTCAACTGCTTTACGAATTCACATGCGTGAATCGTTCAGAGTCCTTAACTTTTGAATAAATAAATTTTAAAACACTTTCTAAAAATTATATCAAGGTGACTTACTAGTTACTGCACTTGACTGACTGTCTGAAGGTTTGGGTTTCGATCTCAGCTCGAAAAAAAACACCATTATATTGGCATGTACATATCAGTATCAATTAAAATATAATGTTTATGCGTATTTTCCGACCGGGAAACGTCGTGAGGCATGCAGTTTATAATATTTTTTTACTTTTCATATATATGAGACACTGCAATTTTTGACACTTGCCGTTATTTGACTCTTGTCTGTAACATCACATTTTAATATAGAATTTTTTACATTAACTTTGTGGCGAATTTTTCATATCGGTTTTAGATATTAAAAAAAAAGCAAAGAAAATATCTGTCCACTCTTGTTAATTTGTAAATCGAGGTATGATTTGTGTTCATTCTATGTAGTCTTATCATAAAAAAAATGTTTGCCTTCCTTAGTAAAAACACGGATGACTTTTGGCGCTTTTTTATGTTACATCGATCAGAAGCAGGAAGAATAAACAAATTAGGAGCGTCAAATGCAAATAAGTCTGTTTTATTTTATTTATTTATTTTTTTTTTGCTGCCTTTCGTTTTTTCTTTTCTCTGTGGTTATACCTTTTTATTCAACTCTCGTGTTTATAATCTCCCGCTTCTCTCTCTCTCTCTCTCTCTCTCTCTCTCTATATATATATATATATATATATATATATATATATATATATATATATATATATATATATATACGTATATATATATATATCTTCTCCCTCTCTCTATATATATTCATATACACTTATATGTATATACATATACGTATATATACATACATATATATACATATATATGAATATATATATACATATAAATATACATATATAAACACACAGATATATATACGCACATATATATACGTATATATATATGTATATTTATACATACATATATATATATGCATACATATATGTTTACATACATATATATATATACATACATATATACATATATATGCATACATATATATATAGATATGTATATGCATACATATATACATATATACGTATATATATACATACATATATACATATATACGTATATATATACATACATATATACACATACAAACATATATATATATAGATAGATATATATAACTACTTAATTTACTCACATAAAATTAATATACGAAAGTATAGATTTATGCGTAAACTTTAAGTATTTACTTCAAAAGTGCTCAATACGTAGGTTGAGCTAGTTAGTAATTTATAAAATATATATGGCGATTAAGCTACACTTAATATTTCGCGTTTCATCCACTCTAGGACTCTTCGGGCTTATGCGCGAATTCTGTGGTTGTTTATCTTTTTTATATGCTCCTCTTCTATTGAGATTTTAGTTAGCCAATCAGCTTTCTAGTATCCACCGCGCCCTTCCTATCAGCCAATGGACATGCATTTATCGGACAAGGGCCTATTTGGCCTCTGATTGACCTGTTCCTTTGTGTGTGCTCTATGTAGTTTATTGATCTGTTTTAAAACAAGTTTAGTGTTTTTTTTGTTTTTTTGTTAGTTTACATATAAATATACATATGTGTACATACATATATGCACATATACATACATATATATATACATACATATATATACATACATATACAGTGATGATCATATTATAAAATAAAAATTAAATTTTGTCTAATATACAGTGATGATCATATTATAAAATAAAAGTTAAATTTTGTCTAATAAATTCTAAAAAAGGGATTAAATTAAAGAAAATAACAAAGTATATTATGTATTTTTAACTGGCCTTTCCGATGCAGCAATCGGATTTTAGAAAAAATAAATAAATTTTTGTCATGGTGTCTACACTTATTATTTTTCTATAAAAGTGAACGTGTCTGTGTGTTTGTGTTTCTGTCTGTCTATCTGTGTGCCTGTGTACATTTCCCTACGTCAAATTTACAGGGTACTGAAATTTTGGAAAATCGATGTGATAGATTTTCGACCAGAAATTTGGCTACTAAGAGGTCAAATTTCAACACTTTTACCTGTAGTAACTCTACAAAACTACTTCGACAATGTTGGGTCTAAACTCTTGAAATTTTAGATATAAGTTCCTTGGACATGGATCTAACTTATTAAATTAGTTAGAGCTCAAAACAATAAATGTCAAGGGGTCAATATGTCTGTGTGTGTGTCTTTGAGTGTGTCTGTGTGTGTACATTTCCCTCCGCAATAACTCTGTCAATTTTTAATCTACAGATTCGAAATTTAATATACAGGGTAGTGTGATTTGTGAAAATTTATGTGATCCATATTCGGCCAGAAATCTGTCTGTTCAGGGGTCAAAGTTCAACGATTAAACCTTTGAGAACTCTTCCAAACTACTCCGATAATTTTGAATCTAAACACTTGAAATTTCAGATATAGGTTACTTGGACATCGATCAAATGTAATAAATTAATTTGAGCCCCAAACAATAAAGGTTAAGGGGTCAGAATAGGGGTTAAATTTTGAAAAATTGACTGCTTTTTTTTTGGCTCAACATACACGTCCAAAAACCCGGGCAACGCCTGGCTCAAATGCTAGTATACTATATACTTACATCTATTACACAATAAACTCGACACACCTCTTATATCACAGAAACTTCTTAATAATCTATTTCGCTCTTAATGATAATATCGGTAGACGTCGCACCCTATCATGAAACCTAGCAGCGTCTCCACTCTTCTGAAAGAAGCATTCGGCTTCGAAATGCCATGGTATAAAAAGTCTCCACTTACGCAGCAGCCCTATATAAATGTGAACCCTTTTAAATAAATGAATATATATATATATATATATATATATATATATATATATATATATATATATAACTACTTCATTTATTCACATTAATTTAATATACGAAAGTATAGATTTATGCGTAAACTTTAAGTATTTACTTCAAAAGTACTCAATACGTAGGTAGAGCTAGTTAGTAATTTATCAAATATATATGGCGATTAAGCTACACTGAATATTCTGCGTGTCATCCAACTATAGGATTCGTCAGGCTTATGCGCGAATTCTGTGGTTGCTTCTCTAGGATAGCGATACAAAATGGCTTTAAAACTAACAATAAAAATAGAAAACAAACAAATAAATAAATTTAATAAACATGAATATACATAAACGATCACACACATATATGTATATATATATGTATATATATGTGCATGTATGTGTGTACACATAGGTATATTTATATGTATAAAAAAAGAACGTCTACATAAAACCACTAACCTAGTTCTAAAACAGATCCTTTGTTTGATAAAATGCATGCCCATTGGCTGATAAGAAGGGGCGCGGTGGATACTAGAAAGCAGATTGGCCAACTAGAAATCCTCAACATATATAAAAACAAGAAGCAACCACAGAATTCGCGCATAAGCCTGACGAATCCTATAGTTGGATGAAACGCAGAATATTCAGTGTAGCTTAATCGCCATATATATTTTATAAATTACTATATATATATATATATATATATGTATATATATATATATATATATTTATATATTTGCTATTGTTGTTTTTTCAAGCGATACATACGGTTAATATTGGCTCATTTTTTTTATTTACTTAGAAAGTCGCCCTTTTAATTTTGTTTAGACGTATATAACATTTATATATGTATATATATATATATATATATATATATATATATATATTATACCTTCATTTTTCTTTCTTGTTTACTTATATATATATGTGTGTGTATGTATATATACACACACATATATATGTATATATACATATATATATGTATGTATATATATAGGTAGTTATATGTATATGTATATAGTTATATATATATATAGGTAGTTATATGTATATCTATATAGTTATATATAGTTATATGTATATATATACATATATATGTATATATACATATAAATATGCATATGTATATATACATGTAAATATGTATATTTATATATACATATAAATGTGTATGTGTATATATACACATAAATATATATATATGTGTATGTATATATACATATAAATATATATACATACATATATATATGTACACACACACATATATATATGTGTATATATATATGTGTGTATGTGTGAGTATGTGTATGTGTGTGTGTGTTTTGTTCATTTTTTAAAAAATAATAAGGTTAGCATCTCCACCTTGAAGATCAGGGTTATTTTTAGAAAGTCACCCATAATTTGTAATATAATATTATTTATTTAATTTTATATTGAGAAGTGAAAAACGAATTACCATTAGCATATAAGCGACGCTCTTTGTGTAAACAAATCGAGCGGAGGTATTTCGGACGATATCAAAACATCGTTAAACTCGCTACTCGTTCAAGCAGCCGCAATAGCGTAATGGTTAGAAGCCTTGACTGCCGTATAAACGGTCGGGTTTCAATCCTGGCTTGAGGTAGTTGCCTGTCTAGCCGCACTGATGAGCTGTGAAACAGCGAAACAGTACTGTATGTGGATGACTATAGTGCTCCTCACCTTGAGTTGAGCATATTGAGAAGTGAAAAACGAATTACCATTAGCATATAAGCGACGCTCTTTGTGTAAACAAATCGAGCGGAGGTATTTCGGACGATATCAAAACATCGTTAAACTCGCTACTCGTTCAAGCAGCCGCCAATAGCGTAATGGTTAGAAGCCTTGACTGCCGTATAAAGGTCGGGTTTCAATCCTGGCTTGAGGTAGTTGCCTGTCTAGCCGCACTGATGAGCTGTGAAACAGCGAAACAGTACTGTATGTGGATGACTATATATATATATATTTATATATATATATATATATATATATATATATATATACTAGTAGGCCGATCGACGTTGCCCGCAAAATACACATAAATATTATATTTTAATTAAAGGAGATTCAATTTTATTAAAATCAGAAATACCTTGTTTATAACATAACGTTAAATTCCTTTCAAAAAAATTAACTAATGAAAAAATACGGAGACATACGCATGCGATTATTAATGTTTTCTTTTTTTTTCTAAATAGTTTTCTTCCCGTAAGTAAAAAAAATACTCTAGCTGAGATCAAAATTAAAACCTAAAGGAAGAGAGTCAAGACCGATAACCGTTAGATCAGCTTGCCACGTTCTTTAAAAAGTATTGTGAAACCTCTTCATTCTTAACAGGTTGACACGGGTGCACCGCGATGGTTTCCTAACTAGAGCAAGCGATTCGCTGACTATAATATGGCAGTTATAAGACTAGAATGTGGATCTTGAGTTTACTTTAAGCAGTTGACTAACTCTCGTTCCCTTTATTTTGTAATTAGTCCTCACATTCCATGAGCGATGTTTCTGACAGAGGGGAAAAATTTCTGTTTTCTATTCTACCTAACATTATCATAGGCAAGTTTTTAACCATGGAGTATTATTTTCATCTACTTACGTCAAATTGATGTCTGGAGCGATCTCTATAAAATTGCAATTTTAACAAAATCTTACTGAACCATCTTCTTAAATGATCTAGTTTTTAGGCCAACCTTAGCTATCAATCCTTATGTTGTTGTTTCATTGTATTCATGAGAAACTCATTAATCCTTATCCTTGAGTGGCTTATGGCCATTGATCAGTGGCAGCTTAATTGTTTACGGTTACATCATTGGACTTCCAATCCTGACACTGAATTTAAACTGAAAACATTTTATTTGATCGAATTCGTTCGTTTATTGATTTTTTTTACAAAAAATGTCACCACTTATCAAGGCCAGGTGTATCTCGAGGATAAGAGTTTCTGAGTGTTATTAAGGCTATAGGAAAATGTAGTAAATGTTAGTAGTGGAAATTTGGTAAATTGGATTACTTAAGAGAATGGCTCATCAAGAACTTGTTTACGTTGGACTTGAAGACGACCATATGTTAGTCAGTTGGAAGGCAGAAAAATGGAAAAGAGTTCAACAGGTGTGCTGTTCTAAGAAAAAACTTTGTTCATGGAATCTACGATTAGGTTTAGGCACAGATAGAGAGTGGGGGAAATTATTGATAGTGGTTTCAACTAGACAAGTGTTTCTTGTGAAAGTCAGGTCAGTGGGGGGGGGGCATAAATTGGAGCTCAAACGATCACTTGCCATGAAAATAACAATGAAGCAGAGACAGGCTCGCAACGTCTCTTCTGTGGGAAAGAGTTTGCATGGAAGGAAAATGGCATTAATGCCAAATGTAGTCATTAAAATAACCATTTATTTTTAAAGTATATGGTGTTTTGTTTGATATTTCTTTGGGCGGAGATCAAAGTGTAGTATCTGTTCCGGCAGATACTGCACTTAAGATAATTTGTACCAGTCAATGGAGGGGAAACCCTCTATACTGGGACAATTATTATTTTTGGTAACCAGAGTGACCCCTTTTAGGGGAGCTGGTTTTTACCTCACATTAAAAACGGCCTTGTGCCTAATTTGCTCAGTGGGGGAGCAAATAAATACCATCTGTTCCGGCAGATGCTGCAAGCTATGACTAGCTATGACTAGCTATGACTAGCAAAGACCAGATGTGGGGGCAACCCCACATGCCTCACCATTAACCAGCTCCCATTTCCCACCTCTCGGGAGCTGGTCCCCTTTTTCCCTTCCCCCTCCCTTCACTCCTCACATTAAAAATCGGCCTTGTGCCTAATTTGCTTGGTGGGGGAGCAAATAAATACCATCTGTTCCGGCAGATACTGCAAGCTATGACTAGCTATGACTAGCTATGACTAGCAAAGACCAGATGTGGGGGCAACCCCACATGTCTGACCATTAACCAGCTCCCATTTCCCACCTCTCGGGAGCTGGTCCCCTTTTTCCCTTCCCCCTCCCTTCACTCCTCACATTAAAAATCGGCCTTGTGCCTAATTTGCTCGGTGGGGGAGCAAATAAATACCATCTGTTCCGGCAGATACTGCAAGCAAAGACCATATGTGGGGGCGACCCCACATATAAGACCTTGGTCAATGTAGGGGCAACCCTTCATACCAATTGTCACTATCCAGCTCCCCTACTCCCCGGGGAGCTGGTCCCCATTTCCCCTTCACTCCTCACATTAAAAATCGGCCTTGTGCCTAATTTGCTCGGTGGGGGAGCAAATAAATACCATCTGTTCTTACGATGCTGCACTTCAATTTCTTGTTCTCTGTCAATGGAGGAGAAGTCCTTCACGACTGATGTTATATAGTTGTTTCATTAATGAGTCTTAGAGAGAGACTATTATAAGTGATGCTTTTTCTTGTGAGAGTTCTTATTAGTAATGATATGAGTCTTAGTGAGAGTTCTTGTCTTATTATATATGATGTTGTATCTTAGAGAGAGAGAGATGTTGTTGTAATGACATTTTATACACAGACATATAATAACAATACAATTTACCTTTTTGTAGAAATCACAAACACAAAGATGAGCTTTATCCAAAACACATGGTGAATTTATTTAATACGACCGGTCGGGATTTCCTCATGAAGAACTCAAAGTTTCACATCTTAGTTTCTGAAGTGACGTCTCGCTTCAGACGTCCGCCTGTCTCTGAGTTTTCTCACTGACTGTCTCCCCTGACTGTCTCTGACTCTCTCTGACTGTCTCTCGACCAACTAACTCCCACCTGCTATATTGAGAACTCCATGCATCCCGGCCACGTGAGCAAAATCCACGTGTCTCAACATGCGCGACTTTGCACGTTTTCGATATTGATTTCCCAATAACCTATTTTCCTTGTGTTGTTTCCACAAAGGAATTTAACCTACATATCTAATTTATTTAACTCATATTTTATTATCCACATTCTTTTAACAATTGAATAGTTTATTTATTATTTATTTCATCCGAATTAACAATTTACTGGACATTCCATTTAAACCTATTGTTCTTTAAAACTTATGTCCAGGGTTCGATTTCTGCTTTCTCTTATTTCCATTTTAACTAATCTCTCTATTTTTATACTTACATGAACAGGGGACAGCCCTTATCATGTAACACTGAGACAATCTTTAATTTTTGTTCCTTTCCTCCACGTTAAAAAACGACCCTGGTGTCTTACTCTGTCTCGAGGCGAGGCATTGTAAATAGGAACTCTATAAAAGCTATTTAATACCTACTTGAGAGATTAAAGAAATAAAATATATAGTTAAGATTTTTAAGTTGAGATGTTAAAGATATAAAAACAAATAAATATAAATAAATTCGCTCGTTTTTTTTTTTTAAATTGAAGTATCAAATACGTTTGCGTGTGGAGACAGACGATAACATGTTAGCTTTGTCAGCAAAAAAACATCGGCAGGTGTTTTTCATATTTGCCGCTTCAACAAATAGCAAATAAATGTAAAATTAAGCGCACTCAGCTATATATTGTGGCTCACATTTTGTCTAACACCCATATTCCCACACAGGGGTTTGTCAGAACAATCTGGCATGAGGATATTTTTCCATAGATGTAAACCCTGACCAAATATTAAAAATCACGTAGTATTCGCTGCCCACATAAGATCTCCTCACCACGGCTACCCAGCAGCTTTTCCGAGGAATGGTGCACCTTCTCCAAGTGATATTACCACAAGTAATAGCACAAAGCTGGATACTCCACCAGACTAGATAAATTCTTGTCCTGGAATCCAGTAAGACCATGAGACAAACATGAAAGATATGCTACAACATATGAAAATGGTTAATTGGGGAGAGGAAAATTATTTTCTCAATTTCTTTACTAACTCAGTGCTTGAGAGATAAAGAATTTTAATGGAACATTCGAATATCTATGTATCTCATATAGAGTTCAAGTGTTAGCCCCTGGTTGTTGGTCCCTTGATTTCTGACAACTTCTGAAGTAAAATAAAACAAATAAAGGTATATATATATATATATATATATATATATATATATATATATATATATATATATATATATATATATATATATATATATATTGGAAATAGTATTCCGACGAAATAGAGAAATTAATAGAAACAAACCGAGTCATTTGTTCATCAATGTTTCGTCTTCATTTGATCCAAAGGAAGTCTAGAAATAAGGACGAAACGTTGGTGAACACATAACTTAGTTTATTCCTTTTTATTTCTCTATATACGCACACACGCACACACACATACATATATATGCATACATATACATATGTATATACATATATATAGATATAGATAGATAGATACATATATAAATACATTCATACATACATTTGACGATTTGTCTATTAAAACGGGCAAGACGTACGGCCTGTATACTTGGAATGCGTACGTTATAACAACTTCATGGTTGAATTTGTGGATAAGAAATAACGTAAATTCTCGAAAACCAAAAAAAAAAAAAAAAAAAAATCACACCAAAATCCACGAACATATACTTGTCGATATAAAGAACTTAAATCAAAAGCATTTTATAAAGTGACTAGAGTCGGAATTTAATAGGCCTCATGAGGTTGATACGCGATAAAACCAAGCATTACACAGTAGATTTTCATTTTTTTTTAAAGACAATATTTGGCACCATGAATAAATAAAAATGTAAAAACTTTGACGCATAAAACTTTCATAAAAAATCCGACTCGTGATGAAAAAAGAATTGATATGCCGGAAAATTAAGTAACCAAACCAAACAACCCATATAACCGTAGTGTCTTTGACGCACGTACATACGTGTGTCACGGTTCCCAGATAATGTATTATTCGATCGGGAAATCCTATTTATTAAAAAGAAGGATAAGAGGTGATAACATGTTACGAATATTAAATTCGTACATAGAGACGCTCATTTTATGTTCGTAGTATGTTATCATGTCCTACGCTTCTTTTTAATATGGTTTCCTGATTATCAAAATCTCAAAAAAATTAAAGTAATAAAAAAAAAAACAATGATGTCGCTTTTGGGTCGTACGTTAAACTAAAATATATACCTTCTTGGTCTTCTGGCTAAGATCCAATTGTAGTATCTGTTCTGCCTAAAGATTGTATAATGATATCGTGGGGTTTCCGTTCGTGCTGGTTGTTTATACAATGGAAATATATCACAGACTTCTATAAAGATATTGGAGATAAACCGTAATAACCAGATATATTCTGACACTACATTAACCAGATTACTCATATAAATGTTTTTTTTATATATATAGTTTTAAGAAAATGGCTACAATAATATCGCGGAATCTCATTTCACGTTTAACGTCCACAGAATTCTCAGCAGCGTTATATATATATATATATATATATATATATAAGATGTAGAAGTTACATGTAGACGATGTTGGTGTGGACGTTCCGCAGATTCCCCTAGTATGAATAAATATTTTAAGATATGAACAAAATTGAAGCATGAATCTTACAATAAAATAACCGGAATCGACATTAAGTAACCTAGAATGGTTTGCATGCCATAAAGCAAAACAAACCTCCAAAAACACAATATGAATCAAAAATTTTTTTACACAGCTGTCACCACTTACAAGGCCCGGAAGCCACTCAGGGATAACTTTCATTGCAAGTACAGTACGTTAGTGTGGATATTTGATGAAGTGTTTACTTAAGGGGGCGGTTCATTAGGAATTTGTTAACATTGGACTTGAAGACACCCAAGTTGTAGTCAGGTGGGAAGTAAGCAGACGGAACAGAGTTCCACAGGCGTGCAGTTCCAAGAAAGAAGCTTTGTTCATGGAATCCACGTTTTGATTTAGGAACAGATAAAGAGTAGGGGAAACTTTCACAGTAGATTCAGCTAGACGGGTGTTTTTCGTGAAAGATTGGCGAGGGGGGACCAGAGATTGGAGTTCAGACGAGCACCTGCCATGGAAATAACGATAAAACAAGGATAGGATCGCAACGTCTCTTCTGTGGGAGAGAGGTTGCAGGGTAGAGAAAAGGGCATCCCCCACTAAGCCACGAAGTCTATATTGTACTCTGTCAAGACAGGATTGGCTGTCTTTAGCAGCTCCTGCCCAGATATGGCAGCAGTATTCCATCCTTTTAAGATATAAAAATTTTAAGCATAAAATTTTTTATTACAGCGAGCGAATTCACGCTTACATGACCCTGAACGGGTTGATATTGCGTAAAACCAAACATCAAAACAAAAAACCTTGTATAAATATTTTAAGATATAAAAAAATTTTCGTCATAAAATCTTTCATCCGAATGACCTGATTCGGCATTTAGTAACCCGAAAAGTAAAGATATTCCATGAAATCAAACAACAAAATAAACGATTAACTATTCAAACTTACCCGGAAGTAATGCGTAGAGCCACATTCGTTAAAACGGATATTTGCATCGGAAACGTTCATTATCTGGTAGCTACTACAATATTTTTATCTCATGAGAAAGACTGCGATATCTTTCTTGCATTATTTTTTTTAAAAATAAATTAAAGCTGTATTTTTCCTTAATAAAAAAAAAACTAATTATTTTAAATATGCTTGAATGATTGGCAATATGTAACCTCGCCGTCGGCAGATGTTTTGAGTGGACAATTGAATCGTTCTTAAATGCTAGAAGGCATTAACTATGAAGTGGAAATGTTTTGATTTTGTTTCTAGATTCGAGCCATGAAAATAAAAGACAAAAAAGTTTTAGCATCAAACATTAGTCAGACCGGAATTCTTCAGAACCATATCCAGCATTAATTGCTTGAAACAATAAATATATATTTAAAAAAATAATAATGATGTGTATTTTAGTGAGAAACACACTTGTCGGAAATATGCAGTGTTTTCAATAACAAATAAACAAATCTGGTTGACTGAACAATTTCGTTTATTTTTACAATCAACTTGAAGTAGAGAGAGGGGTGGGGAGAGAGAGGAGTGTCGAAAGACGAGCTTATCTTTCTTATAAAACAACTGCATTTATTCTTATTATTATACAATCGTATTTTCCTTTGTTGCGTTACGGTTTTCACTACATCAGAGGTCAGAATCAGGGCTGTAATTTTTCTGCTTGCTCTTCTCTTGGAAATACTAATATTGTCCAAGATTTTTGTCACTTGAATTCTTCCTGTTCTTTTATTGCCAGTGTCGTTGTTATTATCATTATTGTTATTATTATCATTATTGTTATTATTATTATTATTATTATTATTATTATTATTATTATTATTATTATTATTAGACTTTTAAGCACAGTACAACAGGCAAAACTTATAGAGAGTTGTTTTATAATGAATGCTTTATACAAAATTGAGGTTTGGATAAGGTTACATGCATGCTTGTTTTTGCAATAAATACTAACCGTTATTAATCCCAATTAAGTCCCAACTATGCATGGAACGGATAACATAACACTTAGTTCGTTGGATCTTATCATAAGAAAGGTCCCTGCATAATGGCAGGCAGATCGATGTTATATTTTTCGAGAATGTTCTACAGTAAATTGGTTAATGTAGTGAAGAAACCCTATTAAGTCCTTACTGTGCATCGAATGTATAACATAATGCTTTATTTGCTGTGCCTTATCATAACTAAGTTTAACACAGTAGTTTCCAAGTAAAAGTCGAAAGAACAGACAGACACACACACACAGGCTAAGGTATATATAATATCTAATATTATTTGTACTGATTTTATTTATTTATTTATTTATTATTTATTTTTATTTTTATTTTTTATTTTATTACATTTTCACCCCAAATAAGGCACATTGCCACTTTGCTGCATGGGGGCTACTATCAGGGGCAACAACTACTGTGGTACTATGTAGGGATTTGAACAGCAATATCTCGTTTCACGTTACACTTGAACTTCTGCATGCCAGTACAGTTGGGGAAGCAGCGACCTGAAATGGAATTCCAGAATCTAGCGGCTCTGGGGAAGAAACTACTGGAGTAGAAAGATCTTTTACATCTAGGGATCTCTATTATGTGGGGTGGGATTTAGCTGCCTGTCGGATTTGTCAAGGGTGTCTACGTCGTTGGGGCACAAGTGTCTGCAGTTCGCCAGAGTATTCACCATTAAAATACTTGAAGAACAGGCAGAGGGTTGCAACATTTCGTCGATGGGACAGAGGTTGAAGCTTAGATGCCAGTTCGGGGCCTATCAGATTGGCGACTCTCTTTTGAACCTTGTCTAGGAGCGAGAGACTAGTAGCAGATGCACCAGCCCAAATGTGACAGCAATACTCCATACATGGGCGAATGGTGACCTTATAGAGGTACAGGATACTTTCGGGTGTTAGTAGTTTTCTAGCACGGTAGATAGAGCCTACATTCTTCGCGACGGCCCTGGCAATGCTTTGAATATAATTGTTCCAACTCATGTTTTCTGTGAACGTTAAGCCAAGGAGTTTGAAAGATGTACTCTCGGATAAAGATCACTGGCCATTACTATTGGTGGCAGAGAAGGTTTCTTGTAATTATTGAAGAAAACCAGTTCAGTCTTGGCAGCATTAAATGTGACCATCCATTTTTGTCCCCATTCACCTACAGATTGGAAGTCATCCTCTAGTGTTTTTGCCATTTCTTTAGATATGTGTTCATTTGATTACTCAGAGTAACAAGTAATGATGTTTCTTGGGATCTGAATGACAATAAGCCTCCCGGAATTTCTAGTATGATTCATCTCATTAGATAAGCTTTGCAAATCTATTTCTTTTATTGAAAGAGCCGCTTGACATTAATTTTTAGCACCGACTATTTGTCATCGCTGTAATTTGGGTGGCAATAAATCTCTCTAAGTTCCCAGTTCCTTTTGCTCTCATCCTCTTGCGATTTGATGGTCTTTCAATCATCATTGAATAATCCCTATTATTTGGTGGGGTGCTAGTCGATGCCGACACAAAAGTTTGGAAGTAAAGGGGGAAGGGTCGTAATTAGCTTATATTTTTGCGGCTTCATTTTTTTTTTTTTTCATTACTAGCGCTGTTTCTATATTTTACTTTCATCCTTTTTTTCGGTTTAAATATGGCCGGTTAGTATTTGTAGCGTACGAGGATTAGTTTTCTTTATATGTGTTTCTTAAGATTTCAACTGCTTTTATCATTACTGTCTTTTGTATATTCTAAATCTTCACAAGAACAAAAAGGACCAGAGGAAGGAAGGGAAAAATGAAAAAAAAGGAAAAATCAATAACGACAAAACAAAAATCAATCACAAGATTTCCTATGACACAGTCCTTAAACATGGATTATTGAAATCCTAAATACGTAAAAAAAATAACCGACGACATTGACGACAATATACGTTGTATTTCTGCCGATCTTAAAAAAATGACGGTACACTTATACTTAAAAATATACCAATTTATCTGCATCGTTTGTGACTGTGAAAGATGATTGGTTGGAGGGAGAGAGATCCGCGCACAGGAATTCAAAGGGTTGATTCCTCTCGAGCCCAAATCCTCAGACAAAGAAGGTATGCCTTTCAGCTATTATTATATACCCATAATTAACTACTTGAAATGACCTCTCAGGGAAGCATTGTCATTGTAGCCACATTCCAAGAAATTGACCTAAAAAAACCTATACAAATCAAAATCATGTTAACCTGATCTCATCCCGGCTGTACTATTAAAAAAATTGCTCCGCTGAGGTTGCTCAAGATCTCTCCAAACTCTTCAACAAATGCCTTAACGAATCTTGCTTTCTAGACTGTTGGAAAACTGTTCCGTGGAACCAGTTTACAAGAATTCTAGCAAAAGAACTGGCCCATTGAATTATCCCCCATTAGCCTTCTCCCTCTTTTCGCCAAAATATTCCAGTCTATAATCAATCAAGCTTTAGATCACCACCTTATAGCCGCTAACCTTCTGTTCCACGAACAATATGGATTTAGGCAAGCCCGTTCTACTTCAGATATCCTAACTGTAATCTCTGAACGCGTTTACCATGCGTTGGATAAAACAGGTGAAGTAGCCCTAGATATATCTAAGGCTTTTGACAAGGTATGGCACAAGGGACTTCTCAGAAAAATCAGATCATGTGGTATTACTGGACGAATACTTTACATAATAAAATCTTTTTTAAGTAAGAGACGCATCCAGGCTGTCCTCGATTCATGTATGACAAAACAATATGATATGAATGCAGGTGTGCCTCCTTGAACCTTTCTTATTCCTGATATTCATAAATGGCCTCCCTGATAAAATTGTCTCTAAGATGCGTATATTTGCGGATTACACCACGAACTATGGAAAGTATTAGGTGAAAACGAATGAGCACATACCTAAGGCAATCGCGGAAACCCTAGAGGAAGAATTGAAGTCTGTAGTGGTATGGAACAAAAATAAGGCTCTTCTCCTTTGCTGATTACCAGAAACCTGCTCAAATAACAATGTGTCTAATGACGCATTATATTAAAGTACTTCGTTCAAACTCCTCGGCTTAACGTTCAAAGAGAACATGAGATGGAACAGCTACATCGAGGGTATTGCCGCGGCTGCTGCGAGGAAGGTGGGCTTTCTCTACTGTACTAGAAATTACTTACGCCTGAAAGTATCGGTTACCTCTACAAGGCCACCATTCGTCCCTGTATGGAGCATTGTTGTCATATTTGGGCTGGTGAATCTGCTATTAGTCTCTCCCTCCTGGACAGGGTTCAAAAGAGCGTCGCCAACCTAATAGGTCCGAACTATCAATTAAACTTCAACCGACAAAATGTTGCATCCCTCTGCCAGCTATACAAGTATTTGAAAGGTATGCTCCGGCGAACTTCAAGCCTCTATACAACCTTCAACGCCGAAAAATCCGATGAGTAGCAAAATCCCACCCTACACAGTATGAATCCCTAGATACCGGAAAGCCGTCTACTCTAATAGAACTAGAACAGCTAGACTTTGGAATTCCTTTCCCTGTTCCTGCTTCCCCAACAGTACTGACATGCAGAAGTTCAACTGTAATGTAAACAAACATTTTTCTGCTCTACTCCCGTCATAGTTTCATTGCAGTTATGTTCCAGACTGTAACCCCCTACATCAAAGTTGCACCGTACTTTGCTTGGGATGAAAATTCAATAAAAAAAAAGCATTTTCACTGCATCCACATCCCAAGAAATTAACCTGATTTTTTGCACTCTGTTTATATCTATGTAAACCTTTTGCTGAAGATAACCATCTAAATTTCTGAGATGAGGATCGGTTATTCTTATTATTTTAGATTCATCCGACTACTGTTCTCATCCTGTAGTGTGGTTCCGCTCGAAATACCACCCAAATTTCCGAATTCGACAGAAACATTCCCGAGTTCGACAAGATACACTCGGAGGTTATATTGACTGAAATCTTGTGAAAATGACACTCAAGATGATAATATCCAAGTAATACCAATTAGCATCCAAATATTAGATATTTAACTTATCTTCTTTTTTTTTGACAATTGATAAAGCTTGTTTTTCCAATGCAAATTCCTATGTAAAATTCATAATACTTTTACTCAATAGATATTTTAATACATTAATATATATATATATATATATATATATATATATATATATATATATATATATATGTATAGTAATTTATAAAATATATATGGCGATTAAGCTACACTGAATTTTCTTCGTTTCATCCAACTATAGGATTCGTCAGGCTTATGCGCGAATTCTGTGGTTGCTTCTTGTTTTTGTATATGTTGAGGATTTCTAGTTGACCAATCTGCTTTCTAATATCCACCGCGCCCCTTCTTATCAGCCAATGGGCATGCATTTTATCAAACAAAGGATCTGTTTTAGAACTAGGTTAGTGGTTTTAGGTAGACGTTCTCATTTTTTTTATACATATAAATATACCTATGTGTACACACATACATGCGCATATATATATATACATATATATACATATATGTGCGTGATCGTTTATGTATATTCATGTTTATTAAATTTATTTATTTGTTTGTTTTCTATTTTTATTGTTAGTTTTAAAGCCATTTTGTATCGCTATCATAGAGAAGCAACCACAGAATTCGCGCATAAGCCTGACGAATCCTGGAGTGGATGAAACGCAGAATATTCAGTGTAGCGTAATCGCCATATATATTTGATAAATTACTAACTAGCTCTACCTACGTATTGAGTACTTTTGAAGTAAATACTTAAAGTTTACGCATAAATCTATACTTTCGTATATTAAATTTATGTGAATAAATGAAGTAGTTATATATATATATATATATATATATATATATATATATATATATATTCATTTATTGAAAAGGATTCACATTTATATAGGGCTGCTGCGTAAGTGGAGACTTTTTATACCATGGCATTTCGAAGCCGAATATATATGCGTTATATATGTATATATATATATATATATATATATATATATATATATATATATATATATATATATACTAGCTGTACCCTGCCACGCGTTGCTGTGGCTCAAATTGGCGCAATGGAAAAAGTTCCAAAATGAGAAAAAGCATGTTTCTTATAGGTTTAATTTTCCATTTTGCATGGGTACACAGTTTTTGTTGTTCCATTTTCTTAGCTGATATAGAGATTTTCCGGTTTGGTGACTCTTGAATACGTAATATAAGTTATCCATGTGAAAAAAACAGTCAGTGTGCAACTGTAAGGCCCACAATTGTAAAGATTGTTCCCTGTGCTTTGTTGATGCTTATTGAAAATGACAATAAAATTGGAAAGTTCAATTTCCTAAAGTGTAATTATGTATCCGGTGGAATCATAGGAATGCATAGAATGAAGATATATTCATCTGTGAAAGGTCCTGTTAAGATTGTTGTTTCTATGATATTGTTTGTTTTTTTTTTTTTACTGCAAGCTATGTGCTATTGCAAAGCTTGGATTCCACAACATGATAATTAGTACACCAAATTTCAGTTGCAATACATGCGGTGGCATCCCTGGCAAAAATAGCTGTTGGATAATTAACCACTTTATCTGCTTTCACAATAGTGTCGATGGATTTGTATTTGACTACCTCACTTGGAATTTTACATTGAATAATAGCGTTAAGTTCATGGGCATCTTTGTATTGACCTGCAAGAATAGCTCATTCACTCAGTCAAATGGAATTCTTATAATTTGAATATCTGCAAAAACATTTTAAACTAACTATTCTTTTGATGAAATAAAATTACAGAAATTACAGAAGTTAAAAGTCAAAGAATTTTTCCCTTAACTCTGATCAGCTGGCACTTTTTCGTACCTAATTTCCCACAAGTGATGCAAAAGTTTTGGAGCGGATCGAACAGTCGGAAATTGGACATGCATATTTTGAGTTAAGTTTAATGCCTTCACATGGAACAAAAAAGTAGAGTATTTGAGGCAAGCATTTATTTCATCTGCTGGTGTTGATTGAAGAATAATAGGTAACATTTGTCTGACATCTCCTGCAAGCAATATTACTGCATTCTCAAATGGTCTGACATTGCCACGCAAATCTTGCAAGGATCGACCAAGAGCCTCAAGTGATTTTTTGCGTAGCATTGTGCATTCATCCTAAACAATAAGTTTGCATTTCTGCAATATTTTTCCCCATATTGGATGTTTTGGAGATGTCGAAGATGAGATTTTTGAAAAATTGAATGTTTTAAAGTAGAATAAATAATTCTTCTACTTGGCAGCAAGGTCGCAGGTATTCCTCATGCAGCAAGGGCTAAGGCTATGTCATTTTCTTACCAAATGGCTGCCAAAATCAATTTAATTAGAAAGGTTTTACCAGTTACTTCTGGTGCTGTTCAAGGTAGCAGTAATTTCCAAATAACTTCTATTCTCACAGTCAGTAAATTAGGTGACTAAAATAGGATTTATCCATGTTTTGACAATGCCTTATCCACTGTAATTAATTTAGGAGACTAAAAAAGGATGAGGGATTAGAGGTGGACAGATAGAGAGGAAGATATATAGATAGGAACGAGAAAGTGAGAGGAAACCCCTTATCCTTGAGTGGCCTCTGGGCCTTGATAATGTGGTGATGCCTATGTAAAAAAATAGAGAAAGAGAAGGATATAGAGAGATAAAGGGATTGATAGATAAACAGAGAGAGGGGGGAGTTAGAAACAGAGAGGGATGAGACAGAGGAAAGAAGAGAGATAGAGGGAGTTAGAGCGAGAAAGGGGCTCAAAGAGAGAGATGGAGAGGGTGATATAGAGAGAAAGATAGATTGAGAGAGGGAAAGGGAGAGATGGATTGAGAGAGTTTTTTTCCTCGTTCAGTAGAGAAGAAATCTTTCGAGACTGAGGCAATTTTAATGTTTTGTTATATTCCAGAGCACCCCTTTGGGGGGGGGCTAGATTTTCCTCACATTAGAAATCGGCCGGGTTATCTGTACTTTCACTTAACAAATTAAAAAAAGAAAAACATATTGTAAAATTTGAATTTAACATGAAAATACTATTTTAAAAAATAGCACGATAACATAAATGCATAAGTTCCACTTTAGGTACTCCTTGGGCGTTGAGTTCCATGGCGGCCACCATAATTATTTAATGGTCGCTCCCTTAGCCCCCCCCTAGTCAAGGCTAATGCATGCGCACGTAACATTTTTTTTATTTACTGACGTTGGCTTAGTAACTAAACGATTTATTGATAATTTCGTAACCCTTAAACGCATGCCGGAAGATTTAAATTGGTTCATTATTGTTGTAATGAAAAAAAAAGTTTCATTCAACACAAAACCAAAAACACATATTAATGATAAATGATTTATTATTGTATTCATTGAAATTTACTAATTTAAAAAAAAAGTAAAAAAAAAAAGTTAATAAAAATAGTTGCTTATGTGCACATAAAAAACTTCTTTTTTTTTAGATTAGGTCCACCTTGGAATCACCCCGCCCCAACCTCCAAATGTAAAGAACAGCTTCCGGAATAAACATCACTTTTTGAGTGGGGGGGGGGCTACTAAACACCATTTGGGGGGGGGATATTTAAAAAAAAGTCGATTAAAGTCGTCATTTAAAAAGAAATTTAAAATCAAATGTTTGTAAAAGTGAGAAATTATTAATAAATGTTTAGTAACATTTTTCGGTGCTAATGCAGAGAGTGATCCGCGCTATTTTTTAAATCGTGTTTTTTTTTTTATTCCAACCACTCTTATATCGAAAAACAAAAAAAAAACTCAAAAAGCAAGCGACAAACTTTTTTTGGCCTGATATAATAAAGAAAATAATGTGTAAATTAAAAAATTTGGAAGATAAACAAATGAATTATGTTTTTTTCTGTTTTGTTTTTTTACTTACTAAACAGCAAATGAAATATTTCGTCAATTCTTGGCTGTGAAATGAATCGAACCGAAAGTTCAGTTTTATCAACAGAACAGATTCGCACCACGATTAAAAAAGTATATTTATTTTATTTAATATTTTAATAATTCGCGAGGTAAATTTATTTTAATAACATAAAAACATGCTTCGACTCTAAAGATGGGTTGTCTGAAAATTTCAAATAAATTGGTAACGTAGAAATATAGTTTTATTCGTTTGGAACGAACCAAATTTACATTTATATATATATATATATATATATATATATATATATATATATATTACATATGTATTGAAGTGCATGCTTTTGTCCAAATCATTTCTTGACGTACGCTGCCCGAGTATTAAACAAAATGTCGAGTTCATATTTTATTCAAATGCCCTTTTAGTAAATAGTGATGCTTATTTTGCTGTTTCATGCATTGACCAGGTTTACGCTGTTGTCAAAACGATACACACGACATATATATTAAACAGAATGGCAGGTTTCTTTTGTTATATTTTTTATATTAAACAATATGCAAGGTTTTTCAAAATGATATCTTGTTATACAGGGTGGGCCAAAATAAGGGTTCTATCTTTAAATTTGAATAACTTCCACAAAATAAAAGTTAAACTCACCAAACTTTATGTGTGTGTAGACTGACCCTTCCGAGATTTTTTTGAAATAAATAAAACAAATTTTGGCCGAAAAACACTTCTTAAAACTTACATGAATTTATGAATTTGTAAAAGTAGGACCCTTATTTTGGCCCACCCTGTATATGACCTGCATATTTAGCATATAGAGAAAACTGTAAAAATGGAAGGTTGGACTTTTAGATGAATGAGAACACGTAACATGGATTAGTGTATCTTTACTGATCTGAACTAAGCCGCCATCTTTGTTCAACACAAATGTCTCAAAACTTAACATAGCAGTAGTCATTCAGCCAGATATCAAATCTGTGAGAGTATGGAAACAATGTATAGAGGAACATCCAAAGATAAACTACATCATGCAAATACAAAAATGCAAATTACATATAAAAATACAACTGTGAGATATAGTTTATTAAAACAATTAATTCTTTTTGACCGATGAGAATAAAGACAAATTCCCATAAAACCAGAAGAAAAAGAAGAAAGAAAAAACAATTATTTTATTGGCTTATTTTTCTTTGTTTATTTATTTTTTATTTATTTATTTTTCTTTCCTTTTCTCAAGTGAAACCAAAATTGAATTGCTACGTCACGGTCCGCATTTAATTCTTCGCCCCCATCTTAGTTACTGATCTGAACTACGCCGCCATCTTTGTTCAACGTAATATCTCAGAACTTAAGAGGTTAACTACGCGACGGACCGCATTTGATTCTTGGTCACCATCTTGGTTACTGATCTGAACTAAGCCGCCATCTTTGTTCAACACAAATGTCTCAAAACTTAACATAGCAGCAGTCATTCAATTCAGCATGACATCAAATTTGTGAGAGTATGGAAAGAAATGTACATCCAAAGATAAACTACATCATGCAAATACAAAAATGCAAATTACAAATAAAAATACAACTGTGAAATATAGTTTATTAAAACAATTAATTCTTTTCTCAAGTGAAAATAATGCAAAAAGAAAGGAAAAAAAATGTGAATTTTGGGATAAAGCAAGGTGCACTCAGAAACAACTCACAAAAGCGACCGTGCACCTATTTGGCGTGTCATCTGTTAGTATCTCAGAAAGTAGAAAGAAGAGGAAAATAATTAACACAATTATGTTATGAATGAGTCACAAGTCAGCAAATGCTTAATTTTACAGGATTTTGTGAATGGAGCAAGGGAACAAGAGTTACCGAACAAAATATATTCATCTACTAGCAGGACCCGTTAGCCAGCGTTGCCAGGTGGAAGCATGCCTCCACGTAAAAAAATTAAAGTACGGTTGTTGTTGCTCAACCCCCAATATCCACGTGTTAATAACGGCTTTCGGAATAGATACCCTTTACCTCTTTATGTTAAGAATCGGTTTCGGAATCAACAGTTCCAACCTCCTCATGTAAAGAACGACTATCGGAATAGAACTCCTTATATTATAAAGGGGGTGTCGAAACATTTGCCCCAACTTTAATCTTGATAATCGGTGTCAGGATACCAATCCGCAAATATTTTAAACAAAGAAAAAACATTGTGGGTGGCAGTGTCGGTCGGATAGAAATTGATTTGTTTCTCGCGCGTGCGTACCAATCTGGCGTTTACTGATTAAAATGCATAATACAGGCCTTTGTATTTAGAAGACTGCTTGTAACGTCCAAATATAAATGGGATTTTCTTGATCAGCGTAGTCGAACCCCTATTGTTGTCATTTTAAAGAAAAGTGTGGAGGTTCACGTAAGGTAAAAACGTACCTATTAAAAACGTAAACAAAGGTAATGTGTGTGCAGTCTCATCTCGAAAGCACTTGAATATGCTAAATAAAAATGAGATTTCCCTTATCAGCATAGTCGAAAACCTATTCGGATATAATAAGTACCATGACTGAAATGTAGCTAATTGTAGGAAAATAAGTAATTTAAATCGCTTACATTAAAGCTAAATCTAACAAAAAGTATAAAAAGATTTCAAAAAAACGCTCCGTTATAAAACAAGGTAAAAGAGAACTAAAAAAATAGCATCCGAAAGAGAAAAATAAATAATGGTACAATAGAGAAAAATAAACGATTTGGGGGGATAGTGGTGTGTTCTTAATGTGTGCATAGGTAAGTGTAAGGTTATCACTATTCCATTTTCTATATTTGTGCGGTGAATATGTTTGTATTTAGTTTATTATTTGTAAAACGATTGCCTCTTGTGAAAGTTCTGCCATATTCGAAAAGTTCTAGAGCGTTCGTTTGAATATTAAGAAGTAGATTCCGGAGTAATAGAATTATCAGCTCTCAACCAATGAGATAGGGTAGAATTTAAGAAAGAGAATTTAGTGTTTTTAATCGGGAAATGTAAGGATTGTTTTATGTCTATGAGTTTAAGGGCCAGTTACAAACGGTGCAAGTATAATATCTGTAGAATATGTGTATTTCCTCACGGTCTTGATTGGAGGCAGTAGGATGACTTAATATTTAGAGGGAAAATAGAAGCTACTACTTCTACATATGGTGCGATTTTGGTGGTGTATCTCCTAGGATGTAATATAGGATTTTATTTAAAAAATGTCGTTCTAAAGTTACATAAGAGAGTGGCTAATTACATTGAATGTGCCATCTATTGTTGCAAACCTTCAATCAAAATATAATACATGGAAATATAAAATAAAAGAGTAAATGTAGTATCTGTTCTGATGCTACACTCAAGTGTATATATCTTTAGTCAATGTAGGGAAAAACCATTCTATACTAAGGCACTTTTTTATTTTTAGCTACACTTAAAATGCCCCTTTTTGGGGAGCTTATTTTCTCCTACATTATCATGTTACAGATTGTTTTCCTTGGGAAGCCATTAAATAGCATGAATGTGCGCGTAAATATTTAACCGATAAACGTTTAACTATTGAGCACATAATATTGAAAAGAAAAAGAAATAGGTACCATATACCAAAGATGCTTTATAACGAGTAAAATCTTTGTTTATCTGGATGAATAACATACAGAAATATGTCGGCATGTTAAAATGCGACATCTTTATCTTGCCGACATATATTTATTAGTTTTACGCATGCGCAAATTCAATCGTAGTCATCATAATCATAGCTAGACATCGTTTAATTTTTAATCTACTTGGCGAATTTTTAATCTATCTATCAGATTTTTAATGTATCTATCGGGTTTTTAATCTATCTTGGCGGATTTTAAATCTATCTTGCCGGATTTTTAATCTATCTGGTGGATTTTCTCAGGGGATGCGGTAGCGGTATCAGAATTTTTGTAGGAATTTTTGACACCCCTAACACGAAACTGCGAATACAATATAAAAATCTCGGAATTTCTCTGTTAAAAGTGGGTTATTTATTTTCTTTATGGATTATACTTCCAAAATAAACTATTACAGTTGTTTTAAAAGTAATAGAAATATTTTTTTTTTATAAACAGTAATGAATTTTCCGAACTCAATATTTTTCAATCTTTAAACTTTAAAAATCTATTAAAATGTTTCTATTGATTCTATTTTTACGATATTTTCAGGGTCAGTGTGAAATTTTATGTTCTTTCCAATAAATCGAATATAATATTTGAGACAAACGTTTTTTTTTTAATTCACGACCCCCCCCCCCATCCCAATTTTTAAGTGTCTATTAAAAAGTAAATACTTAATTTAGTACCTGGAAAGTAAATAATTAATTTACTCACAAATTGAAGAGAAAAGGTCAATACATAATATATTAAAATTTAAAAAAAAAAGACATCGTGTTCTTTTAGAATTTTACCTGTAAAGTTTGAAGTTTAAAACCTTTTTTTTTAAACCACGTTATTTGTTTTTTCTTTTTTCTTTTTAATGGAACCTTGGTCCTTGCTCCTTTAATTGAAAAAAAAATGAGGGCTTGAATTACATTTTTCGAGGAGTTATAAGCTTGGAAAGACAGTGGGTCGAATAATTCACGCCTCCCATTTTGTAAATGTCTAATAATAATTAATTTAGACTCGCTTAAGTACATAATTATTTACTCACAAATTGAAGAGAAAAGGTCAATACATAATATATTCAAATTTAAAACAAAACGAACATATTGTTCTCGTAGAAGTTTACCTGTAAAGTCCGAAGTTTAAAACCTTTTAAAAAAAAAAAACACGTTTTTTTTTTGTTTTTTTTTTAATGAAATCTTGGTCCTTGCTCCTTTAATTGAAAAAAAAATTAGGGCTTAAATTGCATTTTTCGAGGAGTTATAAGCTTGGAAAGATGGGGTGGAATTATTCGCTATTTTCACAAAATTTCTGACACCGCTAGGGATGCGGTTGGTGCTTTAAATGTTTTCATGTCGATTCTAGCTGATGGCATTCATGGTATTTTTTAAATCTTTCAAATCAGTACTATATATTGGGTACAATAAAATAAAAAATAAAGTATTGGCTCATTAATAATAAATACGAAATCTACATAAATTAATATATATTTAAGCGTATTTTACGACCGACAACGACGGGCGCCCCAGCTTGTTTATTACTTATTTTACAGAGATGTATAATAACGTTGAAAGACACAAAGTTTGTGGACATACGTTATGGCCTTTAATAAGAATTAGACAAAGAACTCAGAAAATTAATTTCTAAGATTCTGTGTGTGGGGGGGGGGTGATTTTACTGTCTTTGTATCTGAGTTTATTAGAAAGATATCTACATCCCTTAATGAATTTCAGGACAGTCGATGTTTCTAAGATGTTTTATTTTATGCTGGTAGTCGAGGCATGTTGCAGGTTTCATCCGAAATAACTCAGATGTTAGTCAATGGTTCCATCATTTATTAATTTTGAAATAGCCTTGTTACTTCTTGGGCTTTAAACCATAATTACTAATTAGTTTTAAAAAAAATGCTGAGTTACCACGTTCCTATAAAAACTCTTTGCATGAAGAAAACAGTGTATCGAACGGCAGCAGAGAAAGAATGAGGGAAGCTGTTCAGAAAGTTGATTTTAACGTTCCTCCGAACCGGCTCACAACATAACAGTTTATTTTCTGTTTTGGTTTTCTATGTATTATTACCTAGCTTTTGTGTCCGGCGTGTGCCGGGTGTTTGAAGGTGTATGTCGAGCAAAAAAAAATACGGTAGTAGGCAGGCAGGCTCGAACCCGTACCGCGAATTAGGAAAACAAGGTAAAAAAGTGAGGTCTTCGCCGTTGTGTCCATCGCCAAACTGGAAGTGACGAAGGTTTAAATTAAGGCTAGTCAATCGAAAAAAAGGAATGGATTTCGAAAATATTGCTTAAAAAAGTGACCTCTCCCTGTAGAAAACTTCCCAGCTGAGTGTGAAGGACTTAATGTTTCAGTCATTTTTTTGACATTTGTCGTCCTAAGGGTCGCGCTTAAAAACGATACCTATCGCATGAAAATCCGTCGTCTCTGTTGAAAGATTAGGCAGACATACATGCATACACACATGATGACAGTAAGTTTGATTTTCGAACATTGCCATTACTTGACTTAGCACACAAAAAATATATACAGAAACACGAAAACAAATCAGTGATGGACCGCACGAAGGTAGCTTTTAAGCCCTACCAAACTCTGGCATTCTTTGGCACAAATTGTGCAGACCTGTGCGCCACTAGCAGCACGTTGGACACTGTTATGTATAATCAAATGCCATTTCAAACCACCTGCTGTTTTGTACGTCCGCCCGCAGTTGACACAGGTTAGATCTGGCAACACAAGACTGCGCTGATGAGTAGTCTGGTGGCTCATCAGCCCAGCTATGCTCAGACATAATCTTCCGCACACCTCACATTCCAGACAAATTTGGCGCCCCCGCCCATCCTCTGCTCCTTTCATCCACCCTTTCCGGATATCACGTTTTAGCCGCTCATACTCGGTTCGATCTGCCTCAAACTTGTCCCAAACCTCCCCGCAAGGTCCTTCCCCACTCTCCACGATCAAAAGCAAGGTTCTCCCAGATTCTTTCATCTATCTCACATTTTTTTAAGGTGGACCTCAAACAATCTTTGAATCTCATTTTAGGCTTTTGAGCCAGACGTCTTCCCTTGGCAAGCTCGCCATAAAAGAGTTGTTTGGGAAGTCGACTGTCTAACATGTTCACCACATGTTCACTCCATCTCAGTCATATTTTTATAATGTCAGCTTCAATGCTTAGACATTGGGTCCGTTCAAGAACTTCAACATCACTGACATACATTTGCCAACCCATACCTAAGATTCACCGTAGGAACATCTGGTGAAACCGCTCGAGACGTCTAAAATGCTTCCTATATGTTGTCCAAGTTTCACAGGCAGAGAAGAGCTGAGGGAACGCCTGCGGCATAAACCTTAATCTTTGTTCGCAACGAGATCCCATGACGTCTCCACTAACGCCTGTCCAACTTTTCAAAGGCATCACTTGCCCTGCTGATCCATAACGATACCTTATCATCCAGGGAAACAGACATACTCAGTGTGCTACCCAAGTATACAAACTTAGTGACAACCGCTATCCTTGACCCACATATATAAACTGATGGCTCATAGTATGGCATGCCTGGAGCAGGCTGATACATTAAGACAGTTTTTTTTTTAGAGTTTCAGATTGATAGTCAGACCCAATGCGCTGCAGTCAACAGCAAAGGCATCCACAAGATGCTGCATATCAGCCATCGTAAAAGCCACCAGATCACAGTCATCCACATAGAGCAAGTCACGGATCGTGTTGGTCAGTACCTTTGTACTTGCAGTGAAGCGCCTAATGTTGAAACAACCCCCCAGTAGTTCGGGAACGAATGTAGACACCATCAGAGCAACCCCCAAATGCCATCCGAAAGACCATGGTGAAATATAACACAAAGAGTGTGGGTGCTGGAATGTTTCCCTGTTTATGATGATGATTGCAACGTCTTGTCAGACGAGTGCCACTCCCTCAGACATTTAAAATTCTTGAGCCCAAATGTCCGAGGAAGTATCTATACAAAGATGATGTTACAGAGTCTTAGCTTTGTACGACAGCTAAGTCTCTCTCTCGGTTAAAAATGTTGAGATCCAGCAACAAGCAAGAGCAAGATAGCCAGCAACAAGATAAACTGCAGACCAGCTTAATGCGGGTACTGGTCTCCCGCTTTATGGTTTTTTAAATCAGAGATTTGCTTCTCCTAGAAAGGTTGCCTTCACTACGGCTTACGGGAGCCCTCTCCACCCCTATACACATATACACACACAAATATACACGGTGCTAGTTGGCCGTTGACCCAGAAAAAGAGTTCATTCGCCCTTTGGAAGGTCTTGTTTTTAATCCTCCAGGGAGACTAGCCGCCCTCCTCACCAAACAAGTCTGGTGGGGGAACCAGTTTAGTCGCCGGTGACCCGACCATGAGGCAGGTAGTACTGGGTTACATGGTACCAGTAGCATATGACATGACCTGACACACATACATACATACATACATACATGTTTAACACACATACATACATACATGCATACATGCATCTAAACAGACATGTGAGATTTATCTCCTTGTTTTCATTATGATTTGTATTCTTCAGTTATTCCACAAAAATACTAGATAGACTGCATCCCAAAGGTCGAAGAAAAACTAAATGTATCGAAGTTTGTTTGTTTTTTTTTTCTGTGTGTGTGCTTTAGGACGGAGTGACCATCTTTAGGATATCGTTATATTAAGAAAGTGATCTTATATCTAAGTATAACTTTGTAAGACAACTGTCTTTCATTCGCCGACCTGCAATGGGGATGTATATCAAAACTGTTGCCAATGGTTGTTGGAAAAATTATTGAAACATTCAGAATGTATTTTACTCACGACGCAACCCTACCTGTATGAGAGACAAATACACCATAATGCCGTTGCAACATCTAGGAAGGAGCTAAACAGAGCACCTGTGCTGTATCTGCAAACAAAATGAAGGGCCTACATGTTGCTTCATGGGAAAGAAGAGAGACAAAATGGCTGACTCATGTATGCATTTGGAGTACATGATGAGAAGCCAGTGCATGATGGGAAAACATTTTTTTAAGGAAGACATAAAAGGAAGTGAACATGTCATTAAGGCAGATTAGAGAAAGGGGTCAGCATTTTCAACCAGCCTACTCTTTCGTAGAGCGGGCACACTTTCTGCTTGACAGTATTCAAAACGTGCTTCGAAATCTAGACTTTTATCCTCCTTATTACACCTTTTTCACAGAAGAGATGTTGCGAGTCTCTCTGATCTATCTCTGCGTTATCGTTATTTTTATGACAGGCGCTAAATCGCACTTACCTATAAAACATTCAGTACAAACACTCGTCTAGCTACAACCAGTGACAACAATTTCCCCTTACTCACTATCTGTGCTTGAAGCTAAACAAAATTCAATGAGCAAATCTTCTTTCCTAGAAGTGGCATACCGTGGAAGATTATACAGCGGGACTGCTTCCGTGCGGACTTCAACATGGTAGTTGTCAAGTTAAATGTAAACAAGTTTTTATTATCTGTCGTTTTAAATAATCAAATTCTACACAATTTACACCCTTGCCCCTAATTATTGTGTTGTCTCACTGACGACTTTACACTTATCAACCCTTATCCTCTACTGGCTTTCAGGCTGTGATAAGCGAGGAGCCTTTTGTAAAAATACGTTTTCTTTTAAGTTATGCTTTAGAGTTTCGTCGGTTCTCGTATTTTAGTTATGAAGACATATTAACAAGCTTAATCTCTATTTCGCTCTTGTCAGTCGGCATCTCTACTCAGCATTTGGTATTTATGCAGGGAGGATGCCATCGTCCCATCTATATACAGCGTCTGTTATTTAAATCGAGTATGCGTCCATTAAGCGGCGATGTTGTGATGATTTAATTGCGAAGTTAATGCTACGAACGCTAAATTGCAAATGCCTTGAATAGCTTATACTCTTTTATTCCCCGCTAAATTGGAACGCGCTTTCCTCCTAAGCCTACGTATTTGACATGGAAGAGTAAACTTTAAATGCATTTTCAACCAATGGCAACCTTTCGAAATTTCAAAACGTAACACCTATACGTGAATGTAGTAAGCTAGTTTCCTGTACCTGTTCAAGCAAATCAGTTTTAAGAGAGTGGATTTATTTGCTTCTCCACTGAGCAAATTAGGTACAAGACCGTTTTTTTTATATGGAGAGTGAAGGGGAAATGGGGACCAACCCCCCGGGGAGTAAGGGAGCTGAATAGTGGCAATTGGTGTGAAGGGGTTCCCCTACATTGACCAATAACTGATTGCTACAAGAGGAATGGTCTTATATGTGGGGTTGCCCCACATATGGTCTTTGCTTGAACTTTGTTGCCCTGCCCCCCGCAGGGACCGGGCGAGTTCTAATCAGTCTTAGAGAGACTCCATCGGTGGAACGAACGAACGAACCCCAAAGAATGTCTACTCAACACCCCACCCCGGCTTTAGGTTAGAATGGCAAAGGAAAAGGTCTCAGTGACTCACCAGTTTAAACTCTTCCACAGCTATACACGTACTAACAAGAACAATGGTAAACGAACACACATACACATTGCCACGCTGTCCAATACACAATGAATAATATATTATCTTATAACTAACATTAACTCGACGTCTTTGCCCAAAAACGTGTTTTCCTATGAATATTTATTAGCCAGAAAGTAACTTTCATTTGTATTACTTGGATTTATTGGACAACTCTTCTTATCTTGAGAGTCATTGTCACAACATTTCGGTCGACCTAACCTCCGACTTTCTTCAGCTGTATATTGTCGAACTTTGGAATTTGTACGGAATTTCGAACAATCCCCTTTATTTACTTCACGGAGGTAGCAGGCTATTGTTCCGTTAGCCATGGCTGGATAGAAGTCCTAAGTAATTCGTAATTTGTATTTTTTTTTTTTTTTGTATATTTTAACGTTGTGAAGAAAATTACACTCAAGATGAGAACAGTAGTCTGATGAATTCAAATAATACAAACAACCAATCCTCATCTTAAGAATTCAGAAACAAAATAACCTGCATGATCTTGTTTCTTATATAAAAATGTGTTCTTATAAAGTGTTATATGTTTAACTTTTATATTCTTAAGATAGTTGTAAGGTTTTAGGAAACCGTTGCTATCTGGAAACTCTCATACGTTTAATTTATTTTTCCAATTTTTTATATATTCAAGTTGCATCATATAGCTGCGGTAAAATTTAACATTTGAAACCCAAATTCAAATTAAATATAGGCGTGATGCTTTGCTATAAACAAAAACGCTCCAAAACGGTCTCTACTAAACCCAGGAACCATTCCACAACCTAACAAGCAAAGGGTGCTAACATGATTAAGCCGTGTAGAAAGATAGATTATTAAGGTATTTAAATCTGTAGTAACTATGTTCACAGATGAATTATCTCCCTTGCATCAAGAATTTATTGTCAACTTTTGTACAAATTACGTTTTTGTTGTTTTATTTTTATCTTATTAATTTCGTTTCGTTCTGTTTCTGAATTTTGGGAATGAAAATGGATAAGTTCTATTAATTTGTGGCTTCTGCTATTATTGTATATTTTTTCACAATGTTTCGGTCGATGTAACCTCCGACCTTCCTCAGATGTATCGTTCCGAAATCTCGCGTTGATGCATGAGTGCAACAGAAAGGTTCCCAAGTTCGACAAGTCCGAGTAGATTGCTTAGTCTTACACAGAGATTCCCGAGTTCGAAAGTATACACCTGAAGAAGGTCGAGGTTACATCAGCCGCACCGTTGTAAATAAGGCTCAAAAGTAGAGCAATAGCACGAATTATTTTTCTTTGTTTTGTTTAATGACTCTTTCTTTATTTGAATATATATATATATATATATATATATATATATATATATATATATATATATATATATATATATAAGTGAAAGGGTATGTGTGTGTGTCTGTGTATCTGTGTACATTTCCCTACGCAATAATTCTGTCAATTTTTAGTCTACAGACTCGAAATTTGATATACAGCGTACTGAGATTTGGGAAAATCGATGTGATTTGTTTTCGGACAGAGATTTGGCGATTAAGGAGTCAAAGTTCAACGATTTGACCTTTGAGAATTCTACCAAACTCCTTGGACAATTTTGGGTCTACACACTTTAAATTTTAGATATAGGTTCCATGGACATAGATCTAACTTAATAACTTGACTTGAGCTCAAAACAATAAATTTTAACGGGTCATAATAGGGGTCAAAATTTTTAAAAATTGAAAGTTTTTTTTTTCTTTTTTTTTTTTGCTTAGCATACATCTCAAAACACCCGGCAACGCCGGGCACGCATTGCTAGTATATATATAAAATTTAACGTGTCTTTCTGTCTGTGTATCTGCGTATATCTGTGTCTGTGTGTGTACATTTCCCTACGTAATAACTATGTCAATTTTTAGTCTACAGACTCGAAATTTGATATACAGGGTACTGAGATTTAGGAAAATCAATGTGATCGGTTTTCGGACAGAAATTTGGCTGTTAAGGGATCAAAGTTCAAGGATTTGACCTTTGAGAACTCTACCAAACTCCTCCGACAATTTTGGGCCTAAAAACTTGAAAGTTTAAATATAATTTTCTTGGATATGAATCTAACTTAATAACTTGATTTGAGCCCAAAACTATAAATTTTAAGGGGTCATAATAAGTGCCAGATTTTAAAAAAATTGACCCTTTTCTTTTTTTTTGCTCAGCATACATCTCCAAACACCCGGGCACCCATGCTAGTATATATATATATATATATATATATATATATATATATATATATATATATATATATATATATATATATATATATATATATATACTGTTTTAACAAAAACCAAGACTTCAAGAAATACGTTGATACCAACAAAAAGTGTATTTATTCTTAGTTACAATTGTTTCGAGACCATTTGGACAAATTCAAACAATATGTCGTTTGAAAATTTTCACAAGAACAGCCTATCTTCAGACTTATTAAATAAAAAAACACTTTAACAATGAAACATTGATGAAAAGAAACATTTCCTCTATGAAGAAAAAGAAAACAAGCGGGAACACTTTACCTCTGCCGCATCGCGACGTTGTCCGGGATTGAATTATGATCAACGAATATTTCACACTCCTCTACTTTTATTTTGTTTTTTGTTTTTTGTGATCGGAATCGGTTAAATCGCCCATTTTTCATTCAAGTCGATTTATTTCCTACTCAAGTCGGGCCTCAACATCGATGAACCAGAAGGAAGCTTCCCATGCCCCCCTCCGCAGTGATTTAGTCTACAATATATTGTAATCTACATTGCACTGTTGAGAACCTATGTAAAATTATTGTCATGTATAACGGCTAGAATTAAACTTTAAAATGCAAAATCAAGTATCATGCTTGAATTTTGCTATATAGAGAAACACTCAATTCGCACGCACCCCTATCATATCAAAGAACTTACTGTTAGTTTTTATATGCCTGGTCTTCTTGATTTTGCGGTGAAAATGACTTGAATTTAAAATGAAAAACGAAGTGCCATGGTGCAATTCGGCTTTAAACAGAAGCATTCATTTCAAACGCGCTTCTGTCATATCAACGAACCTACAGTTGAGTTTATATGTCTGGCCTCTCTGCTTGTGTGGTAATAAAATTTCTCAAATGCACTCGTGATGCTTGTCTGTGTAAGGAGTTAGCTTTGGTCAAAGTCACCTGTTCTTTCTTTTATCAATTTTTTTTTTATTTTCGATTATCGATACTTATCGAAGACATTCCGATGCAAAAGCTATCTTTGAACATTGCCAGGTACATAAGGTACTATCGTGTGAAATTTCATAAAGATCAGCCCAGTCATTTTCGAGTCTATATGGAACAAACTCACACACAGACACTAAGTTCTTTTTATATAATAGTAAATATATAACCGTCAGAGAAAAGAATTTACCGTGTTTGGGGGACAAGAAAGAATGCAAATACCATTTAAGACAAACCTAACGGTTTGAAAGAAGTCGGAAAAAAAGTCTTTACCCTGAATATGACCTCAGTAAATGGTGCGTTTTTTTAGCTTAAATTAAAATAATAATTAATAGCAGCACTCGCACGCCCTGTGGAAATTCCTCGGTCGTTGTAAATTTAAAACCACATTATAAATTAAATGAATGAAAAAAAACAAAAAAAAAACAAATAACGACGAATTTTAAACAATTTTTTTTTTTTTTGGAGGGGGTGTAAATTAATTTTTAAACTTTTAAAGCTAAAAAGAATTAATTCAAACAATTTACATTTTTTTAATGAAAATTCAACACACAACACATTTTTTCTACGTAATTTTTAACAAAAATTATTAAAGAACAGATGTCAATCCATTTACACATTTTTTTTTAAATTTCAAAAAGAATTCTAATAAAATAATAATAATTAAACTTACAGTCTGCTTTCAACATGACTTATTTAAGAATTATAAAATACAATAGCCAATTTGATACCGTAAACAAACAATCATGTTTTCTTTTTCTTTTCTTTTCTTTTTTGTTTGTTTTTGCAAAAATTTGGACGAGAGAATGCTTTTACTGATTTTTGACTGATAAAAAGTGACAATAAGGGGAGGTAATTTGTTTCTCATTAATTCATGTTTACGATGATGATCTTTGTTTCTGTGACACCGGACGTCGAACAAGTAGATTAATACTTAGATATCAAAAATTAAATAACTAGTGCAATTATATAATACTAACAGACCGTCATGCAAAATTATTATATTTTAATTCAATAATTTTAATTATTTATTAAAACATTTTACTTCATGTAAGTAAAAACAAAAATAAATACTCAAGCTGAGATCAAACCAAAACCTAAAGACGGTGAGTCAAGTACGATAACCATTAGTCCAGCTTGACACAGACATTAGACAATGTTTTTAAACCGAATGAATTCTTGAAACAGATGAGAAACGGATAAAAATCCAATAACATCCAAGTAATAATTTGACCCCTTAGCAACCGTTTTTTTTTTTCTTTCGATGAAAACCGACTACAAAGTTTTCACATGTTTGAAAGACCTTTATACAAAATTTCAAGTCTGTATATGAAATGTTCGTTGAGTATATAGGTTGAGAACTGTCCTCACACACACACACACACACACACACGCACACACATTCCCACTTTTATAGATATATAGATTGAATAATGTATTTATATGTACTCTCTCTCTCTTTATATATACTGTTTTAATGTCTCCATCCCATCTCTTACAATATGAACATCTCAACAATATGAACACTCACAATTTGAGTATAAAATAATAAAATAATGCCAGTAAGATCAGTTTATGTGTTGTGCTTTAACTGATAGTAAAATGTTTTTTTTAGACCAAAGCACTTAATAGTACGCCTTCCGAGTTAGAACGAAAAACGAGATAGAAGTTTAATTTAAGCCAAAGTCAAGCACTCATAATTGCTCAAAAATCGAAAATGAAAGAAAATATTGGTAAAGCAGTTTCCTACGATCATGACGTGTATCAGATGTGTTTATATCGATATTATATACCATGTTTGATTTTTGTAAAATCATCGACCTTTTTTATGGTTCTAATGATGGTACTATATTTTTTCGTTCTCACGCTTTGCAGTAGCTTTATTTTAAAATTAAAACAGTTTAACATACCTTAAAATACCAAAAAAACTTATCAAGGTAAGCAGGAAAGATAACTTAGACTGCCTTTGGCAACAGTTATTATATATATATATATATATATATATATATATAATATAATATGAAGCTGAATGTGTGTGTGTGTGTGTGTGTGTGTGTGTGTGTGTGTGTGTGTGTGGGTGTGTGGGTGGGTGGGTGTGTGTGTGGGTGGGTGTGGGTGTGTGGGGGGGTGATAAGTATGTTTTAACTTAAATAGGGATGGTATAATACAATTGTGTGGTCTCCGTTCGCGCCTGGCACCGATAGTATGGAAATAGACAAACACTTTAATAAAGACTTTTCATATCTATCTGCGTAAGTATACTTTAATAATTATGTTTCAGTTTGAAGAAATATGGTATAATAAAATTATGGGGTGTTCGTTCGCGCCTGACCTCCATAGAATGGAAATATGTCACAAAGTTTAACAAGGTTTTTTAATATAGATCCAAAGAATATTGTAATAAGTGTTTCAGTGTGAACAAGTATGGTATAATAAATTATGGGGTTTATCTATTTAATTTTTACTTTCATCATATTTTGCTTTGGTTTTGATACCTCCAAATTCGAAGCTATCTCTTTACAACCCTTCCTTTTCATAACCTAGAGTCCATTTTCTGTCGGTTGTTTTTGAACCCAGTGAACGACGGGTACTTTTGCTAGTATATATATATATATATATATATATATATATATATATATATATATATATATATATATGTATATATATATATATATATACTAGCAAAAGTACCCGTCGTTGATTTATATATATATATATATATATATATATATATATATATATATATATATATATATATATATAACAGTTATTTGTGATATATAAATTTGTTATATATATATATATGTATATATATATATGTTATATATATATATACATATATATGTATATATATAAATTAACAACATTAAATCAGAAGAAGTAACCATCCATCTTGTTACAATTAATGGTGGATGTCACGCACACGCAATAATCTGTTTGTACGACGTACTTGTTTAGGTAATAATGCAGTAATATTTTACTAATTGTGACATGACAATGATATAGATGACATGTCTTATTGCTGAAATAAATAAATACCTACCATTGTTTTGTTTGATTGTTTTCTTGTTTTGTTTTGTTTTTGTTTTGTTTTTTTACAACGAAAACTCACTTTTTTTCAAATGTCGAGTTTCGCTACGATAATAAGGAATTCAAAATATCATATGTTAACAATTAAAAGCCTCTTACGATTTATTTTTCGGACATCATATAAACAAGGGTAAAAAAAAAAATCAGTGGCCTTTTGAAGTGTTACAAAAACGCCCATTCATTTGCTTTTCTATTCGGATTAAACTCCATCTTGTCGGTTTGAGCTTAAGTGGTACCAAATCTGTCGTTGGTTCAAGCGATCTCCAATGTTTCCAAGGGGAATAACTCCTATTAACATTGTTAGAGTTATTTCCCTTGACAATTAATTCACACAGATGGCAAGGAACATTATTTATCTCCCTTGGACTATTATATTTAAAAGTTTACTTAATTTGATTTTTAAACCAGGTAATATTAACAAGGCAATTATTTTTTTTTTTTAATTAATGCTTAGGAAACGTCTATCCGATCAATTTCGTATGAGTGATTACAAGACGCTGTATGGAGTAAAATTGAAACTCCTACCCACACACCAAAGAAAAGCGAAAACTAACATCAAAATAATTTCACTCGACTTAGATTAGCCTGTTACTGCGGACCGTTTATAGATATTTATTGATATTCCCTATAAACTTTCATACGCCGACGTGCGAACTTAAACCGGCTTGGATTAATATCGAATGAGAACAAGAAATTGCGTTAATATAATGGTTTCGTACACAGGATAATTCCAGTGTAATTTTTTCCTGATAAACATCATCCACCAAAAATATACCAATTGTCTGATGAAATGATAAAATATTTAATGCATACTAGTAGGTGGGCCCAGCGTTGCCAGGTCGTAAAATACGCTAAAAATATGATACTTTAATATACTCGGATTTCGCAGTCAATTATTACATATGATATTTTACGTAATATATAGTCATGATTTCAAAATTTATTTGACTTGCACCAGCTAGAAAGGAAACCGAAACCAGAAACATAACAGAACACAGTTTCATGATTGCAACTATGTCTGCAACTTCAGCAGTTAACGTAGTTTATTTGTACTTAATATGGTTTGACTTTTTTTACACAGAAATGACAACATTATCAAGGCCAAGAGACCACTCAATGATAAGGGTTAAACGCTCTGATCCCCATCTGGCATCAATTGTGATGGATGGCTCTCGTCTGGGTGAGGCCCCGTGTTTTGACAAGCTTCTGGGTTTGACCTTTACTCCTGATCTTAAATGGAACACGTACATCAAGTCTGTTGCCAAGGTCGCTGGAAAGATGGTGGGATCCTTCTACCGCTCCAGAAGATATCTCACTACAGATGCAATTCTCTATCTATATAAAAGCCAAGTACGTCCAAGGATGGAATACTGTTGCCATGTCTGGGCAGGAGCTGTAAAAACAGCCTATCCTGCCTTGACAGAGTACAAAATAGACTTCGTGGCTTAGTGGGGGATGCCCTTTTCTCTACCCTGCAACCTCTCTCCCACAGAAGAGACGTTGCGAGTCTGTCCTTGTTTTATCGTTATTTCCATGGCAGATGCTCGTCTGAACTCCAATCTCTGGTCCCCCCTCGCCAATCTTTCACGAAAAACACCCGTCTAGCTGAATCCACTGTGAAACATTTCCCCCACTCTATATCTGTGCCTAAATCAAAACGCAGATTCCATGAACAAAGCTTCTTTCTTAGAACTGCACGCCTGTGGTACTCTGTTCCGTCTGCCTGCTTCCCTCCGGACTACAACTTGGATGTCTTCAAGTCCAATGTAAACAAATTCCTAATGAACCGCCCCCTTAAGTAAACATTTCAGCAAATCTCCTCACTAACGTAATGTACTTGCAATAACCCTTATCCCTGAGTGGCTTGATAAGTGGTGATCACTGTGTAAAAAAAATAAATAAATAAAGAGTGTACAGTAGAAATTGGACAATATAGTAATCATTAGTAATGAAAATTCGGTAAATTTGATAACTTATATGGAACGGCTCATCAAGAACTTATTTACGTTAGACTTGAACACAACCATATTGTAGTCAGCCGGAAAGCAGGAAATCGGAAGACAATTCCACAGGCGTGCAGTTCTAAGAAAAAAGCTTAGTTCATGGAATCTACGTTTAGGTTTAGGCACAGATAAAGAGTGGGGGGAATTATTGATAGTGTTTTCAGCTAGAAGAGTGTTTCATGTGAAAGTTTGGCGAGGGGGGACCATAGACTTAAGCTCAGTCGAACACTTTCCATGAAAGTAACGATACATCAGAGACAAACTCGCAACATCTCTTCTGTGAGATAGAGGTTGCAGGGAAGAGAAAAGGACATCACCTACGAGGCTATGCTTTGGAATGTGGAAAGGGGTGTGAATTTCATTCATTACTAGCGTCTGCGCTTCGTCGGCACATCCAACGCCGACTCAAACACAAAATCGAGTACACTCAACATCAAGTACACTCAACATCATCTTACCATCAACGCTTACGCTGTGAACTCGGAGTATGGGAAACAAAATTAGTGAAAAAAGAAAAATACCCTAATCGGCAAGGATAATGAGTAAACGTTGGATAAAATGGTGGTTATAATTATTACCAATTTGCCAGGATTCGCATGTTTAAGGATGTTACCGCGACTGTATACAGACAGTGCTAAATTCCGTTAACATAAGTAGGCAACTTTTTTGACAATTGCAGGAAACGGCTCAAAAACCCTTATTTCGGGCTTTTTGTGTAACTCGGCGTTGTTAGTTACGAACTATATATAGATGAGGACAATATAGGGACTCAAACCTTTCAGGTAAAAAAGAATTTTTCAGTTCAGGCATCTGTTCGAAAGTTTTATTCGTATATATACACGCACATAAATAAATAAACATTTAGAATTTTATTAATAGCGTAGAATAGAAAAGCTTATTAGAAGAGAAGCTCCACCTTTTCGGTTGTAAAATACGCTTACATATATGTTCATTCATGTAAATTATTGATACAGAGTTATTTATTGAATATTTTATGATACTGATATATAATACTGTTTTCAAAAATAAAAAACGAATTGAGCCTTATCAGCTAGAATCGAAATCAAAACGTTTAGTGCTCCAGACGCGTTCCTATCGTTTAAACTAACTCAGCACATTGATGAAAAGCTTTACAATTAAACGACTTCTAGTTATGACTATAATTGAATATGGCAGGAGTGCATCCGAAATAGAGCTTTCTGTTCATAGCACAATTCAACCATGATACTTGACTTTTTCATTTTAAACTTAAATTCATTCAAGCCATTTTCACCATACCACCAGCAAGGCCAGGCGCATAAAATTTGCAGTAGTTTCTTTGATATAGCAGAGGCGGGTTAGAAATGAGCGCTTCTATTTAGAACTTAGAGCACAATTGAAGCATGATGATTGATTTTTCAGTTTTAACTTTAATTCAAGCCATTGTATATAAAATAATTTTTTTAAAATCAACAATAGGTTCTCTACGATGTAATGTAGATTACAATGTATGGTGTACTAAGTCACTGCCGGTAACAATGCGAAGCTTCCACTTGGTGCACTGCGATTGGTCCTCAACTAGAGCAGGCAATCAGTCGATTTTATTGAAAAATGGGCGATTTCACCGACTTCGATGACAATAAAAATATGAGCGTTAAAAAATTGTTGATCATCATTCA
>NC_136523.1:9095009-9155009 GCF_053919585.1 Euprymna scolopes | reverse complement strand
TATTTTCCAGATACACTTAAAAATGCTAGGTTTATTTTTCGTGTCTTTAGAAAAAAAACACCCAATATTTTTTCTGATGAGGAGGCTTTGTTTCAAAAAACTATATCATAAAATTATTGTCCAAGATTTAATGTCTATCACAATAAAAACATCGTTTCCGAAACGATCGTACAATTTATTGATTTTGTTTGTTCTTCCTTATGAAACCGATTTTTAATTTTTAATTTTAATCATAAATTATTAATCGTCTTAATATATATATATATATATATATATATATATATATATATATATATATATATATAATAACTTTCTTGAAGTTATATACTTGGATTTTACCATCACTGGATTATTTAACTTCCACCAGACTATCCATTCATGCGTAATCGCCTTTTTCTTCGCGATATTCCCTCTGCTTCACTTTTTTTTTTGTTTTCAAGTAAGATCTTTGACTTACTCATTGTTTAATCAAATACTTTTGCATGCAAAATCCGATCCCGCATTTTGCTAATTCCTACCCTCTGATGAGAAGGAAAGTATTTCTTCGAAACTCTGCGGATTAAGGACTATCCATTTATCTAGTGTTTCCTTTTCAGATCAAGTGTTTTTTTAACCCATTTCAAAGTGTTTTTAACATGTTTTATTAACTGTTTGCTCGTATATATATATATATATATATATATATATATATATATATATATATAGAGAGAGAGAGAGAGAGAGAGAGAGAGAGAGAGAGAGAGAGAGACAGACAGACAGACAGACAGACTCGAGAGTTTTCAAATGACTACTCGATCGGCCTCGGAATAAAATTGAAAAAGAATCGCCCTTATATGCCTGTCCACATTCTGGGTTATCCAAGAAATGATTTCCAATTGCGGAATCTAAATTATTGTGGGTGGGGTTGAGGAGAATTTCATTTTCATTTCGAAACCCTGAAGGAATATTCAGACAGTACTGCTTCGCTTCCTACTGCTGATCAGTACAGCTAGACAATCAAGTACTTCAGGTCGGGATCGAAACGCAACCGGTCAGCGAACAGTCTGCGCCTCTACCCCCGAGCTACCATGCAGCTCCGCCCAATGGAGCGAATTACAAATGTCAACAAACGTAAACATTTTTCAGCGAGTCTGAGAACGCTAATCAGTTTTTAACTAATAAGTAATGCCATATATACATATATATATATATATATATTGTGTGTGTGCGCGCGCGGTCTTACATACATATAATTATAAATGTGTATATACGCGTTTATGCGCACACCGATACATATACACATACCAGTATTCGTTTCGCAGAGACATAATACTAAGAGAAAAAATATAATAAAAAAAGAATTAAAAACACACTAGCTCATATGGGTATTAAACTGGCGGCGGGCTGCAGACAGACGAAGCGACACTTGTTAAAGATAAAATCTATGTACACTTTGCTCCCAAAACTTAACTCCTCAACCCCTAACCCTACCTACTCTATTCCCCAACCACAAAAGTAAAAAAAAAAAATGTGTGAATAAATAAAATAAATAAATAAAATAAATAAATAAATAAATAAATAAAAATGAAATAAATAAATCCACACCCAATCAACCTTGTTTTCTGCACAGTTGAACTTCACCTTCTAACCCCGTTTTTTCTTACAAAAAAAAACTTGCTGCCACCCTTAAAAATGTATACCTCTCACTGCTCCACCTTTTTTAATAATGGCATTGAATTTAACATTTTATAGAAAGATGTTTCGCTCTGTCCAGAAAATTTCTGGTCACGAGCTTTCATAGCTGATTATTTTGCGGTTAGCTTGATCTTAATTCTTTAAAGTTAAATCTGAAATCACTTTTTCTAATTAAATCGACGATGACCTTTGACAACCTGCTTTTCTCTTCTTTTTATTGCTCCATCCCATTTGACTGGAGATCTTGGCTACTGCATTGTGTGAAAAAAGCAATTTTCATTATTTCAGCTGTCTTGAAAGCTTTCCAATCGGATTATATACATCGTCACGCTGTATTTAATTTTGGAATCTATTCTCTCTAAAGAACTATTTTCGCAATTCGAATCAACTTAAGAGAATTTTCATGCAAGCTGAAATATTATGCGCGGTTTGTTTTTATATTTTTTTTTTACATATCCAACATTTCACTTGTTTTCTTGCCAATTTATAACTACAATAAATTGCGGTTTCACTTAATGCCATAACTAGCAAATTCTAGCATTGCAACACATATAATTTGCTGATTTCTTTATGTCCTCTGATGAGAAGAATAACAAGAATAGCATTCATTGAAATTCCACGGAATAAGGACCTTGTAAATTGGTTTTTGGAGTATTCAGTCGAACAATAAATTTTGATTGTAAAGTTCAACTTATAGTTTTAATTTTCTTTCTCTTATAATAAGCTCTACTCTCTATTGTGTGTTGAGATTTTTTATTCTGTTGGGATTAAGTTATGTATATATAAATACTGTTTTTTACACAGGCATAACCACATCATCAAGGCCAAGAGGGCACTCGAGGATAAGGGTTAAAGAGTGTAGAGCAGAAATTGGACAATATAGTAATCAATTCGGTAAATTTGTTAACTTAAGTGGAACGGCTCATCAAGAACTTGTTTACATTAGACTTGAAGACAACCATATTATAGTCAGCTGGAAAGCAGGAAAACGGAAGACAATTCCACAGGCTTGCAGTTCTGAGAAAGAAGCTTTGTTCATGGAATCTATGTTTAGGTTTTAGCACAAATAAAGAGTGGGGGAAATTATTGATAGTGTTTTCAGCTAGACGAGTGTTTCTTTGAAATTTTGGTGAGGGGGGCATAGACTGAAGCTCAGTCGAACACTTTCCATGAAAATAACGATACATCAGAGACAAACTCGCAACCTCTCTTCTGTGAGATAGAGGTTGCAAGGAAGAGAAAAGGACATCTCCTACGAGGCTATGAAGTCTACTTTGAACTCTATCAAGGCAGGACAAGTCCTTTTTAGCAGCTCCTGCCCAGATGTGGCAACAGTATTCCATCCTTGGACGGACCAGGCTCTTATATAGATAGAGAATTGCATCAGCAGTGAGATATCTTCTGGATCGATGGAAAAATCCCACCACTTTTTCAGCGGCCTTGGCAACAGATTTGATGTACGTGTTCCATTTAAGATCGGGAGTAACGGTCAAGCCCAGAAGCTTGTTCAAAATTGGGGCCCACTGAAAACGAGAGCCATTCATTTCAATTGATGCCAGATGTGGATCAGAGTGTTGGTGATGTAAAGAGAGAAGCTTTGTTTTAGATGCATTAAAAGTAACCAACCACTCCTTTCCCCATTGTACCACGTGCTCAAGATCAGAGGCGAGAGTATCGGAGAGAACTTAGTTGGTTGTCTGTCTTAGATGTGCTACCATAAATGGTAGTGTCATCAGCATAACTGTCTACAATTGATGTATTTATATTAGTTTGAAGTTTACCATTGCGTATATCAGCTACACACTATATCAGTTTGATTTCATTATATATATATATATATATATATATATATATAAGTAGATTGTAGTTTGCTTGAAGCATTGTTGAAGGAAATTATAAGGTAAAATTAAAAGCCAAGAACAATGCAAGATTTTTTTTAGAGTAAAATTAAATGAAAACAAAAGAAATAAATTTCTTTTTTTTTGTTTGTTTTTTTTTTCACACAAATTTTAACTCTAAACAACAGTAATTTTTTTTTTCTGTTGTATTCAATGGTGTTATAAATCTCAATATATTTCAGACCTATTAGTCCTTTTTCAAGAGAAGACAGCGGAAGAGTCTATATATATATATACATATATATATATATATATATATATATATATATATATATATATATATATATATATATTCAAGCACGTCTCATTGTACACGACAAAGTTATTCTTTTTTCCGATCTTTCTGGAAATCTTTTCCCTTTGCCAAAGGGTCTTCTTATTTACGCTGCCCTATGGTATCAAATGGGGCCCAAAAGTTGTTGTTCAGCAATATTCTACTTAAGCGCTTTCTATCAGTGCGTCCGATTATAATCTTGAGCGATTATTGTTGTTATCGTTTTCTTTTTCTTTTCCAGGTTTGTTATCATTTTTTCATATGTTTTGTAGTTGGTGTGTAGTTGGTTTTTATAGTATATTTGATGGCGTCGTTCTTCTTAACGGTAGGTTTTATGTTTTTATTGTGGAGTGAGTATAAATAGTTTTATGTGCTTATGGACGATTTTATTGGGAAAATTATTATTTTAGGGTTTGTTTTATGTTTGTTAGTTCAGAAAAAAAAGATCAAAATAATAATGTGATATGCCCGATTAAAACCTCCAATTTAATAATTATAAAAGATAATAATACTAACACCACACAATACCAAACAAATGTAGTGCATGAATTTAATTGCTCATTCGAAGAATGTACCCGAACCTATTCTAAAATCTCATACAACGCATACATAGGCCACACCACGAAAACACTCTCTCGACGATAAACATATCATTTAGCTGACAATAGCGCCATAAAACAGCACCTAACATCCCATGATAAAAAACTACAGTCGTCCGACACGAGAAAATCTTAACTAACAAAACTAAAATTCGATACCTTAACAATTGGACACGGCGACTAAAATTACTAGAAGCCATACTTATCAAAAACTATAACCTCGATCATAACTGGATCTCATTTAACACCGAGACAATTATACTAACCGTACTTGATAACAAGAAACTAAATAAATGAGCAATAAAATAAAAAATCGAAACTAAAAATGAAAGAATTCGCCCATAAATATAACCAACATCAACAACAACAACAACCACAATAATAATAATAATAATAATAATAATAATAATAATAATAATAATAATAATAATAATAATAAAAATAATAATAATAATAATATAAAAAAAACTATAACTACACCAAGACTTAAATAAAAACGACCGTTCGGCGCATAAAAAAAATCCAGAAAAATCGGAAAAAAGAATAACTCCGTCGTGTTAAATCAGACGTGGCTGAATAATGACAGCTGCCAATATATATATATATATATATATAAAATATATGTATATATATATATGTATATATATATATATATTGTTTTTTAGATCCCTCCCCATATGGGGGTACCAAATTGGTTAAAGGGAAAATTATTCCAACTCGCATTTAGGTAAAAAATGCACTTTCGTAAATAATTGAATTCATTCAAAACGTATCGTGAAAACAAAATCAAATATCATATATATATATATATATATATATATATATATATATATATATATATATATATATATATATATTGAGAACTGGAGAAAGAGAAGGAGAGAGAGAGAGAGAGACCGATATACAGAAAGAGGGGTTGATGGGACGTGGAAGAGAGAGGTAAATATATTGATGAATTAGAAAGGAAGTAACTGACATTCAGTGATGAGGGAGAAAGATAAACAAAACTGATATATATATATATATATATATATATATATATATATATATATACATATATATATAAATATATATATATATAGATATATATATATAAATATATATATATAAATATATATATATATATAAATATATGTATATATATATATATAAATATATATATAAATATATATATATATATATATATATATATATATATATATATATATATATATATATATATATATATATATTGAGAAAAGTAACGGCAACAAGTCTGAGATCTTGAATACATTCTTAATTAGGTATTTTTAAATAGCGAAACCGTTTCACAGGAACACACAAAAAAACGTTTTTTTTTTTATTATTTTCTAAAGAATAGAAAAAAAATGTGGGTTAAATAGTAAATAAGCGAGATATTTTGGTTGGTTGGTTGGTTGTTTTTGTTTTACGGCATATCAACCCTTTTCGGGTTATTTAATGCCGAATCCAAAGATTTTGAAGAAAAATTTTTAATAGAATATATTTGTTGTTTTCAAAGCAGTTTATATTTAATCCATAGTTAGGACTTTAACAGGTACTCCCACTCCGGGTCAGAGAGGACCTGGGAGCAATGGTAATTAAAGGGTGGCTCCACACTTCCCAAAGCCCGCAAGCTGGGGCCTCACCACTGGATATAGTTTAAGGTCATATCCAGGACCTTGCGAGATATTTTGGTGACCATCATCATCAAAAGAAAGAAAAGTCACAGACAGAAATTATGGGGCAATGTTTTAGATGATAAAACAAATAGATCAGAAAAGGTCATTCGTGTTATTTGGATTCTTTGGCTTACTCTTCTCATTTTGAGTGTCATCGTCACAGCGTATTAGTCGATGTAACCTCCGACCTTCTTCTTCTTCTTGCCGAACTCGAAAATATTTCTGTCGAACTCGGGAATCTGGAATCTGCAATGAATTTAGAACGGAACCTCTTATTTACTTAGTCGCCTTCACTGAGGATTGAACTAACAGTTCAACGAGAGAAACCTGAAGAAGGCCAGAGGTTACATCGATCGAAACTCTGAGAAAGTGACACACTAACTGAAGACAGTTGTCCGAAGAATCCACGTAATACGAGTAGCCATTCATTATCTAAAAAAATTTACGAAACGTAATCAATAAGGTTGTGTGCTTTTTATGCGTGCCTGCTACCTACATACGTTTTTCAGCTTTTGTAGCTGAAAAATTCTGCCTAAGAATTATAAAAAAAAAAAACATGAAAGACGTATAAATGCTAAATAACCGTCTATAAAATGGCCATAATAACTGTATTGAGGATCGGTTAGAAAGAATACTGTATTCAAGTGACTAAAGATAAACATACCATCTCTTTGGCTGGAAGAATAAGGTCGGCCTGCTGATATAGAGGCCGAGTGCATAAACGCAAATAGAAATACACAGCGTTGATAAAGAAACAATATTTAACTGAAAACCGCGTGGTTTGAAGTAGCTCAGTGGTTTTGGCTACGGTAATCGCGAAATACAATCCAGTAAGTTGTCTTATTGAATATAGCTCATAGTCGTAGCTGGTAATAATGCTTAAGCTTTAGGTTTTTCTTTCCACGTCCCTTCTTTCTATGTTTATGACTTACAACAACCAATCATATTCATATGGAGGAACCCGGATGTATTACATAAATTTCGATGAAACTTAAAATGCTAATTTCAGTTTGTGTGTGTTTCCATGTGTGGATGCGTGTATATAACTCTCAAAAATTGTTTTCCTTATTAAAATTATATATATAGTAATTCATAAAATATATATGGCGATTAAGCTACACTGAATTTTCGGCGTTTCATCCACTCTAGGACTCATCAGGCTTATGCGCATAAGCGTGAGGAATCCTAGAGTGGATGAAACGCCGAATATTCAGTGTAGCTTAATCGCTATATATATTTTATAAATTACTAACTAGCTCTACCTACGTATTGAGCACTTTTGAAGTAAATACTTAAAGTTTACGCATAAATCTATACTTTCGTATATTAATTTTATGTGAGAAAATGAAGTAGTTATATATATACACACACACACACACACATATATATATATATATATATTTCGATCCTAACTTGAGGTAGTTGCTTTCCTAACCGTACTGATGAGCTGTGAAACAGCGAAACAGCACTGTGTGGATTACTATATATATATATATATATATAGAGAGAGAGAGAGAGAGAGAGAGAAAGAGAGACAGACAGACAGACAGACAGACAGAGACAGAGACAGACAGACAGAGACAGAGACAGAGAAGTGAGAATGTATGTGTGTGTAAGGGCACTTCTCAACCTATATACTAGGGGAATGTTTAAGCTGCAGACTATAAACTTGGTATATAGAATATTCAGACACGTGAATATTTTGTTATTGAATTCATCTGAAAAATGGGCGGCTAAGTGATCGAAGTTGAAAATTGTTACGTAGAGATCAACGGATTTTTTTTTTCAACTGTTTTACGAATGCGAATTCGGGGTCGTGAAATATGACAGCTTATTTGTGTTCAGAATACGAAATTTTGAAAACAAATTACAAAAGTCGTGCAAGCTGGGGTAATTGTTATGGTAGTTAATCAACTGTGTTTAGGTATTCATTTCTATCCTAGCTCGAGTAGTGTTTTTGCTTATAAAGAAGTGGAGTGTCTAGAAAAACATAATACTCGCATACGCAAGTCTCATTTTCCGTGTGAATTAAAATATAAAAATTTATGCGTATTTAATCACCGCCGAGCAACCTGCTAGTCTGTGAAACAGCGAAACAGTAGTGCATGTAGATGACTATATATATATAAATATATATATATATGTATATATATATATATATATATATATATATACGTGTTTATGTGTTTATATTATGTCATACATGGCATAGACGCACATTCATCTACATACACACACGCACACACACACACATATATATGTTTGTGTGTGTGTATGTAGATGAATGTGACTCTATGACATGTATGATATAATATAAACACAGAAACACGTATATATATATATATATATATATATATAAAGAGAGAGAGAGAGAGAGAGAGAGAGAGGAGAGTTTGACAGACGTTTGACAGGCGTTAGACAGCATTTAAAAAAATAAATGTTTTAATTCAACAGCATTTCCCGTCGAACTAGTATAGGTATTAAATAATAATTATAGTAAATAATTATGTCAGCTCTTTTAAGAAACCGTTTCTTATCGTTGAACACTTTAAGTTGAATTAAAATCGGCTAATTTAGCTCAGATCATCTTGTAATGATCCGATCACTCTGGCAGACGTTAAAAAATATTAAAAAATAAATGTTTAAATTTCAACAGTATTTCACGCGGTTAACGGTAGCCGAACGGATTGGTTCATTGCTAATGAAGCCAGGAATTGCTTCTGTCGCTGAGTTCGGATCTATCGGCTGGTGTTAATGATGAAAAACAAGTGTCTATAGCATTTCATATTTATTATAGCAAATAATTATATATATATATATATATATATATATATATATATATATATATATATATATATATATATATATATCAACGGTAAAAATTAACTTTATGCAAAAACCTTCTGTAAGCTTGAGGTGATTTTTTGGAAGTGATTAAAGAAATGTTAATGCGTTATTTGAGAATCCTATCGAACAATAAATTCATGTAAAATACAATTTAGTCTTTAATTTGTGTTCTTCCATATCTATATATGTATATATGTGTGGGATCACACACACACATGTGTGTATATAAGATATATATATATATATATGTGTGTACATATATATATATACGTACACACACAAACACTCACACACACACACACACACACACACACACATATATATATATATATATATATATATATATATATATATATATATATATATATATATATATTAATACTGATAATCCTCTCAAACTACAATGCGACTTTAAAGGAGTTGTCAATGGGGGCAATTAAGTAAGTTTCTTTGTTGTTGTTGCTCTCATACTTTAATGATAATGTTTTCATTTTTTCTTATTTTTTATTGATTCTTTTTTTTTACATTGATTTTTATTTTTTATATTGATTATTATTTTTATATATATATATATATTTTATTAACATTTTCACCCCAAACAAGGCAAATTGCAACTTTGGTGTAGGGGGCTACTATCAGGGGCAACAACTACTGGGGTACTATGTAGGGATTTGGGCAGCAAGGTGTCGGTTCACGTTACACTTGAACTTCTGCACGTCAGTACTGTTGGGGAAGCAGGGACCTGGAATAGAATTCCAGAGTCTAGCGGTTCTGGGGAAGAAACTAAATCTAGGGATCTCTACAGTGTGGGGGTGGGATTTCGCAGCCTGTCGGGTTTGTCGAGGGTGCTCACGTCGTGGGGGCACAAGTGATTGCAGTTCGTCAGAGCATTCACCGCTAAAATACTTGTAGAAAAGGCAGAGGGATGCAACATTTCGTCGATGGAACAGAGGCTGAAGCTTAGATGCCAGTTCAGGGCCTATCAGGTTTGCGACTCTCTTTTGAACCTTGTCAAGGAGAGAGAGACTAGTAGCAGATGCACCAGCCCAGATGTGGCACCAATACTCCATGGCGAATGGTGGCCTTATAGAGGTACAGTATACTTTCGGGTTTTAGTACTTTTCTAGCACGGTAGAGAGAGCCCACCTTTCTTGCAGCGACCCTGGCAATGCCTTCAATGTAATTGTTCCAACTCATGTTTCCTGTGAACGTTAGGCCAAGGAGTTTGAAAGATGGACTCTCAGATAAAGAGTCGTTGGCCATTGCTATGGGTGGTAGAGAGGGTTTCTTGTAATTATTGAATGAAACTAGTTTAGTCTTGGCAGCATTGAACGCGACCAACCACTTTTGTCCCCATTCCACTACAGATTGGAGGTCTTCCTCTAGTGTTTCTGCCATTTCTTTAGAAATGTCTTCATTCGTCTTCCTGTCGTGCCTGCGATAGAGTGTAGTGTCATCAGCATATATACCCATCTCAGAGGCAATTTTGTCGGGGGGGGGGTCATTTATGAATATCAGGAACAATAGAGGTCCAAGGATAGAACCCTGGGGCACCCCCGCATTTATATCATATTGTTTAGATGTACGACCGTCGAGGACAACCTGGATTTTTCTCTTATCTAAGAAGGATTTAATTATGTTAAGTATTCTACCAGTGATACCGTATGATCTGATTTTACTGAGGAGACCCTCATGCCATACCCTGTCAAAAGCCTTAGATATATCTAGAGCTACCGTTCTGCCCTCCCTCGCTTTGTCCAGTGAATGGTATATACGTTCAGAGATCACAGTTAGGATGTTTGCTGTGGAACGGGCTTGTCTAAATCCATATTGTTTGTCAGTCAGTCGTTTAGCATCTGTAAGATGATGGACTAGAGCATGGTTAATTATGGTCTCAAATATTTTGCCAAAAAGTGGGAGGAGGCTAATGGGGCGATTATTTGATGGGTCTGTCTTTTCGCCAGAATTCTTGAATACTGGTACAACAGAAGCAGTTTTCCAACAGCCCGGAAAGCAAGCTTCATTAAGGCATTTGTTGTAGAGTTTGAAGAGAACTGAAGCTACTTCGGCTGAGCACTTTTTTAATAGCACAGCTGGGATAAGATCGGGTCCACATGCTTTTGAGGTGTCAAGGTTTTTTATGATAGCATGCACCTGAGCAGGGGTGGTTTTCAGATCGTCTAGTGTGGCGTCTGTCCGCATAGGAAAGTCAGGTAGGAGGTGGTTGGAAGGGTCCAGTGTGGAGTTGGAGGCAAACCGACTGGCAAGCATGTTAGCCTTGTCGGTTGCTGAGGAGACAACCTCGTGATTGTTGGTTAGTGGGGGAATTGTTGATTGCCCATTATTTACTACACTGTTGTAGATTTTCCAGAAGTCTCGAGTTCCTAGTTTTTGTGCTTCGATGATCCTTATTTTTTATATTAATTCTGATTTTTTATATTGATTCTAATTTTTTTATATTGATTCTTATTTTTTATATTGATTCTTATTTTTATATTGATTCTTATTTTTTATATTGATTCTTATTTTTTATATTGATTCTTATTTTTATCTTGATTCTTATTTTTATATTCATTCTTATTTTTTTTTATATTTATTCTTTTTTATATTGATCCTGTTTTATATTGATTCATATTTTTATATTGATTCTTATTTTTTATATTGATTCTTATTTTTATATTGATTCTTATTTTTTTATATTGATTCTTATTTTTTTTATATTGATTCTTATTTTTTTATATTGATTCTTATTTTTATATTGATTCATATTTTTTATATTGATTCATATTTTTTATATTGATTCTTATTTTTTATATTGATTCTTATTTTTATATTGATTCTTATTTTTATATGGATTCTTATTTTTATATTGATTCTTATTTTCTTTATATTGATTTTAATTTTCTTTATATTGATTCTTATTTTTTATATTTATTCTTAATTATATAATGATTCTTATTTTTTTATATTGATTCTTATTTTTCATATTGATTTTTTGATTCTTATTTTTTATATTGATTCTTATTTTTTATATCGATTCATTTTTTATATTGTTTATTATTTGTATATTGATTCTTAATTTTTGTTTTTGATTCTTAATTTTTATATTGAGTCCTGTTTTTTATATTGATTCTTGTTTTTTTATTGATTCAATTTTTTTATATTGATTCTTGAATTTATATTGATTCTTTGTGGGGTGGTAAATAGTAAGTGAGAAATATGGAAGTCATAACACTAGATTTGATTGGTCAAATAAAGACGTTCATGTATAAAGACTGTCGTATGTCTGTAGAGACAATAAGGGCACGTGAGAATCTGAAAATACGGCTGATTTGCGCGAATTTGTCTTCATACATCAGTCCACAACTCCATCTTTCTCACAGAGGTGGGCATCACAACAGTTCTTCACCCGCGCTGTAATCCAGACTTTGCTCCCTGTGAGTTTTAGTTATTCCCTAAGCTCAAGGAACACCTTAGAGACTGTCGTTATGGGACAATTAATAAGATAAAATAGGCTGTGAAGAGGGCCATTCATACACTTTGCCAAATAGATGAGAATTTTCTATTTTTCATTTCTCTATTTCTCCATATTAAAAATTAATGAATAATGAAAAAAAATGAATTTTAAAAGGGAACTTGCACATTCGCAACTGAAACCAATTTAAACTGGTGGTTCGATGATCCTTGATTTCGAAAGAAACCACATGTGTGCACGCATGCAGTCAATAATGTTAATATAAATGAATTAAAGTATAATATAATATAATAAGATATAATATAATATAATATGATATAATATAATATTATATAATATATAATATGATATGATATAATATAATATAATATGATATAATATGATATGATATAATATAATATAATATGATATAATATAATATGATATAATGTGATATAATATAATATAATATGATATAATATAATATGATATTATATAATATAATATGATATAACATAATATAATATATGATATACTATAATATAATATAATATCATATAATATAATATAATATGATATAATATAATATGATATAACATAATATAATATATGATATACTATAATATAATATAATATGATATAATATAATATAATATGATATAATATAATATAATATAATATGATATAATATAATATAATATTATCTATATATATATATATATATATATATATATATATATATATATATATATACATAATATTTTACTTTTGATGTAACGGCCCGTCGACATGGCGTTTAAAGTTAATTTCATTTCCTTACATTCGTGTTTTATTCCCGCTTGCATGGCGGAAATATACTAGCTTATGAAGGCATGAGTAGTTTCTGAGTAATAATCAGTTCCTGCACTGATGATTGCGTAAGTATGAAACACTAGTATATGTACGTATAAAATAGTTGGTTATATGTATCTTAAAAAGTCACACACACACACACACACACACACACACATATATATATATATATATATATATATATATATATATATATATATATATATATATATAACGTCTCTTTCACTCTCTTTCTCTCTTTTTTATTATCTACTCAGACAAGACAGTTTTGCTTCTCATTGACAGCTTCTACTGACATTAAGAAACGCGTGATTTCCATCGACGGACCAATGAACCGACAATCAAACTAATGATGCCAATTGTGACGAGTGACAAACGCCTTTGTATTTACTTTTCTTATGTCTATAGTTCACAGAAAAAGTTCCAAAACAGAAAACAAGACAAACTTCAAGGAATCAATACAAGAATAGACTGACTGTAAGACAGACGCACTTATACAGATATTTCACAGGGCGCAGTTGTTCACGAAAACATTTAAAAAAATGTTTTTTTGATAGACAGATTGAACTATTTACAGCATCATTTCATTTTCATAGATGCACGGATGCTTCTATTACTCGACATACAACGATGAAAATGCTAGAAAATTATTTAGAATATCCGATATATTTAGAACGCCAGCACACGACCATGCGATGTGACCACAATGCTTAATGCATTGTGGTCACATCTTGTCTGGTGCATCTTCCAATCGTATTTCCGTTCTTAAATAGGGTCCAAAAATGTCTTAAATCTAATATCAGGCAAGCTCACACCCTTGTCCCATTATTGCAATGTCCTCAGTTTGACAGCATCATTCCATTTTTATAGATGCGCAGGTGCTTCTATTACTCGACATACAACGATGGAAATGCTAGAAAATTATTTAGAATATCCGATATATTTAGAACGCCAGCACTCGACCATGCATTAAGCATTGTGGTCACATCCTGTCTGGTGAATCTTCCAATCGTATTTCCGTTCTTAAATAGGGTCCAAAAATGTCTTTAATCTAATATCAGGCAAGCTCACACCCTTGTCCCATTATTGCAGTGTCCCTAGTTTTACAAGTAATTTAATGGTTTGATGTACTAGTAACACTTGTGCCTCCTGGACAATCACACTCCCAATTACTCCACCAAATAGTGAACTCACACCCTTTCAATTCTGGGATCCCTACGTGCTCTAAAGCCTTGTACTCTTGCTGCCAAGGGTCGAGAGGTGTGAGGTGCAATTCGACGGTAAAACTAATAAAATAAACACAAGATAAGGAAGGTTACGGCAATAGCAAAGAGAGATCATACACACAGATAATCGGTTAAAACGATGGGTAATGTGTTTTATTTTTACGAAGAAAAAGTGTAAAATGAATGGAGATCGTGTATTAGGATACAAACAGAGCGAGGGCGGACGTTATGATGTGTTGAAATTATTGTGTCACTGAGGTGAGATGATGTGCCTCAGGTTGATCCGAAACGTATAGACGGAGTTGGATGCTGGAACTGATGGCCCGACATCAATGGACACTGGAACAGATACTTGAACATAAGTGGGCTCTAAAGCAAGTAACTAGACGTCAGTGGGAACTTGTACAGGTAGCTTGAGTTGAGTGGGCGCTGGACAACGGAAGTCGGACGTCAAGAGCAAAAAGAGCTATCGGCTGAAATCACTGGAGCTGCACGAGTGATCTGGAGTCGCTAGAGTCTGCAGGAGTAAGCTGGAGCCGCCTGAAGTTGGAGGAGTGAGCTAGGGGCGCTGGAAGTGAGCCGGAGTTGAGCAGGTTCAGGAACTGGACTGGCAGGTTGTGATGGGAAGTTCCAGAAGGTGGGAACGTGTAGAGAGTAGAGTGTGTATCGCACACAGTTAGTTTGTGACTCGAATTAATAGTTTGAGCACTACTGCTGACTCTTGTTCCCAGTGCGACTGGTTCCGCCAACTAGATTTTTGTCAAGTCGGGGTGGGATTTCTCCTAACTCTCGGACCGATATTTACCTCTCTCCCGCCGCGAGATGATGTGGCACAAGGTACGAATGTGAAAAAAATATTCAGTACTACAAGAGCAAGAGAACTTCTGCTCTGCAAAAATATGCCGGAGTAGCATTCCTTGGTGAGGGCGCCTCAAGCAACTAGCGATAAATGTGCTCTTCTCTAAAGCAAAGTCGTAAGGTGAGGGGGGGGGGTCGACCTTCTAGGGTTACACAGAATATTTTGAAACAATCCGAAAACAAAATGCCGTGGAAATTGTTCAATTTCTGTCGGACTGATTGTCGAGGTTGGAACCTCGACTTACGCACCGAAATACGTTTTTTTCTTGCTAGGAACCTCCATTTTTTATACAATACTTTATTAAAATTTTATATCAAAATAAGGTGGGGGAGGTTTTAAAATAATGTGACATGAAGCCAAAAGGCAATAGTGGGGGAGAACGAGGGTTAGGAGCATCTACTTTTCTTATTCCCTAAGCTAATTTATCACTCACCATAATATGTTCCCATTTACTTTGCTTCCCCACGAGGGCAGAGTAAGACACCAGGGTCGTTTTTTAATGTGGAGAAAGAAACAAAAATAAAAACTGTCTCGGTCGTGAAGGATTTCTCCTCCACTAACTCAGAACAAAAAAAATGAAGTGTAGTATCAGAACAGATACTGCACTTTGATCTTGACCCGAAAGTCAAAACAGCTCCACATGAATGATTCTTTTTCAAAATTTTATTTTAATAAATGTAAAAAACATTTTTATTTATAAATTCATAAAAAAAAACATTTTTTATTAATAAAGAATCAGACATACATGTACAAACAAAAAAGAAAACAAAAATACACATGAAAAGCAAAAGAAAAAAGTTTAGAATGATGGGGGGGATTGGATATTACTAGGCCATAAAACCACATCAAAATAAAGAAAAATATAAATCAGAAAAAGAAATGAATTAAACAAAGTGCTATCTATATTATGTTAGTGAGGGTCTTCCAAGCCTATTCTAGTTGTTGAAATGCTTGCTGTTTTCTGGCTAATGTCGAAAACAAGACAGACACACCAAGAGGGACTGCACAGTCTACGGGCAAAAGAAAGGTGGAATGGGTTCTTCCGGTATGCGGTGACCTCCAGAATAATTACCATCAGGGTCGGCCGAGGAATAAAAATAAATTTATCAGCGAAGTGTATTCTGGAGGTATTCTAACATCTAGAAAAAATGGAGGACGTTACTCATTCTCACAACTAACTAAGGGGCGTTTATTTGGTCCTTTATTGTATGTTATGCTTAGGCAGGGAACATGTACTCAAACTTGTTTCGAACAAATGCGCATAAACTAGTGGTGTGAATCTTACTACGTTTGAAAACTGCGAGACGCAACCTCCTTCTATCACATCTGATTTTGATTTTAAGCTGGTGTTTAAAATGCAGAATCATGTCGTAATGAGAAGGCGGCAAATCCACCATGTCCTATCTCTATGCGTGAAAAATACACTACTAAGATAGCTACACCTATAATCGCTAGGAACACCGTTCATAGACGACTGACTCCAAATCCAGGCATGTCACTCGCTTGAGGACGATGCGAGCCGTTATCCCACTGACGTAAATCCATGCAGATCAAAGCAGTTAAAGAAAGCCTGTTCAACTGTTTCTATTTTCGCTCCAAACTACGTGGCCTTAAAGGATCGATACACTGATCAATCTAGAAGCACATGCCTTGCGAACCAATCGACAGATCAGACAATATTCAGAATTATTGAGATAACTCCGGTCCGGCGCCCAATTCTACTAAGTTCTCTCATCCGACAGCTGCAGCCGCCTCCTTAGATGGTCCGAAGCAATCCCCACCATTAAAATGCGGATACATTGCCTTTCTAGAACGGGCGAGGTTAGTAAATCTCGGCCGCATTCGGAGCGCAGCTCTGCCTTCGTTAAAGATCTGCGTTTGCCCCCTTGGCATATGAAAACATTCGTTCAAGTGGTCAAGGATGAGGTCGGAAAAAAGCGGCCGCGCAGACTCATCTGTTAGAGTTCTACTTATGAATGCTAATCTCTCGGCACGTTTGGTGCTTTCCAGCATTTTCAAGCCCTTATTTATCAGATCTTGACGGCAGGCCTGTCTACGAACAGACGGCTTCCCCTCGTTCCATAAAAGTGAGAAGAGGTGACGCGTTAACACTGTCAAGCGGTTCGCAAGCAGAGGCAGTACAGATAATCGTAATGGATTAGCGGAAAGACAAAAGGTACGCACACCTCCACTCTACATTTAAATAAATACCCATTCGAAGCAAAATCCTCACAGACACTTTTATCTTTGCCTGCACTTCCAACAAATCCGTGTCTAACTGGAGACCCGGTCCAAACTACACGAAAAGATTCGAACCCGACCCTCATTCCAATTGAAACGATCTGGTAGCGCAGTTGCTAACAATTTCAGTTTCCTTATATATTCGTGTGATTTTAGTGGTTTGATTTAGTTCATAGTGTTCCTTGTAATTTCAGTTTTCATGAACGTATCTGTTTGGCTTTGTGTATAGAGCGTCTAACAAGTGCAGTTCCCTTCATCGTGCGTATGATATTAGTAGTTTGGTTCACTTTAGAGAGTTACTAACTATTTAAGTTCCCTTATGTCTGTCTATCATTTAGTGGTTTGGTTTAGTTTATTAAGTTTATCACAACTTCAGTTTCTTTAAACTTGTTTGGTATTTTTTCTGTGTTTTACCATATATCTATGTTTACTCATCTGGGGTTGCTTATCTTTATTGCTTAGGAGGGTTTCCTTTGAGTATTTTTAAGACTTTGCTGTTCTTTTTATTTCTTCGCGGCAATATCAATAGGCCAAGCCATCCATTTTTGAAATGCGCAGTAACAGTGACGATCTATACTTAGTGCAAATCCGAAAACATCTCAACTATCAAACCACATTATATTTCTTTCTGTCTGTCTGTCTGTCTGTCTGTTTGTTTGTCTGCCTGCATTTTTGTTTCTATTTTCTTGGAAATTACTGAGCCAGCCAGGCTGAGATTTTGTAGGAATTTTTACATGCAGGTACAGCAAACTAATATTTATGGTATCCGTTCAATGCACAATCTGGGGTTTATAGTGAGTAATAGATTTTATTCTCTACATTCTCTCATTTTCTCTAGAGGTTTACTTGGAAACTCCTAGGCAAACCTGGCTAAAATTATTTATGAACGCTTGTAATTATAAGTTGCAACAAAGTAAGCATTATGGTATTCGTTGGATGTACATTTACAATAAAGATAAATAAATATGAATTACAATAATACCACAATTACTCTAGAAATATTCTAAAAACAACTGGGCCGATCTGGCTGACATTTTGTATGGGCGTTTATTACCGGGAGATGTACAGAACTAAGTATCATAGTATCTGATGTGCAGTAAAAAATTTATAGAGATTAATAGGGATTGGTATTTAATTTTTAATGATCCGGCATAATCACGTCGACACACCGGTTCTCACCAGATCACCGATGTTAAGGAACGTTGAGCCAGGCCAGTACCAGATGGGTGACCATTTGGGAAAGCGAGGCGCTGTATGTACCGCGAGGTAAAATACCAGGTTGAGAAACTGGCGCGGTCTATCCTTCTCTCGTGGGCAGATGGGACTCTCTTATGTCGTGGTATGCACCCCATCTAGTAATGGCGTCATGATAAAAAATAATCTTGATAGCCCTTGCGAAGCATCAAGTATTCAGCTACCGACAGGATTTGAATTACACTACAAACTCGTGTAGTGAGTTCAATCTCGCCTACGGCCGCGATGGATGGATTTAATTTTAAGATTCCCAACGATTTAACTGTATTCATCTATCAACTTGGGCATAAACTATAGCTAGTCAACGGGCTATAACTTTTGCCCGTTTATCAGGAGTTGTTTAGGAGAGTTTGCTTTGAGTTTTCTTTATACTTTGCTGTTCTTTCTTATTTCTTCGAAACAATATCAATTGGCTAACTTTTTAATGTACAGTGATATTGGCAATCTATATTTAATATACATCTGAAAACATCTCTATTATTATAAATCCATGTTATATTTCTCTTTGTGTGTCCGTCTGTCTCCTCGTCTCTTTTCCCTTTTTTTGGAAACTACTGAGTTGATCAGGATGAAATTTTGTAGGATTTGTTATGCTAAGGTACATATAGCCAACATTTACAGTATCCGTTTAAATGCACATTCAGGGTTTTACAGTACCTATTTACAATGCCTCCCCACGGGACAGAGTTAGACACCAGGGTCGTTTTTTAACGTGGAGAAAAGGTACAAAAATAAAAAAAAATTGTCTCAGTCTTGAAGGACTGCTCCTCCACAGAAGGAGAACAAGAAATGGAAGTGCAGCGTCTGAAGAACAGATGGTATTTATTTGCTCCCCCACCGAGCAAATTAGGCACAAGGCCGGTTTTTAATGTGAGGGGTGAAGGGAGGGGGAAGGGAAAAAGGGGACCAGCTCCCGAGAGGTGGGAAATGGGAGCTGGTTAAAGGTCAGGCATATGGGGCTGCCCCCACATCTGGTCTTTGCTAGTCATAGCTAGTCATAGCTTGCAGTATCTGGCGGAACAGATGGTGTTTATTTGCTCCCCCACTGAGCAAATTAGGCACAAGGCCGTTTTTAATGTGAGGTAAAAACCAGCTCCCCTAAAAGTAGGCAAAAAGGGGGCACTCTGGTTACCAAAAATAATAATTGTCCCAGTATAGAGGGTTTCCCCTCCATTGACTGGTACAAATTATCTTAAGTGCAGCATCTGGCGGAACAGATGGTATTTATTTGCTCGCCCACTGAGCAAATTAGGCACAAGGCCGTTTTTAATGTGAGGTAAAAACCAGCTCCCCTAAAAGTAGGCAAAAAGGGGGCACTCTGGTTACCAAAAATAATAATTGTCCCAGTATAGAGGGTTTCCCCTCCATTGACTGGTACAAATTATCTTAAGTGCAGCATCTGGCGGAACAGATGGTATTTATTTGCTCCCCCACTGAGCAAATTAGGCACAAGGCCGTTTTTAATGTGAGGTAAAAACCAGCTCCCCTAAAAGTAGGCAAAAAGGGGGCACTCTGTTTACCAAAAATAATAATTGTCCCAGTATAGAGGGTTTCCCCTCCATTGACTGGTACAAATTATCTTAAGTGCAGCATCTGGCGGAACAGATGGTATTTATTTGCTCCCCCACTGAGCAAATTAGGCACAAGGCCGTTTTTATGTGAGGTAAAAACCAGCTCCCCTAAAAGTAGGCAAAAAGGGGGCACTCTGGTTACCAAAAATAATAATTGTCCCAGTATAGAGGGTTTCCCCTCCATTGACTAGTACAAATTATCTTAAGTGCAGCATCTGGCGGAACAGATGGTATTTATTTGCTCCCCCACTGAGCAAATTAGGCACAAGGCCGTTTTTAATGTGAGGTAAAAACCAGCTCCCCTAAAAGTAGGCAAAAAGGGGGCACTCTGGTTACCAAAAATAATAATTGTCCCAGTATAGAGGGTTTCCCCTCCATTGACTGGTACAAATTATCTTAAGTGCAGCATCTGGCGGAACAGATGGTATTTATTTGCTCCCCCACTGAGCAAATTAGGCACAAGGCCGTTTTTAATGTGAGGTAAAAACCAGCTCCCCTAAAAGTAGGCAAAAAGGGGGCACTCTGTTTACCAAAAATAATAATTGTCCCAGTATAGAGGGTTTCCCCTCCATTGACTGGTACAAATTATCTTAAGTGCAGCATCTGGCGGAACAGATGGTATTTATTTGCTCCCCCACTGAGCAAATTAGGCACAAGGCCGTTTTTAATGTGAGGTAAAAACCAGCTCCCCTAAAAGTAGGCAAAAAGGGGGCACTCTGGTTACCAAAAATAATAATTGTCCCAGTATAGAGGGTTTCCCCTCCATTGACTGGTACAAATTATCTTAAGTGCAGCATCTGGCGGAACAGATGGTATTTATTTGCTCCCCCACTGAGCAAATTAGGCACAAGGCCGTTTTTAATGTGAGGTAAAAACCAGCTCCCCTAAAAGTAGGCAAAAAGGGGGCACTCTGGTTACCAAAAATAATAATTGTCCCAGTATAGAGGGTTTCCCCTCCATTGACTGGTACAAATTATCTTAAGTGCAGCATCTGGCGGAACAGATGGTATTTATTTGCTCCCCCACTGAGCAAATTAGGCACAAGGCCGTTTTTAATGTGAGGTAAAAACCAGCTCCCCTAAAAGTAGGCAAAAAGGGGGCACTCTGGTTACCAAAAATAATAATTGTCCCAGTATAGAGGGTTTCCCCTCCATTGACTGGTACAAATTATCTTAAGTGCAGCATCTGCCGGAACAGATGGTATTTATTTGCTCCCCCACCGAGCAAATTAGGCACAAGGCCAATTTTTAATGTGAGGAGTGAAGGGAGGGGGAAGGGAAAAAGGGGACCAGCTCCCGAGAGGTGGGAAATGGGAGCTGGTTAAAGGTCAGGCATGTGGGGTTGCCCCCACATCTGGTCTTTGCTAGTCATAGCTAGTCATAGCTGCAGTATCTGCCGGAACAGATACTACACTTTGATCCCGGCCCGAAGGCCAAGTAGCTTGAGGTTTATAGTAAATAATAGGTTTTATTCACTACACGCTCACATGTTCTCTCGAAAATTCTATGCAAACATGACTAAAATTATCTATGGAAATTTGTTAGCATATAGTGCAGCAAAGTAAGTAGCATGGTATCTGTCAGATGTACATTTACAAACAAATAAGGATCAATAAATATGAATCACAACGATACCACATTTATTCTAAAAGTATTCCAGAAAGAACTGGATCGATCTGACTAACATTTGGTATGGGCGTTTATTACGGGAAGGTGTAGCGAACTAAGGATCATCGTATCTGTTCGATGCCCAGTAAAAATTTGTAGAGATTAATAGGGATTACTATTTAATTTTAAAATATTAAAAGATTTAACTATATTCATCTATGAATTGGACATAAGTAATAGTCAGTCAACGGCCTATAACTTTTGCCCGTTTATCAAGAGTTAAAAAAGTATAGTATTTTTTTTCTATATTGAAATTAAATAACCCCTAACTCTAGCTTCTCGTACAGTAGTACTATTAATTTTTTTTTATCACCGAAGTTAAGCAAGGTCGAACCTGATCAGTACTAAATGGGTGACCATTTGGGACTTCCAGGTGCTGCATGTGTTCTCCGCTTACCTCGGCATTGTTCCAAATCGTCCTGGTCTTCTCCTTGCCACAAGACTCAAACAGTGCCGATTTAGGAGACGGGTAGCTGCGGACTGCGCAAACCTTGCCTCACAATTGCACGCGCAGCTGCTTCTACAGGGGGTAACCTTTGTCTTTCGAGACAAAACAAACGCATCGTGCAGTAGTTTATTCTAAGTTTGTAATCTCAACCGATAACAAATCGCTTATTCATCTTATTAGCTCACTCAGTTTTCTTTGCATTCTTTCCAGTTTTCAAAAATACATACCAGCTTCCAAGTTTAGACACAGGAGACCCTGTCTGAATGTTATAATCTATATGAGTCTTACTACAGATTTATATATATATTTAAAACAATATTTGGTTTTATTGAAATAATAGTTACGACTATCTAAACACTTATTTCGTTGAATCTTTTCTAATAATAATGATCCAAAACATACATTATTGAACTGTTGAATAATCAATACTGATAATAGATTGATAAATATTTTTTATGGTGGTGCGTCCATTTTAGACTTGCAAAATTTATATAGTTATTATCCAGGAATAAATGATACCTTAGTAAATGCTTACTTCAACTTTAAACAGTTATAAAAATATGCATGGCAATTCAGCTAATCAGAAGATTCCGCGTTTTTGTATAAGCCTGACGAATTCTCCCGAGGATGAAACGCGGATTATTTTGTGTAGCTTAATTGCCGTATATTTTTATAACTTACTAGCTCTACCTATGTCATAACCACTGCTGAAGTAAATACTGAAAATTTAAGCATTAAATTATATTTTCGTATATTAATGTATGTGATTAAATTAAGTAGCCAAATGTGTGTGTATATATATATATATATGTGTGTGTGTGTGTAGTAGTAGTAGTAGTAGTAGTAGTAGTAGTAGTAGTGGTGGAGATTTAGAAGGCTATCACAATGCGAGGAATGAGATATAGTCGTTGTTGGTGAAAGGAGACGAGAACAAGTGGCAATTTACAAATCAATAAGTACATACATATATGTTTATATATACATATATTTATTCAGTTGTATTAGGTACAAAAGTCTTACTTGCTATGTCTGCGACAATATCCATTATTAATTTCGGAAAAAATTCCCTTTTCAAATGGTAAACGTGACAGATCGCTTCAAAGCATGCTAAAAGCGATCTGTCACGTTTAACATTTGAAAATGGATTTTTTTCCGAAATTAATAATGGATATTGTCGCAGACATAAAAAGTAAGATATTTGTACCAAATACAACTGAATAAATATATGTATATATAAACATATATGTATGTACTTATTGATTTGTAAATTGCCACTTCTTTTCGTCTCCTTTCACCAACAATGACTATATCTCATTCCTGGCATTGTGATAGCCTTCTAAATCTCTACTACACACCTATCCCACACAATGCCTCAAGCAAACTACATATCAATCATATATATATATATATATATATATATATATATATATATATATATATATATATATAAAGGGATACTTCAGTCTTTGACATACTATGAATACCCACGAAGGGGTGTCTGCGCTTGAATTTTTTGTGGCAATATGTTCACAATTTCGAACCACACCTCTTCTGAGCCGACAGTGTTAAATACCAGTGGCAAGTGATTGTATGTACAGGACGACTGTAAACGAATGTCGAAAATAGCGCTATATATATATATATATATATATATATATATATATATATATATATATATATATATATATATATATATATATATATATATATATATATATATAAGCAAAGAGAACCGACGTTGACTTGGATTGAGTGATGATCCACGAATGTTTCACCATCCTATATTTTTATTGTCATCAAAATTGGTGAAATTGCCAATTTTTAATCAAATCGATTAATTTCCTGCTCTAGTCGGGGGCCCATCGCGATTCACAGGGAAGAAGCTTCACATGCCTTTGTAGTGTACTTTTCACTAACCTACTGTTGATTTTATAAAATTATTTTTTATAAAATCCTGACTAGAAATTCAATAGGTAAACGGCAAATGTTATGATGCAATAGTGCTCTAAACCGAAACAATCATCTCAAATGAGCCCCTGTCATATGAAAGAATTTACTGTTGATTTCATATGCCGGAACTTTTCTAATCGTTCGGTTTTAATGGAATTAAAGTTCAAAATCCAAACATCAAGTATCATAGTTTAATTGTGTTCTAAATAGAAGCGTTCATTTTGAACACGTCCCTGACATATCATAGAACCTATTGATTTTATATTCTGGGACTTTCTGCTTGTGTGAATAAAACTTCTCAAATGCACTTGTGATGTTAGGTTATATAAGGCGTTAACTTTAATCACAATCGCCGGTTTCTTCTTCCATCAGATTATTTCGATTAACGATTATCGATACTTATTGAAAACATTCCGATATAAAACATATCAAAGAACACTGCCAAGCACATAAGGTTTATTTCCGTGAAATATTTTAAAAATCGGCTTAATCGTTTAGGGGTATGTAAGGAACGACCTTACACACATACAGTCACAAAGAGACAACGTTAGTTTTATAAAATAGAAATGTTTGGGGTTGTCACTATGTCACATATCTAAAGGATATATTCCTAGAGGATGTGGGGTGAGTTGCTTTTGTCTTTGGGCTGTGACCTTGTTAAGTAGATAGTCAATTAATTTTCTTTGTGAAACGAATTAAACGCTATTTGTATATCTGACAAGATATTTACCTCCCTCATACCACTCGAAGGGGTAACGTAATGTCCAGATTGACTGGTTAAGAAGTCAATATGCACGAAGCGGATTATGTTCTCTGACACACAAAATATACCTGAGAATCCTGTCGATATTCCGTCATAGTGCTTCAGACGATCAAAGCTCACGTCTTTCGCAATGACAGACGGTAAAGCTTGGGAGGAACATGAAGGAAGCATAGCCGGGTAGTGTTAGGCAAAGGTTTCGTTAGGAACAGAGTGCGGCTGGAGTTAAAATAGAATTGTTGTTGCTTGCACAACACTAACAATAATAGTTCGAATTATAAAAAAATCTGAAATTTATATTATTATTTGAAGTGAGAAACTCTATAGACATAAAATAGGGCGTTCGAATCAAGTACAAAGGTTCTATTTCGTAGAATATACACCAATCAAAATCAAAATCCCATCATTTCTTAAATAACATTCTGAGCTCATTTATGCAGACGACACTACCATCTCTGGCGGCACTTAAAAGGCCAACAATGAGCACACTCTCTCTGATTCTCTCTCTCTCTCTCTCTCTCTCTCTCTCTCTCTCTCTCTCTCTCTCTCTCTCTCTCTCTCTTGGTCTCCAGCACGGCGTTCAATGCAGAAAAAAAAAGAAACTGGTTTAACATAAAGCACCATAAAACAAAGTTTCTCTATTTTCATCATCAATGCTCTGACTCCGATCAACCCCCAATTGAAATGGATGGGTCTCATCTTAGGGTAGCACTATGTCTTGACAAGCGTCTGGGGCTTACCACTCCTAATCTGAAATAGAACACATACATCAAGTCTGTTGCCAAGATTGCTGGAAATTTTCTTTTGGATTATTCGTCCGCTTCAGTAGGTGACTTACTACTGATGCAATACACTATTTGTATAAAAGCCAAATACGTCCTAAATGGAGTAATGTTGCCACATCTACACAGGAGTTGCTCGGCTCACTTATCCTGCATTGATCGAGTTCAAAACCGGCTTCGAAACCTAGTAGGTGGTGACCTCTTCTATTCCCTGCATTTATTTTTCTCACAAGAGTCGTCGCACGTTTGTCTCTGCTCAATCGTTATTTTCATACTAAATGCTCGTCTGAGCTCCAATCTATGTGTCCTCTTACCAAACTTTTACAAAAACACGCGACTAGCTTAAAATACTCTCAACAATTTCCCCCATCTCTATATGTGTATAAATTTGAACGCATATTCCATGACCAAATCTTCTTTCATAGACGTGCCAGCATGTTAAACACATTTCCGCTGGCCTGCTTCCCGGCTGACTGCAATACGGTAGCCTTTCAGTCTAATGTACACAAGTTTTTGTTGAATTGCCCCCTTAAATAATCAAATTCTATCCAATTTCTACTATAAATGATTACTAAACTACCACCTTACATTCAATATAACCCTTATCCTCGAGTGGCCTTCAGGCCTTCATAAGTGGTGATTCTCTTGTAGAAAAAGAGTGAAAGTTAAGAAATATATTAAAGTAATAAGCATATCATAAATTGTCTGGTTAAATTACAAGAAATGCAAATATTTGAGAGTTACGGTTCTTTTCGTAATTCTCTGACTTGATTGGACAATATAGGTGGGAATGATGCCTGCATAGATTATCTCCCCTTTAATAACTCTTCGAATCCTCTTAACATTAGTACGAAAAATTGTGCCTGCATATGTTGCCTCCCGTTTGATAACTGCTTAGATCCTCTTAACACAATAGGAAGAATGATACCTGTATAGGCTATCTCCGTTTGATAACACTGTATGGATGCTCTTTACAGTAGGTGTGAGGATACTACTTGTACAGGTTATTAACAATTTTTCCTGGCATCGGTATTAAGAGAATTCAGACAAAGATGTCAAAGGGGGAGATAACTGTGTTTCAGAAATTTCCTCTGGCTGAGCGTTCAGATACGAAATGAGAGATTGATGACGCTACCAGATAAAACGTTGATATATAGTAAAGTTGTCTTTTCATACTTTCTTGACTTAAGAGGATAAATTCATGTGTAAACAAGTGGACGTTTTTATACCTTTGTTTTATCGTCTGCATCGTAAAGGTCGTCCACATGACCGATTCGGTTATCAGCCACTTTTGCTGATACCACAAAGCTTTTAAAGAACATAAATATGGAGAAATTTGTTTTATCAGGAGAAACTAGAACGAACTAGACTAGGGCGAAAATTAAAACTAAAAGCTAACAATGAAAAGTCAAACAACACACACACACACACACACATATATATATATATATATATATATATATATATATATATACATATATATATATATAGAGAGAGAGAGAGAGAGAGAGAGAGAGAGAGGCGCTACGTCTACGCGGGATGTGAGAATTTTGAGGTTTTGAGAGTTGAGCACGCCACTATAAAGCGAGCCTTACGAAAGCGAGAGGATACAGAGGACTTTGATCTCGACCCCGCGTACTCGTGCGGGATATGCGGCAGGGTGTGCCTGTCAAAGGTAGGCCTCAAGAGTCATGGAACTACGCACGCGGGACATGAACTGGGAGCACGGGAGGGAGGGGGGCGGTCACCAACAAGGTTATCCTGCAGAATATGCGGCAAACTGTGCAGGCCGGGTGGGGCTATGTGGAATCATATGCGGACTCACTCACACGCCATCGTATCGTGAGGGTTGGCCGTCTTCTGTAAAGAAGTGGCAGTCACCATATATATATATATATATATATATATATATAGAGAGAGAGAGAGAGAGAGAGAGAGAGAAATAAAAAAGAACAAACAATATTATGTGTTCATAAACGTTTCGTTCTAATTTCGAGACTTCCTCTGGATGAATGATATTAAGAAACACAAAACACCAATACAAATATTTGAAAATGTTTCATGTGCAAAGTGTAACGCTGTTCTATTCCAAGTCTATTTCAAGTCCAATGTGAACAAATTCCTGATGAACCACCTCCTTAAGTAAGACACTTTATCAGATCTCCAAAACTAACGTACTGTACACACAATATCCCTCATCCCCGAGTGGCTTCCGGGCCTTGATAAGTGGTGATTATCTTGTAAAAAAAAAAAAAAACGGAAAAAGACGTTGGAAATTCAAAAAAGGAGCGGATCTTGCGTTGTGAAAGAAAGGGAGATTTTTAATAACGTCATATAGTCGTTATTATGTTTTTTTAAAAGTTATGAACGCAGTTAATATTCTTTCTGGAAAGAATATGTCAGTTAAAATTCAAATATAGGCGTGCAACAAAAATGAAATAAGTGTGTTTTTTGTTATGTAATTTATTGTTTGAGATTATATGCATTAATTATTACGGGGGGAGGATGTTCTATGGTGTGAGAAGGTTAACCGGTGTCAACAATTAAATTATCTTCTTTTAAGAAAAATTTACTTATTAATGGCGCTACATTATAGAAACCTGCACTTTGTTTAATTGTGCTTGAATTTGCGATAAGTGCCGATTCAAGAAGTCTCCGGTGCGGTTTATTTGAAATAAATTTAACTATTTTTGCTTGTTTAAAGTCAAAGGTGTGATTATGCAATGAATGAGAGAATAATGAACTTAAAGAATTGCTATTTTTTATAGCTCTTTAATGTTCACTGAGTCTTTTTCTAACTTACGCTGGGTTTCACCAACGTATCTATGATGGCAAGGAATAGTGTATATGGCTGCATTGGAAAATGGTTTGTTTTAGAGATACCCCTAGTTTTTAACATTTGTCTTGTAGTTTGTGATGTGATTTGTATGATTGGAATTCTTAGTTTGTTTAGTGTGTTGCAAATTATTGTATTATTGGTGTGTGTGTGTGTGTGTGTAGGTATATGAGAGAAAGGTCTGGTGTATATGATTTTTTATTATTTATCCTGGAAAAGGTTTTCAAAGTGTTTGTAAGGTATTTGAATTCTTCGCCCGGGTATCTAGGACTGCAAATTCTGAATGCGCGTAAGAAGAAACTAATTATCATACCTGCTTTTATTTTGTTATTATGGTGTGAGTAGAAATGTATGTAATCATTTTTGTGTGTAGTTTTGCGGAGAACTTTGAAGGATAGTTTATTATTGGATTTTATAATAAATATGTCTAGAAAAGGTAATGGCCGACTGTTTTCTGTTTCATAGATAAACTTTATGGGGGGGGGGACTGAGTCTAATTTGTCTTTAATGTTTTCTATGTGCGTGTTTTCGGGAAGAAAAATTAAAATGTCGTCAATGTATCTAAAATATTCTGTGTTTGAAGGTAATCTAAATTTGAAAGGACTAGATTAACGCCAAACACAGAATATTTTAGAAATATTTTGGAAAATGCGTTTGAATGGAAATAGACTAACAACGTATTTTCTTGAAGACAGCTGTAGTTGGGAAGAGTAAAATAAAATCGCATTAGAAGTCGATTTTTAACACTGTCATGGCAGGGAAGGATGTTCTGAAAAAGTTATCCACTGGTGTGGAATAAGGACGCCATCTTATGGCGTATTTCGCTCTTGTGCGAGGAGATGATTGCTACGAGAGTGAGATAGTTTCTGGAGCGGTAGAATGATCCAAGAATATTTTTAGTGATCTTAAATAATCAAACAGACACACACACACACACACACACACACACACCATACACATACATAACGTGCACACATACACACTATAAGATAATGAAATGGTCAATTTGGGGAGGGATAATTTGGTGTTCGTTACTGCTCTGCTAAGTGAACATTTGCGAAATAGAGGAGACCCTTGAGATGTAGTTTTGTTTTATAGCATATCAACCATCTCCGTTTAATCAAGTAATTTTGGAAAAAAAGTATATGTAGTATTTTTTTATATCTTCAAGTATGTATTCTTAGAGTTTTTACGGCATATCGATCCTTTTGGAAAAATGTTTGCATTCTTTAAATGCTTTATATCTTCTAAGGTTGTTTTTTTTTTTTTTTCAAGTGTTTGGCTTGATTTGATATGGTTTAGTTTGGGTTGGTAGTTTTCTTTTCCGGCATATCAAAGCTTTTCGGGTAATTTAATTCCGAATCCAGCAATTTTAGAATAAACGGTTTTATGCTCAAGATTGTTTATATCGTCAAATATTTAGATTTTTTTTTGTCACGACATATCAACCCTATTCAGTTTATATATTAATTATTCTATAATTTTTGGCAAAAGATTTTATGTTTCAGTTTCTTAAAAAAATTATTGATGGAATTTTGTTCGTTTTTTTATTGACTTTACAAAGACTGATTGAGTTTATTAAAAGGGAAATTAAAAAAACATTAAAAAAATACAATAACCTCATAGTTTTGTGCATTTTAAGTATAGAAGCCAGTATCATCGGATAACATGTAAGAAAATGTGGGTATATTTTATTAGTTTGAAAATATAGTTTTTTTTTATCAATTATTATGAAATTTCAAGCATAGAATAGTATTGAAACCTCGATCTTTTGGAAACAGGGTGCGATTATGAATATCTCCCGTATCAAATAATCCTTATACATTGTGAAAATTACTTTATGTATGAAAACTAAAGAGGGGAGATATAACATATGAGAAATATTTGGAACCAATTCTTCTCTTGCTGTTATTTTAGATAGTTTGAAGCCATAGCAGCAAGTTTTAGTCTTCCTTCACAAATTGAATATAGCCATTTTTTTTTGGGGGGGGGGTGAGAGGCGTCTGTCATTTTTTAAGGGTGGTGGTCATTTGATAATTTCTCTATATCTTGGAAACTACTCGTATCCAGAAATGTTATGTTAAATTAATATGGAAAAGGGATCCCTCGCTTTTTAAAATTATCATTTTTTCATATCTTGGAAATTACTCGTTTCCTGAAAATTTAAATAGTATTTTCGTTTTCAGCGCGAAAATTCATAATAATTAAAATGATTTTTGGAGGAAGAAAACATACTGCACATTTAGCAATGTTTCAATCAGTTTTGTATAGGAATTACATATATCTGATATTTCCCAACAAACTTTGGTCTAGATCGAGAGGAGACTATATATATATATATATATATATATATATATATATATATATATATATATATATATATATAATATCTGTATTTTATTATATATCTATAATATACAGCTGAACGTATCTGCTTGTGTGAGGGTGTGTCTGGTCACGAATAGGCTCCTATATGGTTGACTGTTTTAAAAAACTGATTACATATAATGATAGAAGATGTATCAAGACACAGGAATGGGAATGTTTGATCTGGCAGAACTGTGGTTGATAAAAATGGTGGGGTCTGCGTTCGTGCCTGGCCCGCAAAGTATGGAAATAAAAAATGTAAAAAAAAAAAAACGTTTACAAGGGATTTTGATATAGATGTACATAAGAATACTTTCATAAGTATGTTTCAACTTAAATAGGGATGGTATAATAAAATTGTGGGGTATGCGTTCGCGCCTGTACTCCATGGAAATATGGCAAAATATTTAACAAAAACTTTTCATATCTATCTGCGTAAGTATACTTTGATAATTATGTTTCAGTTTGAAGAAATATGGTATAATAAAAATATGGGGTGTTCGTTCTCGCCTGACCTCCATAGAATAGAAATATGTAACAACGTTTAACAAGGTTTTTTTTTAAAGGGGTGGGGGTCCACAATGGCACCTTAACTTTAATCTTAATTCACGTTAGCTTTTATTTATTTTTTGGAGTTGAATCATATTGTGTCGAATAAATTCACCTCATAAATTCACATTCTTATTAAAGTGAAAGCCAAAAAAAAAAAGTCGGAACGTTAGACAATCTCGACACAAATTTTGCATAACATTTTTTTTCTTCTCCACTTGCACGTGGCACTCTTTCGAAAATATATAAATAGATTAATAATAAAAAATAAGAACGTTAATTGTTATCCTGTCAAAAAAAAGGAAAAATCCTACTCACGTGATTAAGTGTCTTTTTAAAAATATTTACATAACCTTTTTATTTTTATTTATATATCAGTTTAAGCTTTATTTTGTCAGTGTACTAGAAGGAATTCAGTTGATTACAACTCTTTCTGCGTTGTTTTCACATTACAATAGTACAACCCTGAATCCGACGGCGCAATACTACACTGTTCAATACTGTAAAACTGAAACGAAGCTACTCTGCTTGAAAAGGGTGCCATTTTCTTCTTATTCATATTTATATCGATTCTTTGCTTTAAAAAACTAAAGTACTTACGTGTTTACTTGTTTAATATCCCATTGTGCTATTGGGTATTGTTATACTAAAGTAACTAAAGCTTCATTATGTTTCAAACTGTTTTTGTTTCTTTTTTTTCGATATTTCGTCGATATTATTTAGTAAGAGTGTTTAGCAGAAAGGCCAACAAACGACTACCCGAAAAAATAAATATACAAGAAATAAATGTTACCATAGTCAATAAAAGTTCAGTTCATGTTTTTTTTTTGTTTTGAAATAGTTTTTAATGCTCTTTACTTGAAATAATTTCAGCGAACCGAAATTAAAACGAAATTTGAGGCGATAACTATTTAAATTAATTTTTCTATAAACGATACATGCTATAATCGAATATTCCTCAAGCAGAAAATAACTGAAAACATTGAAATATGCCTATAAATATTCCTTACGTTGACAGAACTCTCTTAAATTGTTAACACAGAATGCTCAGGTTCCCCTCTTTCAAATTGAAAACGGGGCTCTCCATTTCAAAGTCGCTGCCATTTTGATTTTTTTTTTAACCGATTCATGAATTAAAAAACAACAACATTTTTTTACAAACTTAAAAATACAAACCAATAAACTTTTCTAGCATAAAAGTAACTTTTATTTACTATGGTAACATTTATTTCTTGTATATTTATATCATTATATATATAGCATTTTCTCTTTGTAAGGAAACATCATTTTGTTGGTCACTCTTGGCCACGAATGGAAAAAAAGTTGATATAAAAAATATATTTTCGCGAAAATTTTCTTCACTTTCATCATATTTTGATTAGGGTAAAATTTTTGAGTATCAAAACCTATCTTTTTACAACCCTCTCCTTTTCATAACCTATCATACTTTCATCAATCACAGTCCATTTTCTGTAGGCTGTTTTTGAACCCAGTCAACGACAAATACTTCTGCTAGTATATATATATGCATTTTATTATATATATATAGGTATATATTATAGATATATTCCCATATATATATATATATATATATATATATATATATATATATATATATATATCAGATATATAATATATACATAAGTATTCCCATATATATATATATATATATATCAGATATAATATATCTATATATCAGATATATATATATATATATATATACATATATATATATATATCAGATATATAATCTGTATTCATGTAGGTTTGTTACTAACCAAGACGTCACACACACACGACGGATTTTCAGGACATTGGTATCGTTTAAAAGCGTGGCACTTCGGGCGACAAATACCGAAAAATTGGCCAAAAATATTAATTCCTACACCCTCAACTGGGCACTTTTCTAGAGTGAGGAATCACGTTTTTCATCGATATTTTTGAAGTCGTCGCCTCTTTTCGATTGTGTAGCCCTAATTTAAACCTACGTCACTTCCAGTTTGGCGACGGATGCAACACGCAACGCGGCATGTTTTTATTTTCACTTTGTTTTCCACCTTCACGGTAAGAGGTCGAGCCTACCTGTCTACTACTACTTTTTTGCGCTCGAAATTGTTTTCCTTTTTTTTTTCCTTTTTTTTTTTCCTTTTTTTTATGAACTTACACTCTTATACACACCTCCACTTTCTTTTCCGCCTTCGCCTCACGGGTTCGAGCCTGCTTGCCTACTAAAACTATTTTTTTACTCAACACAAACCTCCAAAACCCCTGGAAACGCCGGCCACCTAGGCTATAAATTTCTAAAAGTTGCCATTGCTACCGTCGGTTTTAGTAATAAATTTAAACTGATCATCAAGCTCTACCTTGCTCATGTAAAGTGAGAAGGAAAGGAATAAGTAATGTTCAAAATTGAAAACAAGAATAAATCGAGTGGCAAAATAAAGACAAAATTGCAAGACAGCAAATGATAATGATATAAACAATGAAGGAAAGACAATGAAAACATATTTAAAAAAAAAACAAATGAAAACAGAATATAAAAAATGAAAAAAAAATTAATGGCAACTCAAAAGATAACAGAAAAAGTGAAAATTGAGAAAGACAAGAAGATGCAATAAATAAAAAAGAGACTTATGAAAAAGGCGTTATATTGTCAGTGTTGTGGTAGGATCTACCTAATTAGCATACGTGGAGTGTGAACCATATAAATATTGTTGGTACACTAAAGACAGAAGAGATCCAACGGGAGACTCAGCGAGAGACTCAGAGAGACACCAGATCGAGAGTTGACGACCACCCAGCCGACACCTTCTCCAGGGACGATTTCCTCATCACTATACCAATGCACTGTTTTTTTTTACATACGCATCACCATTTATCAAGGCCAGGAGGCCACTCGGGGATAAGGGTTTAAAAGTGTACAGTAGAAATTGGGCAATATAGTAATCGTTAGTAATGGAAATTCGGTAAATTTGTAAACAAGCGGAACGGCTCATCAAGAACTTGTTTACGTTAGACTTGAAGGCAACCATATTGAGACACGAGATCGAGAGTTGACGACCACCCAACCGACACCTTCTCCAGGGAGGGTCTCGTCATGACTATGCCAATGGACTCTATGTAGATATTTGTATATACTTTCTTGCTTTCAATATATCTGTTCTACTTTACTTCTGTGTTGTAGTTATTTATTCCATGTGGTCAGTCGAGCTTCGAGAGTTAGTCTACCGGAAAACACCGGAAACTATTACAATAGTCGATTATTGTGATAAAATTAAAAAAAGGCGATAACTGTGATAGTTGTAATATTTATTTTTGTTTACTTGCCTCGCCACGAGGGCAGATGTAGGCATAAGATCGGTTTTTAATGTGGGGGGCAGCTTCCCAAAAACGGGCACTCTGGTCAGTAACAATTTTTTTTTAAATGCCTCAGTCATGAAGGATCTGTCCTCTATTAACTGACACCAAAAAAGTATAGTCCAGCATCTGCAGAACAGATACTACAGTTTGATCCTGGCCCGACGGATAAACATGTAAGATATAGCAGGGCAACACCAAATGTATTGCTAGTTAACAATTGTTATGATCGTTGTAATATTTGTAAAAATAGAATTTTATCCTAGCAAAATAGATATTTACAGAGAAACTTATTTATGTTAAGATGTTTAGTAAATTAAAGAATGTAGAACACAAACGAGAATTTAACATGGATTTACCTCTAGAGTCTCACGTCTCTTACGTGGAGGTCATTATAAAGTGACGTGGGCTACAGTGAGTGTTTTGGGAAGAGATACGATAATATAAGGAGTCAGAGATTGGAAGCAAGAGTGAGCAGACGCAAAAATATCGGGAGTGAGAGAGAGAGAGAGAGAGAGAGAGAGAGAGAGAAAGAGAAAGAGAGAGCGGTTCAAGTCGAACGGTAATGGCTCCCAGTAGAGGGGATCAGAATGCGTTAATCTAGGATCAGCAGTAGTTTTCCAATGGGAGAACATCGGAAATAAAGGTTGCAGAAAAGACAATCCGAGATTTGTTGATTCATTTGGGATATATCTTCTTTGTAGCTGTTGCCGAGGATACATCAAACACGACCAGCAGCGGTACAGGTATGTTTCGTCGATTGACCCGCTGTTACTAGAGAACTGTTATATGCCCCTTTTCTACATGTCTGTTGCTAAAATGCATCGGTTGTTATGATTTTTATACCACTTAATATTACATGAGTAAGACACACTTATGTATTATATACACCTTTCTATGTCATACAGAACCCCCGACAATACAATATATTCTATCTAGTGCCGTATACACACAGTCGTATAGATCCTTCAGCGACGTATTAAAAGGAAATAAAAGCCGAATGCAACTGAATAGATAATATGAAAAAAAAAATATCAAACTTTGATGGTTAAATTGGCGGAAGGAAGAGAGCTGAAAGGAGGAAGTTAAAAATATCATTGAAGTATATTTCCTATTTAAGCGTTATGAAAGTCTATTTCAAGACTCTTTTGGGGCAGGTGAACGATATTTTGCTGAGTCTCAAGGGAATATGCAAATAGGAAATCATTCAGGAAAGCGGAAAAGAATGTCAGGTGTTTTACGAAAGTAAACGTGGTGGGAGAACACCTGCGTACCAATATTTGCAAAACGAAATAATCACAGTAATACCTTGCGTGTATGTGTACATGTATGTTGGTGTGTGGATATATGCGTGTTCGTATATGTGGGTGGGTGTTTATTCTATATATCTATATCTATATCTATATCTATATATATATATATATATATATATATATATATATATATATATAATATAAAGCTGAAAGTCTGTGTGTGTGTGTCTGGTCACGAATAGGCTCTTATATGGTTGACTATTCTAGAAAACTGACCACATATAATGATAGAAGATGTATCGCGATGCATCGAGAAACAGGAATGGGTATGTTTGATCTGGCATAATGATGATTCAGTAAAATTGTGGGGTCTGCGTACGCGCTTGGTCCACAAAGTATAGAAATAAAAAAAATTAAAAATTAAAAAAAAAAACGTTTACAAGTGTTTTTGATATAGATGTACATAAGAATACTTTGATAAGTATGTTTTAACTTAAATAGGGAGTGTATAATAAAATTGTGAGGTCTGCTTTCGCGCCTGGCCTCCATAGAATGGAAATAGGCACAAACTTTAATAAAGACTTTTCATATCTATCTGCGTAAGTATATTTTTATAATTATGTTTCAGTTTGAAGAAATATGATATAATAAAATTATGGGATGTTCGTTCGCGCCTGACCTCCGAAGAATGGAAATATGTCACAAAGTTTAACAAGGTTTTTAAATATAGATCCACAGAATATTGTTATAAGTGTTTCAGTTTGAAAGCTATGGTATAATAAATTATGGGGTTTATCTATTTTATTTTTACTTTCATAATATTTTGCTTTGGTTTTGATACCCCCAAATTCGAAGATTTCTATTTACAACCCTTCCTTTTCATAACCTATCATACTTTCATAAATCAGAGTCCATTTTCCGTAGGCTGTTGTTGAACCCAGTCAACGACGGGTACTTTTGCTAGTATATATATATATATATATATATATATATATATATATATATATATATATATATATATATATACTAGCAATTAATAATTACACAAACAACATTCGAAATATAAACCGTGGCGTCTTTAAATCAAAAGTACGCTAACGGAAATAATCTATTGCATGGGCGTCCCCCCTTTTTAAAATTCATCATTCAATAAGGTAAAAAGCTATAGCAAAGATCTAAATGAGTATTTTAACCATAGTTCCTGATTTCAAAAGGCGAAAAATTAAAAGGTAAATTTCTATATATTTTTATGTATATACCTGTATATCTATGTATATGTATATATGTGTCTATTTTTTTTCATATATATGCATGTATATATTTGTAATGTTGTACTTAAAGCAAACTTGTAATTTAAATTCAAATCTATATTTTACTCTATTTCTTTTCTATCTCTAACCCATATTAATTTTCTTATAAATTTTAAATCCAGACCTTTTATTTCAATTTTTTTCAGATACATCTGCCTTACTTTTAATGCTAGGTTTATTTATGGTGTCTTTTAAATTTAATGAAAACCCTTCAAAATTTGCTGACGAGGAGACCTTGCTTATTAAAAAACTATATGTAATAATTATTGTACGTAACTTGATGTCTACCACAATAAAAAGCATTGTTTTACAGATAATTGATTTTGTTGTTGTTCCTTCTTATGACACGGATTTTTAATTTAATTATAATTTGATTTTTAAATTTTAAATTATCAATCACATTACTTAATATTGAATTAGCTCTAGGATATTTACCTATCGAGCTTATTATATATCTAAATTACAACGAGCACTTTCTCTTTCCTGTATTTTAATCAAACTAGTAATTTCACTGTTACATTGAAATATACTCAGCTCTTTAGACTATTGTTCTAATCTCCGTTAAATTATATATATATATATGTATATATATATATATATAAATATATATATATATATATATATATATATATATATATATATATATATATATATATATATATTGAAGGAGAGAGGGAAACGTAGACATAAACGAAGAGAAATAAATTTAACAAAATGCTAAGAATATGAAGTTAGTTATGTATTCGTATTTCTTCAATATTCACATAAATATACATACGTTTTGTAATATATATACACACACATATACACACACAGATATGTGTGTGTGTGTCTTATCAGAAGGGTTTGAAGAATATTGACTTATTTAAATTCACATATATATATGTGTGTGTATTTGTAATATATATATATATATATATATATATATGTATATGAACAAATGATTAATAAAACATGTTAAAAAAACATCTTCAAAAAGAGTTAAAAACATATTTAATTTTAAAAAGGAGGCACAAGATAAGTGGATAGTCCTTAATCCGCGGAGTTTCGAAGAAATACTTTCCTTCTCATCAGAGAGCAGGAATTAGAAAAATGCGGGATCGGATATTGCATGTAAAAGTATCTAATGAAACCACAAGTAAGTCACAGATCTTACTGGGTTAAAAAAAAGGGTGAAGTAAGAGTAATAGGAGGTAAAAGAAAAATGATAAAAAGATTTCACATGAATGGATAGTCCGGTGAAGGGTAAAAAATATATGTATCTATAATTATTTACTGTAATAATAATTATTAAATACGTAAGACACTAGTGTTTCATCATTTCGGGAATCATCAGTGCAGGGTGTCACGATTGACACGAGTCGATAGATTCAAACTTGGCAACAGAAGACATCTCTGGTTTCATTAGCAAAAACCTAATCAATTCGGCTACGATTAACCGCAAGAAATCCTGTTGAAATTTAAACATTCAATTTTTAAATGTGATTTTAACATATCCCAGAGTGATCTACTCACTATAGGATGATCTGCGCATACGAGCTACCTACATTTTATTTCAAATGTAAGTGCTCAACAATAAGAATCGAGTTTCTTGAAGAGGCTGACATAACGCACACACACACACATATATATATATAAATATATATATATATATATGTATATATATATATATATATATATATATATAGAGAGAGAGAGAGAGAGAGAGAGAGAGAGAGAAAATAAAAAGGAACAAACCGTATTATGTGTTCATCAACGTTTCGTCTTTATTTCGAGACTTCCTCTGGAAATAAAGACGAAACGTTGATGAACACATAATACGGTTTGTTCCTTTTTATTTTCTCTATTTTGTCGGAATACTATTTCCATTATTTTCATCATATATATATATATATATATATATATATATATATATATATATATATATATATATATATATATATAAGAGAAAGAACATTAAAAGTTTAAGTAGAACTTTACAATCAAAATGTATTGTTCCACTTAATACTACAAAAACAATTTCAAAGTTCTCATTGCGCGGAGTTTCAAAGAATGATATTCTTGTTATTCTTCTTATCAGAATATATATATATATATATATATATATATATATATATATATATATATATATATATATAACTACTTCATTTGCTCACATAAAATTAATATACGAAAGTATAAATTTATACGTAAACTTGAAGTATTTGCCTCAAAAGTGCTCAATACGTAGGTAGAGCTAGTTAGTAATTTATAAAATATATATGGCGATTCAGCTTAATCGCCATATATTTTGTATAAATTACTATATATATATATATATATATATATATTAAATGGGCTGATATAATCATACTTTTAAGGATCATTTCTTATATATATATATATATATATATATATATATATATATATATATATATATATATATATATATATATATATAAACAACCCGCGCATAATATTTCAGCTTGCATGAAAATCCACTCACGTTGATCCTTCGGAATAACAATATGGAACGCCCAAACATTCTTCATATATCGGATTATGGATTTTCCCCATGGATCACTATTCGTCTGACCTGGCACTAATATCCCGGAAACTATTGAATTCATTCTGATAACGGACTGGCCAGGTTGTACTAAACCCTTTTTTCTATGACTTTTCGTCACCATTCCAATAACATTTTCAATATATTTGATGAAAATCAAAATATTTGTTTATTCATAGCTGAACGTTTTGACTAATTGCATTTCATTTTCTCTGATGATGTGTGCCAGTATTGAAAATCTATGGATTAACGAAATAAACATATTTTATCCATATATTCTCGCTTATATACAGTTCATCGGGTTCTTTGGATCAATATAAAAATTCCTTTATATGTGAGGAAGAAAGGCATATCCTAAAACAAATAAAATAAAGCTATATTTCTTATGAAATGCATTATACAACGCAGCTCATGAGAAATCCAGAGTTCGAAAACTGAATGAACGAAGTGGAATTGAAGCGTGGAAGGTATGTGTTCTGATAGTGAACATACATAGCAACAATAAAACCAATAATTAAGTAGAACTTACCAACAACATACAGACTGCTTTCAGAAACTTTTGCTTAAAGATGAGCGTCAAGATACAGTACATATTTTCACATATGGACTAGTTTCGTGAGAACCTCGGTTAAATAAATGAGGAGCAATGGGAGAGATTTCAGCAGGATCTGAAAGAGATGGATACCAGTCAAGATGGCTGACTACTGTTGGAATCCGAAGAGACATCTCGCTTCCACTGATCATCCTAGACGTTTGGGGAAACGGAAGTTCAAACCCTAAGGTTTTAACAATGGTGAAACAACATGAAATGTTATTGTACTTGTCTTTATCAATGCCCACCATTCCGTTTACTGTATTCAATGTTTCCATCAAGTAATCACTCTATGTTATTGGCAACATTTATTTTTCTTTTAAAAACATATTTAGGAAATCAGCTGATGATACAAAATTGTAATCGCTTTTGCTACAAGATCTGATTCTTTTTCAAATCAATAGCACAAAAACCTGATCTGATGAAAAGAAATGAATGCTATTTTTTTTATTTAAGCAGTGAAAACATAAATCCGTTGTAGAAATACAGACATCCAAAAGTTATAAATTGTTATCTATATTATATTTTTTCTTATTCTGTCTATCTGTCAACTTTTTCTCGGAAACTACTACGCCGATCTGGCTTAAATTTTCCATAGTCGTTTGTTATTATATACTACAACGAGCTATGTATTATGGCATCAAAATACTACATTTATTCTATACGTTTTCTCGTAAACTACTGAGCGATTTGTATGAAATTTGGTATCGACCGTTTTATGATAAGCTGCAGCGAACTAAGTATTATGATATCCGTTCGTTTCATTAGTGGGTATTACTAGGGATTAATAGGGATTAGTCACCATAGTACCACATTTACACTGGAAGTTTCTTTTGTAAACTAGTGGGGCGACGTGGCTGAAGTTTGTGATAGGTCTTTGTTATGATAAAGTACAGCGAACTAAGTATTACGGCATCGGTTCAATGAGCAGGTAAGAATTCATAGGGATTAATAAAGATTACTCATTCACAATACTCTATTTTTTCTAAGTCAACGGACAATGACATTTTTCCCTTTATCTAAATATTAATTTACTTGTCCGACGTCCGGTGTCACAAAAAAATACCATCATTGCAAATATTAATTAATGAGAAACGAATTACCTCCCTTTATAGTCGTTCTTCATTAGTTAAAAATCATAACAACCGTTTCCTCTTCAAAAATTAAAAAAAACAACATTATGGCTTTTTATTTACAGTTTCAAAATGATTATTTTATTTTACAATTTTTAAAAATGTCATGTTGAGAGGGGACTGAAATTGTTTTAATAGATTCTTTTACATACTAAACAAAATGTCCAACTGAATTGGCATCTCTCCTTTTATATTTTATATTAAAAATTATTCATAAAAAAGTGTTTGGATTACTGTACACATAGATTCGAAAACGTTGTCAAAAAACAAATATATAACAAATAAATGTTATCAAAGGCAAGTTAAGATACTTTTCTACCAAACTGGATATATTTTTCGTGTGTTTTATTCAATGTAACATGTTTATTAAGCTCGAAAACCATACAGTGTTTACCGATGTATTGGAACATTCAAGATGGCGTCTGATTCTCTTTTTAACACGGTAAGTTTGGGAAAAGGTGTTATAAATAAAAAACCGGATAAAATACTGTTAAAAACTCGCTCAATATATGTTACCGTGAAATAGGTTTACATATATACGGCGGGTTTTTAATAGCATTTTGTATAGTTTTTTTTATTTATAACACCTTTTCCCAAACTTACGGTGTTAAAGAGGGTGTGAGACGCCATCTTGAATTTTCCAATACATCGGTAAACATTGTGTGTTTTTCGAGCTAAATAAATATGTTACATTGAATAAAAACACAAAAAATATATCCAGTTTGGTAGAAAAGTAACTTATCTTGCCTTTGATAACATTTATTTGTTATATATTTGTTTTTTGACAACTTTTTCGAATCTATGTGTACAGTAATACAAACCCAAAAAAAAAAACAATGTTTTCTGTTTAATTTTCATGGAACAGAAATCTAAATTTTTTTAAACCAATTATTTTTAGTTTTAAAAGATCAAAAAGAAGAACTTGCTAAAAAAGTGTTTTAAATTCGTCATTATCTGTTTTATTTTATTTTTTATTGATTTTATTCATAATGTGTTTTCAAATTTTTCAACTACCGTGGAATTTCAACGGATTCTGCTAATTAATAATTATTATAATAGTGGTAATAAGTTACGTACAGTTGTGAATACCAGACAAGCACATGAGAAAAGGAGTAATACCTTCTTTTTTTTAATTTGCCAGAGATGTAATTCATGATGATGATGAAGGAAAGGGTCATGATAAAAGAGGATTCTGTAAAGACCGAGCGTGTAAGACTGGGCGAATAATTACTTTACTATGCGCAAATGAAAAGGCTGCTATGCCAGCTACCGGAACCAAAACAAATTTGCTTATATCAAAGGGAGATAACTCTTCCTAAAAGAACCAAAATAACTTATATCCTAATAATATCCTTGGCCTTCGGGTCAAGATCAAAGTGTAGTATCTGCCTTCAGATGCTGCACTTCGATTTCTTGTTCTCTGTCAGTGGAGGAGAAATCCTTCACGACTGAGACAATTTTTTATTTTTGTTCCTTTTCTCCACATTAAAAAACGACCCTGGTGTCTAACTCTGTCCCGTAGGGAGGCATTGTAAATAGGAACTTCTGTTTAGGAGAAAATATTTTATACACTAATTGTGATCTATGTTATATAGTCACAGAAATTGAAAATTGCATAGCGTTATATAAATCTTTGATGTGATTTCGATCGTAATAACGAAAAATACCGTGTTTCTATTTAGTTACGACAAATTTAGGCACGGCAATTTGTACGTCAAGCCACAACTGTTCCTATTTATTCGTGTTATTGAGACACGAGTAATACAAGCACGGCCAATATAGTCACGACAAATTAAAGTACTGATCCAAAATCTGACATAATCCCGCGTCAGCGTCTTCTGTTAGTTTAAGTTAAGATGAAGAAAAAAGTCTGTCAGCAGACGATGTTTTTTTTATTTATTTTACTCATGTTCGCCACTTACGTAGCATATCGTTACTTGGACGTAAGGGACTACTATTTGAGGCCATGTCTAGGAAAGAGTAACTAGATATTTGTGGCCCTGTCGGTGGGGCATTAGAATACGCCGACCGCCCCCCTGCAGAGGGTAAAAGTCCCTGAATGGGGGTCCTGGATATGACCTTAAACTATATCCAGTGGTGAGGCCCCAGCTTGTGGGCTTTGGGGAGTGTGGAGCCACCCTTTAATTACCATTGCTCCCAGGTCCACTCTGACCCGGAGTGGTAGTACCTGTTAGGGTCCCAACTATGGATTACATAGAAACCGACGTGAAAACAACAAATATATTCTATTAAAAAAATTTTCCTCCAAAATCTTTGCATTCGGCATTAAATAACCCGAAAAGGGTTGATATGCCGTAAAACAAAAACAACCAACCAACCAAGATATTTGTTTATACAGTACAATCAGGGAAGCAGGCACCAGGAATGGAATTCCAAAGTCTATCTGTTCGAGGGAGGTTGTTTTTGTTTTACGGCATATCAACCTTTTTCAGGTTATTTAATGCTTAATGTAGTTATTTTGAGGAACGATTTTTAATGGAGTATATTTGTTTTTTTAAGTCGGATTCTATTTAACCCATAGTTGGGACCCTAACAGGTACAACCACTCCGGTTTAGAGTGGACCCGGGAGCAATAGAAATTAAAGGGTGGCTCCACACTCCCCAAGGCCCGCAAGCGGGGGCCTCATCATCGGATATAGTTTTAGTTCATATCCAGGACCGGTTCGAGGGAGGAAACTATTAGGATAGAAAGCTTTCTGGCATTTACGGACATCAACAGTGAAGGGGTGAGATCTTATTGCTAAGCGGATTTGTCGGGGATATGTACGTCGAGGGGATACAAGTGCAAAGAGTTCATCAGAATATATTCCATTAAAATATTTGTAAAACAGGCACAGTGATGCAACATTGCTGGGGCAGGCGCTGATAAGGTTGACATCTTTTTTTGGACCTTTCATTAATGAAAAATAAAACAACACTTCTGATACTTTTTTGAACGATTATTGATGTAGGCATTACAGAAATAAAGAAACGAGTTATTTTATTAAAACTTTTCTTTATCAAAATAAAAATTCTGATATAATTTCAAATAAAAAGAAAAAAAATGATTTCCGTACATAGTAGTGTTCATGTTTTCGTTTATAAGAAGGTAAACATTCATTTTTATTTTTTTTTTAATAAAATGCAATATTGCAAAATAATAAAAATGTAAAACCTTTTGAAATAATACTCCGAAAGTGTTTACCTAGTCTTTCCTTACGGTACATTTTTTGGCTACTTACCATAAACGGCCGGAATATGCCGATGCTACTTGAGCCAGGTTCGTGATAAGCATCAAATTGATGCACGACAATTTTAGTCACGATAAATTTAGTCACGACAACTTTAGTCACGATAAATTTAGTCAGGACAACTTTAGTCGCGAAAAATTTAATCGAGACAAATTAAGGCAGAAGAAATTTATATACGACAAACTAAGGTAGTAGAAATAAAGATAAGACAAATTAATGCAGTACAAACTTAGGAACAACAAATTTAGGCACGACAAATTTCTTATGCTATTCTTGTTGTTTTTCAGCAATATTAACAGCTTTGTAACGTAAACGTTTGTAAACACCTATAAATTCTTTTTGTTATTCATATATATATATATATATATATATATATATATATATATATATATATATATAATATATAATATTATATATTATTATTATAATATATATATATATATATATATATATAATAAGTGGATAGTCCTTTTTAAAATAAAATATGTTTTAACTCTTTTTCAAACTGTTTTTAACATGTTTTATTAACTATTTGTTCTTATATATATATATATATATATATATATATATATATATATATATATATATATATATATATATAGGAATGCAAATAGTTAATAAAACATGTTAAAAACAGTTTGAAAAAGAGTTAAAAACATATTTTATTTTAAAAAGGACTATCCACTTATTTAGTGTTTCCTTTTTCAAATTAAATATGTTCTTAACCCCTTTTCAAAGTGTTTTTTTAACATGTTTTATTAACTATTTGTTCTTATTATAATCTCTATCTTCTATTTGGTTTTATCGAGCTTTTACATCTGGTTGAGATTACTTTATAAATATTAATTCTTTAATATTTATAACTAGCGGGGCTACTCGGCGTTGCTCGGGATCGTATAAGCAATGAGAAAATCTAATTTGATGTTGAATATAGTTGGTAAGAAAGCTCCCCTGCAAATATTAAGAGTATCATTGTAAATAACAATGTTTTCAAATGTTTTTATTTCAGCACAGCCTCATTGTATTAACAGAAGAAAGTCAGCGTGAAATCAGTCATAGTTTGATATGTTCCACATCGATTTTCGGGAAAAAGTGATATTTTACATTTCTTAAATGCGATAATCAGGATGGTATAATTATTTTGAGCGGAAAGTAAGTGTATAACTGTTGGTAAAAAAATAAAAAAAATAACTTGTTGGTAAAAAAAATTAAAAAAATAACTTGGAAACTGCGTTCCCCCCCCCAAAAAAAAAATGGAAAGAAAAGAACGATGTCAATTTTTTTAGAACGCTCGAAAAAAGTAAACAGAGAATCGAACGTAAAGAAAAAAATAAAACGGAAATTAATTAGTAAATGGTACAAAAATAATGGAAGAAATAACGATGTCAAACTGTCCACAAAGATCAAAAAAATGTAAACAGAAAAAAGAAAAATCTTAGGGAACGAAACGAAACGAAATAAAGCGGAAACGATATATTGTGTGGTTTATAAAAAAAATTGGAAAGATGTGAAACTGCGAAAAAAAAAGTAATCGATATATTTGTCTTAGTGTAAAAATGTGACCCACAGTAAAACTACGCGCGGTTTTAGGTGTAAAATTGATATTTTAGATTACGAAATGCGATAATTACGATGGTATCATTAATTTAACCAGAAAAGTAATATCTAACTGTGGGAGCAGAAAGTAAAAAAAAAGAAAAGAACGATGTCAAACTTACCAGAAAGTTCGTAAACAGAAAAAAGAAAAATCGAAGTGGACGAAACCAAATCAAATAGAAATAAATATATACAAATAACGATGTCAAACTTTCCAGAAAGATAGGCAAAATGTAAACAGAAATATAGAACGAAACGAAACGAAACGAAATCTAACAAAAAGCATATAATATATGGTTTCCAGAAAAAATAAATAAATAAAGAAAAATAAAAAGGAAAGAATGTGTTTGTAATTTGTTTGTATTAGTGTAAAAATGTGGAAAACGCGTAAGCAATGTATTTATATTTCCTAGTGTAAAAATGTGAAAAACGTATAAATAATCGATGTAATTTATTTGTGCTATTTTTGTACGGTTAAAAATATTCGGCTTTATTACAAAGAAAGAAACGATGTTAACGTTGCGAAAGGAAGAGGAAAAACGGAAAGAGAGAAGAAAGAAAGAAGCAAAATGAAACAAGAAATAGAGGATATTTTATAAAAATAAAAAAATAAATAAATAAATAAAAATGAAAAGAAACGGTGGTGAACCTGCCGAACAAGAGAGGAAACACTGAAAGAGAGAAAAAATAAATTTGAGAAAAGAAAAGATCGAAAAATCGAAAAACAGAGGGAAGATACATGGACCCCCCCCAAAAAAAAAAGCCAAGAAAACGATCTTGTTATTGCCGAAGATTGCTAAATAAAACGGAATTGAAGTATCATAAGTTTTAATGCACTGTAAGGAAATGTAAAGTTTTTTTATTGTGTTTGTTTTTATTTTTATTTTTAACCAACGTAAAAGTTAGCGAAAACCTAAATGTTATGAAAAGGTTATGAAAACCTAAACCGGCGTTCGTTCTTATTTGTCTCCTGTGGATGGTCACGGACGGTGTAAATGAGTGGCGGATGAAGTATGAATTTTTTACAGAGAGATAACTTTACTACTTCCATTAATCGTAACGGGGTTTGACAGTGAACTCTCACCAGATATAATATAGGAAGCTCCGATCTACGAGTTAGTGGATAGCTAATATACCTATAACACACCTCAGATATCGTGATGCAGTTTGTGCATAGTACATCTGCATAAAATGTCTAGATTCTTAATCCTATCAAAGTGAAAGTCAGACGGGAAAAAATGAGTTCATTTTATTTGCGCATATATATATATATATATATATATATATATAATATATATAATATATATATGTGTGTATGTGTGTGTGTGAATGTATCTATGTATATGTATATATATATATGTATGTATGTATATATATATATATGTATATATATATATATATATATATATATATATATATATATATATATATATATATATATATATATATATGACTCGTCCTTTATGTTTATGGGATATATTTATATTTATTTTTTTATTATTAAATCTTATTACGTGCATAAAAAAAGGAACAAGTATATCTTTTTCAAATGATGGGAATACTTTTTTTTTTTTAAATACACTCTATAAAAAAGTAAAAGAAAACATATTTTATCTCATTCTTCAAATTGTATTTACCAAAAAAATTACAATGCTTAAACACATAAATATATCAACCAATTATCTTTTTATTTCTTCAAATTTCGGCGCATCATTCTATTTATTTTTACGAAGATTTTTCGCGAAAAAGACATGGTTACTGTTTAAGATAGAGTCGACGGATCGATTTCGTACAATATGTCGTTGTAAGCAAAATATATCACGTGCTTAATTGGCATGTCGAAAATAGTCATATATCAAACAATTACAAAAGTCCAACGAGTAGAACAATTGGTATTATGTTTTTAGTAAAAAAAAAAAATCTATCGTTAGAGACGACAAATATTACATGCAAGGAAAATGTAATCTAAACTGTGCTTTCCAGTTATGTCTCTTGTGTGTGAACTCTTCACCGTCTACTTTATGAATCTAAGAAAATGCACGTTTCCGTAAAAATTACTTTTAACTATAAATAATATTCTATTTGATGAATCGCCGTCATCCAGTGATATAATACTATTTTCGACATGAAAATTAAGTACATAATATCGTTTTAACTTAAAACGACAAATTTAACGAAATTAATCCGTCGGCTTTATCGCAACAAGCATCAAAGAAACGTCATAGCAGTTCATCTAAATTAAAATCCTTTGCTTTTGTTTTTTTGTTAAATAAGAATCCGAGGCAGTGGCAGTTTTCGTGTTTTGTCGTACAGTTGCCGTGCTTTAGTACGTCGTGCATAATTAATAAAACCTGACGAATACATTTTTTTTTATTATTTAACAGCGATGGAGTCGTTAACGGAAATGTGGGAAAAGAACGGGGTTGATAGTTCTCTTAGTGTACTGAGTGTTTATGGGTGGGGATTAAAATTACATTCCCGTGTGCCTTTGAAATGGTGAGGAGTGTGCCTGGATAATCAATAAGAATACGGGAATCTTAAAAAGTGGGGTGAGCAGAGATGGTGCAGTGCTGGAAGGGGTGAGCTGAAAGTTGAAATGGATTTCGTCGGTTGGGATACGGACGGGGTGGCGTCAGGGTAGGCCATGATGCGTATTAAGAAATAATGCGAGGTATTAATACCACGTGGGCTCCGTTCCTTTGCACCTTAGCGACACCAGGTTGGACATTCCGGAACATTCCTTGAATACGAAGAGGGATGATATTATTTAGAGGTGCCTTCAATAAGTTTCCAGACTTTTTTTTTTCGGATTGGCACTTTTTTTGATAGCGCATACATAAAACTCTAGTCCCCTTCGAAGTCATCTCCTCCGGCTGCAACGCACTTGTTATACCGTTCAAACAACTACTGGAAAGTACCATGGAAGTTCTCTTTTGTGAGCGTGTCACAGATTCTTTCACCTCCTAAACTTTCTCATAACAACAGCTTTTAAGGTTATCCTTCAGCTTAGGGAATAACCAAAAAGTCACAGGTACTCTTGAGACAAACTTCCCGCAATTTTTCACATTTTTACTTCCTTGCGAACAATTGTGTGTATAGTTCCCACACTGACATCAAACTGTGTACTTATTATCTCTATAGACACACGCCGATCCTTATCGATGATTTTTTTTTATTTGTCCAATCAACTCTGGTGTTCTGACTTCATACTCCCCTTCCCACTCTACTCATCAGCCCTCACAAGTTTCTTACCTTCTTTGAATCTCTTATGCCACTCAAAAAATGATGCTCAGTTCATGAAAGATGGTACAAAAACATTATGTGGCATTTCATACGCTTCTATAGAATTTTTCCAATTAAATATCGTTTTTCTAAAATATCCTGACGTCCAGATTGCATTTTTGGACTTCACCAGCTGAGACAATCAGGTTTTAGTAGGGTGTATTTCAAAAGCTGCTGTAGCTATTCTTTTGAACCTGAAATCATAAATCTGGTGGAAGAAATAAGAAAGAATAAAACGGTGTAGTAAAATTCAGCGCAATAACATACTGAAATTTTCAAGAGTCTACAACAATTTTAATTATCTGCAGAAAAAAAAGTCTGAAATATTATGTAAACCATATCGTATATCACATTTGTCGTTTTTGTTTTTCCGCCCGGAAATAAGATAAGGAATTGGTTATTTTCATGGAAGGTTTTTTTATTCAATTTTCACACCAAACAAGGCACAGTGCCAATTTGAAGTAGGAGACTATGATCAGGGACATAAGTTACAGGGATATTATGAAGAGAGATGAGTAGCAAGATATTTATTCACATTACACTTGAACTTCTGCATGTCAGTACAGTTGGGAAAGCAGAAACCCGGAAGCGAGATCCAAAGTCTAGCAGTTCTGGGGAAGAAACTATTGGAGTAGAAGACTTTCTTACACCTGGGGATCTCAACTGTGTAGGGGCGGGATTTTGTTGCTTGTCGGGTTTGTCGGGGGGATTTACGTCGAAGGGATACAAGTGCTTGCAGTTCGTCAGAGCATTCACCATTAAAGTACTTGTAGAACAGGCAGAGGGATGCAAACATTTTGTCGATGGGACAGAGCCTCAAGCCTAGATGGCAGTCCAGGACCTATCAGGTTGGCGGCTCTCTTTTGAACCCTGTCCAGGAGTGAGAGACAAGTAGCAGATGCACCAGCCCAAATGTGACAACAGTACCCCATAGATGAGCAAATGTCGGCCTTATATAGGTACAGGATACTTTCAGGCGTAAGTAGTTTTCTAGCACGGTAAAGAGAGCCCACTTTCTTTGCAGCAGCCTTGGCAATGCTTTCAATATATCTATTCAATTTCATTGTCACTAGCTCTTCAAAAACATTCGAAACAAATTTTTCTTACAGAAGTCCATAACGAGGATAAGGGTTAATGAGTGTGCGGTGGTCAGCAGGACAACAGCTAGAGACTGCTAGTGTGCAAATGGAATATAATGTGATTATTTGGACTCCGGCTCATTAAGAACTTGTTTATATTGGACTTGAAGACAGCTGTAACGTAGTCATCTTGAGAGAAAACCAGCAGAACAACGTTGCACAGACGTAACTAGAAAAATTGTTGAAATTGTCTTTTATTCTCTATCTGTGCTTAAAACTAAACGAAAATTCCATGAGCAAGGTTTCTTTCCTACAGCTCTCCGTGTATTTAAACTGAATGGTCGTTTTAAAATTGAAAGTTAATAAGTTCTTTTTGAGCTGTCCGGCTTTCGGTAAGAGTTACACTTCTTTGTTTGCAAAGCCATTCGGTGAAAGTGACGTCAGACAAATTTTAAGGTACGGATGACCAATGCTGTATATAATATAGCTTTTTTTTTTTAAAGCAAATATAAAAATAGAAGCTTTACGCAAAAAGTATTTATTTGAACGTTTATAACAAAATTATAATCTTTACAATCAAAATATGTTTAGGAACGGTTATTTTTTATTTTTATTTTTTTTCAAACACCAGAGGTTTTATTAATTTATATATTGCGGACTATTATCCTCATCTTTCTTAGTCGTTGTTTCACGACGTTTCGGTCAACTATTCCTCTGTCATTCGTCAGGGGTAACCGCGACGGAATAGGAACTGCGAATCTCCTAGCTGTATCCTTAACAATTACTGCCTTCCATAGTTGTCGTCTCACAACGTTTTGGCCAAGTAAGCATCCGGCCGGATTTGGGTAGGATTGAAACCGCTATCTTCAGACAATTCTCGCCTGGAATCGTAAAGATTCAACGTCTCTATTCACTGCGCCAAGGGCCCAGAAACGTCGTGAAACAACTAAGAAATATGAGGATAATAGTCCGCAATAAATAAATTAATAAATACTACTCATCTCAATAATTAATTCAAATTAAATAATATACATACCATTCGGTACGGACTCGACCATGGAAGGCCAGATAATAAATAAACGTGATTTATAAATAAAATAAAAAAAAATAAAAAATAAAAAAACTCCAACCTTCATCGCCCTTTTGGGTCTGTGGCGCAATGGCTAGAGACGTGGAATATCTATAGCTTATAGCTCTTTACAAAGTTTTGTTTTTTGTTAGTGATACTTTTTGAATGAATTCAATCATCTATACGAAAGTGCATTTTTACCTAAATGCGAGTTGGGTATAATATTCCCTTTGCCCAATTTGGTACTCCCTAAATGGGGCGTGGCATATATATTATTTTTAAATATAATTATCCACTGAGACGTGTTTCGTCGTCTACGACACATTACAGTAACTTTACAAACGGAAAGTAGCGTAAAAAAGAAACAACCACGTTTCGAAGCTGTTAATATCGTTAAAAACAGCAACAAGAATATATATATATATATATATATATATATATATATATATATATATATATATATGTATATATATATACCAGTGGTGAAAAAACCGGAGTAGAGTGCTCAATGTGTAGTCAGAGCAGTATATAGGAAATTTATTACTGTGAGTCCAGAATGAGTTTACATTTTGTTTCAGCTAGGGGAAACTCCTCAAAGAGAAGAGGAAATATCCAACTAGCATCGTCAGAATTCATAGATAATTTCATAGAGTCCATCTATGAATTCTGACGATGCTAGTTGAATATTTCCTCTTCTTTTTGAGGAGTTTCCCTAGCTGAAACAATTAAATATAGAACCGACCCTCCAAATATAAATTTATAAGTACTGATAACTATTCAAAAAGTAATATTTTACTGCATAGTTCAACATTTTTTCCAGCTGACTACAATATTGTTGTCTTCAAGTCTAACGTAAACAAGTTTTTGATGAGCCGTTCCATATAAGTTTAGAAATTTACCGAATTTCCATTACTAACGATTACTATATTGTCCAATTTCGACTGTACACTCTTTAACCCTTATCCTCGAGTGGCTCTTGGGCTTGATAAGTGGTGATGCCTACGTAAAAACAAAACACAAATACTAAAATGGCATCGTAGGAGACCATATTTCATTTACTCCCTCAGTCTAGCACTTCTTAACAGGTAATGCTCTTTTCCCTGTTTCTTTCGAATTTTCCCTGTTTTACGGAAAATGTCACAGACTTCCCTCTTTCGTTAATAAATCCCGCACGTCGAAATTTTTTCTACTACGATTGCGACAATAAACGTATATTATTATAATGATATTCGAAAATAAGGCTCACTCAAAAGGGATGTCATTCTTACATGGTATCCAGTGTTGTCAAATTGACCTTCTCAGTCAAGCTTTGCAAATCTTGCCTTTTCAGAATCAGATTATCCTTTGAAAATTGATTTGGCCTTTTCTTCAAAGCGTAACGTACGGACTAAGGAACGAACTAGTAGAATACTATATTGATTCGAAAATATTTTTACTTTGCCTTTTAGTTCACAACTAGCCTGGGTGCTCGGCGTTGCCCGGGTGTTTGTAAATATGTGTTGAGCAAAAAAAAGAACAAAAAAAAACAGTGGTAGTAGGCAGGCAGGCTCCAACCCATATCGCGAAGGAGGAAAGCACGTAAAAAAAAGTGACGTTTTTGCCATTGCATCCATCGCCAAACCGGAAGTGGCAAAGCTTTAAATTAGGGCTAGTAAATCGAATAGGGGGAATGACTTTCGAAAATATCGGCGACAAAAGCAACCCTTATTTGTTGAAATGTACCCAGTTGAGAGTGACGGAATTATTTTTTTAGCACAATTTTTCGATATTTGTCGTCCGAAGGGTTGAGCTGTAAAACGATACAAATCTCGTGAAAATCGGTCGCCTCTGTCGAAAGTTTTACGCAGATATACAAACACACACATACATACATACATACATACATGATGATTGCAACGTCTTGTCAGACGAGTGCCACTTCCTCAGACACTTAAAGTCCACGAGCCCAACAATGACTTCCATCGCCACAGGACCATTTTAATAGACAAATGCCTGAGGGAGTTTCTATGCAAAGATGATGTTACAGAACCTTAGCTTTGTACGACAGCTAAGTCTCTATCTCGGTTCAAAATGTTGAGATCCAGCGACAAGCAAGAGAAAGATAGCCAGCAACAAGTTAAACTGCAGACCAGCTTAATGCGGGGACTGGTCTTCCGCTTGATGTTTTTTTTAAAATCAGAGATTTGCTTTTCCTAGAAAGGTTGCCTTCACCACGGCTTACGGGAGCCCTCTCCACCCCAACACACATCTATACACACACACACACACACACACAAATATACACGGTGCTAGTTGGCCATTGACCCAGAAAAAGGGTTCATTCGCCCTTTGGAAGGTCTTTTTATTATCCATCAGGGAGACTAGCCGCCCTCCTCACCAAACAAGTCTGGTGGGGGAACCAGTTTAGTCGCCGGTAACCCGACCATGAGGGAGGTAGTACATACATACATACATACATACATACATTACATTTAAACATACAGATGAGATTCATATCATAGAAACGTGCTTAAGATGGTGATGATTATTATTATGATGATGATGATGATGATGATGATGATGATGATGATGATGATGATGATGATGGTGGTGGTGGTGGTGGTGGTGGTGGTGGTGGTGATGGTGGTGGTGGTGATGATGATGATGATGATGATGATGATGATGATGATGATGATGATGATGATGATGATGATGATGATGATGGTGGTGGTGGTGGTGGTGGTGGTGGTGGTGGTGGTGGTGGTGGTGGTGATGATGATGATGATGATGATGATGATGATGATGATGATGATGATGATGATGATGATGATGGAATATTATTAGAACATGGAAATAGACAAGTAAAGAGATTAACAGGAATACTAGTGAAGTTAAAAAAAAAAAAAAAACTTAAAGAATACCAACAAAAATATCCAAACTCATAAATAAGGCGCAAAGGCAACCAAACTTAGGATAAATAGCAGAAAATAAGAGGGGGGGGATAGATAAAAAGAATCACCAGACCAATATATGAAAAACAGATGGGAAAGCCTATTTTTAGTGTGAAGAATAAAGATAAAACAAGTGAAGCATGCATGGTCCCCCGTGAGTGCACAGTGAACGAGGCATTAAAAAAATGACTAAGTTCAGCATTTGCCCCTCCCTATTTAGCCTCAATCGTCTCCAGAGGATGTCAAATCCTAATGAAAATGAACAAACGGTGCAGTTTTAGGCCTTAATTTATGTAAATTTAAGTTCCTTACCATGCAAAAAAAAAAAAAAGAAAAGAAATGACTACGTCCATATTTTGCCCCCTCCCAATTTAACCCCAAATATTCCCAAGGCCTTAACATATGTAAATTTGAGTTAAGCACTATGCAAAACTGCTAAATAGACATGCACAGGAAATTTTTGACAAATATGGTAAAACGGACGTTTTTATTAGCCCTAAAAGTGCCCCTGGGGCACACCCAAGAATTATCGCGAAGTATAGACAAACAAATTTATATTGAAATCAGTTAGTTACAACTTTTCATAAAGTTTTATCAAAATCCAAGGCATCACTATATTTTAATGAGCACAAAACTGTCAATTTAAGCCATTTTAACAAGAAAGGCACCCCTGGGGGGAGAGGGAGTTTTCCCGGAAAATCCGTTTTGTTATTTTTTTACTCATATCACATTTAATGTTTGTGCAAAACTTTTAAAAATTCCAAGGCGTAGTTATTGAGAAAAGTGCGGAGAGACGAATGGGCAAACGGACAAGGGTGAATTTACAGGTTCCCGCTATTTTTGTCGGGGGGGAGGCAAATATAAGTAAGAAAATCAAAGAAAAGTACAGAATAAATTAACGAACTTTGACGGAAGAAAAAATATCAAAATGCCTTCAATAATAAATCAAGTTTAAAACAAAAACAAACAAAAAAGCAATAAATATGATCGTTTAGTTTTTGTTTCGTTTTTTTTTTTTGTTTTTTGTTTTTTGCTTGTTTTGTTTTTTTTGTTTTGTTTTTTTTTTTGTGCCGGAACTTTGATATTTATTTTTCTATTTCCAATACCGACCCCGATACACCAAAAATTTCTGACTTTTCGAATTCTAATTAATCGACCCAACACTTATTATTTATTTTTAATAAATGAAAACATAATAATGGAGAACGCAAATGAAAAAGAAATGGCACGCAGGCCATTAATTATACAGATAAAAATAAATAAATAAACAAAACTTGAGCGGATCATTTCTGCTGTCAATTAATTGAAGAAAATTATAACTCGGGTATGTACTGCAAAGGTCGTAGAAGACAATTCCCGCCATGTACTTCGAAACAATATAATCTCTCTCTCTCTCTCTCTCTCTCTCTCTCTCTCTCTCTCTCTCTCTCTCTGACTTATCAGAAAACACACTATATGATATACAAATATCTGTATGTGATGTTGCCAAGCTAATCAAAAACCTTGATTCCAGTAAAGCAACCGGCCCTGACGGTATCCAATTATAGTACTCAATAAACTTCAACTAGAACTAGCACCTATACTTACAAAACTGTTTAAACGTTGTCTTAAGGAGAATTGCTTCCCATCACCCTGGAAAATCTCATCAGTATGTCCTGTATTTAAGAATTCAGGTGATCGTTTATCACCCTCTCAGTACAGGCCAATAAGTCTCCTGTGCGTCATGAGTAAGTTGCTGGAATCTGTGTTAAATAGAGAAGTTTTTTTTTTTTTTTTTTTTTTTTTTTACACAGTGATCACCTCTTATCAAGGCCCGGAAGCCACTCAGGGATAAGGGTTATTGTAAGTACATCACGTTAGTGAGGAGATTTTATGAAGTGTTTAATTAGGGGGGCGGTTCATTAGGAATTTGTTAACATTAGACTTGAAGACATCCAAGTTGTAGTCCGGAGGGAAGCAGGCAGACGGAACAGAGTTCCACAGGCGTGCAGTTCTAAGAAAGAAGCTTTGCTCATGAAATCCGCGTTTTGATTTAGGCACAGATATAGAGTGGGGGAAATTTTTCACAGTGGATTCAGCTAGACGGGTGTTTTTCGTGAAAGATTGGCGAGGGGGGACCAGGGATTGGAGTTCAGACGAGCACCTGCCATGAAAATAACGATAAAACAAGGATAGGCTCGCAACGTCTCTTCTGTGGGAGAGGGGTTGCAGGGTAGAGAAAAGGGCATCCCCCACTAAACCACGAAGTCTATTTTGTACTCTGTCAAGGCATGATAGGCTGTTTTTGGCAGCTCCTGCCCAGATATGGCAACAGTATTCCATCCTTGGCCGTACTTGGCTTTTATATAGATAGAGAATTGCATCAGTAGTGAGATATCTTCTGGAGCGGTAGAAGGATCCCACCATCTTTCCTGCGACCTTGGCCACAGACTTGATGTACGTGTTCCATTTCAGATCAGGAGTAAAGGTCAAACCCAGAAGCTTGTCAAAACACGGGGCCTCACCCAGACGAGAGCCATCCATCACAATTGATGCCAGCTGGGGATCAGAGCGTTGATGATGTAAGGATAGGAGTTTGGTTTTGGATGCATTAAAGGTAACTAGCCACATCTTCCCCCACTGAACCACGCGCTCGAGATCAGAGGAGAGAGAATCCGAGAGAACTTCGTCATTTACAGCCTTTGATGTGTTGCCGTAGATGGTCGTGTCATCAGCATAGATGTCAACGAATGATTTAAGTATGTGTTTAGGGAGGTCATTGATGTAGATCAGGAAGAGAGTTGGGCCCAGGATTGACCCCTGAGGGACTCCAGCATTTATATTGCAGGCCTCCGATTTTTGTCCATCTACCACTACTCTTATGAGCCTATCAGAGAGAAATGATTTAATGATTGAGAAAACATTTCCAGTTATACCGTAGCTGGAAATCTTGTGAAGTAGACCCTTATGCCATACTTTGTCAAAGGCCTTTGATATGTCGAGAGCAATTGCCCTAGAAAGGAAGCCTTTGTCAAGAGATTCACTAATCCTGTGGGATATAACCGTCAGCACATCTGCGGTAGATCTTGCAGAGCGGAAACCATATTGTGTGTCACTAAGAAGGTTATTTCTGCTGAGGTGGTTTACTATTTCTCTATTTAATATCGATTCCAGTAACTTACTCATAACACAGTGAAGACTTATTGGTCTGTATTGAGAGGGAGATGACTTATCACCTGAATTCTTAAATACAGGGCAAACTGAGGAGGTCTTCCAGGGGGTCGGAAAGCACTTCTCCTTAAGGCAGCGCTTAAATAGTTTCGTAAGTATGGGAGCAAGTTCTGGTTGAAGCTTTTTTAACACTATAATTGGGATGCCATCAGGGCCAGTTGCTTTACTGGAATCTAGGTTTTTTATTAGCTTGGCGACCTCATGCACGGATATTTGTATGTTACCTAGCTTGTTCTGTGTTATAGGAGGAAATATGGGGAGTTGATGGCCTTCGTCGCATAGGGTAGAATTAGTGGCAAAGTTCTTTGCAAATAGTTTGGCCTTGTCTGATGCTGACGAGATAACCTCTGGTCCATTGATAATGGTTGGGATAGAACGCACACTTCTGTTCAAGATCCTATTTGTTATTTGCCAAAACTGGTGGGAACCAAGCCGCTGATCAGCTACCTTGGATTTAACAGACTGGGCATATAGCTCTCTTGCATTTTTTATTACTCTTTTACAGTGGTTGCTGGCAGTCCTGAAAGCAGCTTTAGTCTCAGTGCATCTATTACGTTGGTAGTTATGGAAAAAGTGATTTCTGTGCGCGATAGCAGCAGCACATTCTGGAGAGAACCATGGCTGGCTGTTAGGTTTTTGTTGGAATTTTTTAGATGGTAGTAATTGGTCTATGCCTACAATTAACCATTCGGTCAGATCTGATACTATAGAGGACACTTCCTTTTTAAACATGGAGTGCAGAGGTAAATCAGATATGAATGTACGGAAGCTATCCCAGTCAGCCATAGAGTATCGGTATACAGTACGGTGGAGGGGTACGTCTGATGGCTTCTTACATTTTGTTTTTATCTTAACTGATACGACGAAGTGGTCGGAGGATCCTAAAGGAGAATGAACGGTACATGAACATAGCTCAGGGGAAGTTGAAAGTTGAAGTAATCAACCATCTCAGCAAAAATAACCTTCTTAGTGACACACAATATGGTTTCCGTTCTGCTAGATCTACAGCAGATGTGCTAACAGTTATATCTCATAGGATTAGCGAATCTCTGGACAGAGGCAACCTTTCTAGGGCAATTGCTCTTGACATATGAAAGGGCTTTGATAGGGTATGGCATAAAGGTTTACTTCGCAAGATCTCTAGCTATGGTATAGCTGGAAATGTCTTCTCAATTATTAAATCATTTCTCTCTGATAAGTTCATAAGAGTAGTAATTGATGGGCAAAAATCAGAAGCTCACAGTATTAATGCTGGAGTCCCTCAAGGGTCCATACTGGGCCCAACTCTTTTCCTGATCTACATTAATGATCTTCCAAATCACATCATTACATCATTTGTAGACATTTTTGCTGACGACACCACCATCTATGGTAGCACATCTAAGACAGTAAACGACGAAGTTCTCTCCGATTCTCTCTCCTCTGATCTTGATCACGTTGTACAATGGGGAAAGGACTGGCTGGTTACTTTTAATGCATCTAAAAAGAAGCTTCTATCTTTACATCATCAACGTTCTGATCCCCATCTGGCATCAATTAAAATGAATGGCTCTCGTCTTGGGGAGGCCTCAAGTTTTGACAGGCTTCTGGTCTTGACCTTTACTCC
>NC_136523.1:8967509-9092509 GCF_053919585.1 Euprymna scolopes | reverse complement strand
AAAGGAAGAAAAACACCAAAGTATGACATTTAAAGGGTGGTTAACATAAAACATCACAGTGTAGTATCTGTTCTGAAGCTACACATCCTGTACTGTCCTCGGTCAGTGGAGAAGAAATCCTTCATGGCTGAGGCAATTTTAATTTTTGTTCCTATCCAGAGTTCCCCGTTTTAGAGAGCGGGGTTTTTCCACATTAAAATCGACCTTATGTCTGTCTAACCATGCCCTCGTGGGGAAGCTAATAAATAAGAACATAAAAACACAAGGAAAAAAGACAATGACAGCACACACACAAACACACAAACACACACACAAACACACACAAACATACAATAACAGAGATCACTCTACGCCATCTCGCACACAACAATCAAGACACAACGTTGAGAACAAAGAGAGTAAAAGGAAAAAGGACAGGAGAGAGGGGGCGTTAGATAAGAGAAAAAAGAATGACAAGAGATACAAGACGGAAGCCGATAAAGAGCAAACTAGAACGAGAGAAAGAGAGAGAGAGAGAGAGAGAGAGAGAGAGAGAGAGAGAGAGAGAGAGAGAAGGAGTTATAGCGATGTTTAGAAAGACAGCGCAAAGTTTTACGAGATACAATATGAGTTTTATGACTGACAATTTTGTGATTAAAAAGCAAAAATGCCTTTGATTGGCTGATATCGATGTAGGCATGCATTGTTTGGAAACTGGGGTTTGGTGTCGCTGTTCTGGCGAAGGACGGCCGGGAAACTTTTCTTTCCCAACCTTTTTAATCACAACCACCTCTCCTCCTCCTATCCGCACCATCGTGCCGCCATATTGGTTGTCCTGTTCGGAATAGGGGAAAACGCAGGGAAGTTTATGGGAAGTGTGCAGGCGTGTCGAATTGATTTCGCTATGAATGTGTGTGTGGCGTGGGAGGAGACCGGAAGATTAAAGGGGAGATTCCGGAAAGAATACGGCAGGAGTTACCGGGGATGGAGGAGGAAAAGGAGGCAGAAAAAGTCCGGTATGAGGGCGTTTAAGATGACGCTGGCACGCTGCGAACAAGAAACTGGGAATAAAAATATGACATCAGGATTGTTGGAAATCGAGAAAAGAAGACTGGGAATAAAAAGTTAAGTTAAAGAGAGAGAGAGAGAGAGAGAGAGAGAGGAGGGAGAGAGGGGGGAGAGAGAGGGGGGGGAGATATTTGGGATGAAATGAAAAGGAGACACATTGGAACAGCAGAGAATTAATAAAAAGGAAAAGAATTGACGTGCACACACACACACACACACACAATAAAAGAATCCGAATCGGTAATTGTATCGGAATCGGGAAAATCTTTGAAATCGTCCCATAAATCGGGAAAATATTTGAAATCCTTCTATCACTAAATGGGTTAAGAAATTCCAACGAAAGAAAGATGTATATTTAAATAAGGGAGTAGTCACCAACAATGTGCATTTTTTAACATTATTTTATTATTCCGTGTCTTGGTTTTTCATTGGTAATTATGTTTGGATCACTGTAATAATGTTTTTAAGTCATTGAAATCGTCTTTACGCGCGTTTCAGACGTTCCGTGATGCGTCCTCGTCAGAAATTATTTTCAAATCTCCAACACATTGTTAGTGACTACTCCCTTATTTAAATATATATATATATATATATATATATATATATATATATATATATATATATATATATACAAGCAAACAGTTAATAAAACATGTTAAAAACACTTTGAAATGAGTTAACAACATATTTAATCTGAAAAGGAAACACTAGATAAATGGATAGTCATTAATCCGCGAAGTTTCGAAGAAATATTTTCCTTCTCATCAGATTCACGTGCAATCACCTTTTTCTTCACCATATTCCCTCTACTTCACTTTTTTTGTTATCAAGTAAGATCTTTGACTTACTTGTTGTTTCATTAAATACTTTTGCATGCAAAATCCGATCCAGCATTTTGCTAATTCCTACCCTCTGATGATTTTGATGTAGGGGGCTTCTATTTGGGACATAATTTGCAGGGATGCTATGTAGGGATTTGGAAAGCAAGACACCTGTGCACAGTACACTTGAACTTCTGCATGTCAGTACAAGTAGAGAAACAGGAACTGGGAAATGAATTCCAAAGTCTTGAAGTCCTAGGGAATAAACTATTAGAGTTGACGTTTTTTGGGGGATATCTGCTGTGTAGGAATGGGGTTTAGCTCTTGGTCGTATTTGTTGCAGGTATTTACGTTATGGGGCACACGAGTTTGTAGTTCATCGAGCATCTCTCACTAAAATACTTGTAAAATTGGCAGAGGAATGCAACAATTCGGTGATGGGACAGAGGTTTACGTCTAGTTGCGAGTGTGCGGCCTATTAAGTTGGCGACTTTCGGTTGAACCCTGTCTAAGAGTGAGAGACAAGTGGCATATGTACCCTCCTAAATGTGGCAACAATACTCCATACATGGTCGAATTGTGGCATTCTAGAAGGTACAGGATACTCTCACGCGTAAATAATTTTCTAGCACGATAAAGAGAGAGAGAGAGAGAGAGAGAGAGAGAGAGGGGAGAGATACCACCTTCTTTGTAGCAGCCTTGGCAATGTCCTCAATGTATCTTTTCCAACTCATGTTCCCTGTGCATGTTAAGCCGAATAGTTAGAACGAAGTGCTTTCAGGTAACGTTTTTATATTGTCGGGGTTTCAAATCGGTGATATATAATATAGAGGAATAGAACTATGGAAGAAGTTTCATACCTTTCTGTCGGGAGGTCCTCTATCTTCAACCGCTGGGCTGCTGTGCAATGCACATCATACGAACACAATAAAACAATGAGAAATACATGAAACTTTTCTGTACATGCTGAATCTGAACCACAGGAAAACATTTTATATTTCATTGATATAAATTCATTTCAGATTTGTCTCGGGTTCTCACCGGAGTCTGCTTTACGTGTCTACATTCTTGTTTTGTCTAGCCTCGCTTTTCGGCTTCAGAGCTTGTACCAATGCACGTCTGCACAGATTGACAACAACTCACAGACAAGCAACTCTAACCTTTTCGGACTGTCAGTTCCGGTACGACCCTGTAAAACACACAGGGTTGTGTTGATGTAAATGATTCAACGACACGTCTCACTAACGTGTGACCTCTGATCATGTACCCAACAGCTCAAGGTCAATCTACCTTATATTCTGTTTTAATTTGGTTAAGCTAATTTATTGTAAATATTTTAGCTAAAACTTATTTTTACATTCCACTGACCAAATTTATTCTCCTAACCAATAATTCTTGATATGAAATATGTTTGCATGATCGCTGGCTGTTGTCCACTTATCGCTAGCTAGATAGCTAGCTAGCTAGCTAGCTAGCTAGATAGATAGATATGATTAGTTTTTATTGGGGAAAAAGAAATCCATAGAGTGATCAATTAAAAGGAAAATCCGAAAATAAGAGCGTATTATATTTTTAGATGAGACAAGTTATTAGTACCGTCGGTTTCAAGCCCGATAATTAGGACCGTTTAAGATATCCATATCAAGTATTGGCTGAAGACAGCTTGATTCTAGGGACGAAACGGAAAACCCCTACCTACAGTGGTCAGCATTCAAATTTCACAAGGTACCTATTAACTAGTGATGGGATGATTCTAGTATTTTTCCCGATTGATATATATTAATAATACTTTGTAAGACCTATAATCACAGGTTTCCATACCAGTTGATTGTTATATATATATATATATATATATATATATATATATATATATATATATATATATATATATATATATATATATATATCGTCAGATCACCGAACTTAAGCAATGTTTAACCTTGCTAATACTAGAAGAGGGACCATTTAGGAATTCTAGGCGATGTATGTGAATTTCTCTTATTTCGGTATTCTTTCCAGTTGTCCTAGACGTTCACCTGCTACTAGTATTTAAGAACACTGACTCAGGAGAGGTGTGGGTTGATTATTGCGCAACGGTTGCCACAAAAATTCCATGAACTTTTAAAGTAAGTCTGTCAAGAAGATACCATATATATATATATATATATATATATATATATATATAAATATATGTGTGTGTGTGTGTGTGTGTGTGTGTGTGTGTGTGTGAGAGAGAGAGAGAGAGACAGACAGACAGACAGATAGAGTGCATGCGTGTGTGTGAATCATGAAACTTCCCTGCAAAGATGAAATGGTGATGCCCTCCTGTATTTCAATATCAATAAACATTGAGCACTCTTTGTGTAGATACTTCAAATATGGTTTATGGATTTTTTGGGCTATCTCATCTTGACTGTAATTTTCACCACGATTAGGTCGATGTAACCTCCGACCTTCTTCAGGTTCATCTTGTCGAAGAAGGGAATATGTCTGTTGAATTCAAGAATCTGGGTCGAAGGACTCGTGGAGCAGTGGTTAGAGGACTGTAAAAAATAGATGTAAAAGTGTATTCGTCTGAAGGTTAAAGCTTGAATTCACGGTGTGACCGACCGAAAAATACAATTGTAAATTACTTAGGACCTCTATCCAGTCATCGCTGACGGAACAAGTGCATGCTACCCCCGTTCGAAATTTTTTCTAGAATCCTAATTTCGACAAAAACATTCCCGAGTTTAAGTAGATACATACAAACAGGTCGGAGGTCGCATCGACCGAAACATTGTAAAAATGACACTCGATAAAAGAAGAGTAGTCCGAAGAAGCCAAATAAAACGAATAACCTATCCTATTTCCAGCGTGGCCGTAGCCGGTATTGAACTCACTACACGAGTTTGTAGTGTAATTCAAATCTTGTCGGGAGCTGAATACTTGATGCTTCGCCATGGCTATCAAGGCTATCTTTATTGTGACGCCATCAGTAGACAAGGTGCCTACCACAGGTTAAGAGAGTCCCATATATTCCCGAAAGAAGGATAGACTGCGCCAGTTTCTCAACCTGGTATTTTACCTCGCGGTACATACAGCTTCTCGCTTTCCCAAATGGTCACCCATCTGGTACTGGCCAGGCTCAACGTCGCTTAACTTCGGTGATCTGGCAAGAACCGGTGTGTCAACGTGATTGTGCCGTATATAACCTATCATCATCGCAAAAATTCAGAAACTTAATATTTTACATTTTTGCACAATACATCATGTCATGTATAATATTATATTGGTATACATGAAATGTAATATGATATGGGTATACATGAAATGTAATATGATATGGGTATACATGAAATGTAATATGATATGGGTATACATGAAATGTAATATGATATTGGTATACATGAAATGTAATATGATATGGGTATACATGAAATGTAATATGATATGGGTATACATGAAATGTAATATGATATTGGTATACATGAAATGTAATATGATATGGGTATACATGAAATGTAATATGATATTGGTATACATGAAATGTAATATGATATTGGTATACATGAAATGTAATATGATATTGGTATACATGAAATGTAATATGATATTGGTATACATGAAATGTAATATGATATTGGTATACATGAAATGTAATATGATATTGGTATACATGAAATGTAATATGATATTGGTATACATGAAATGTAATATGATATGGGTATACATGAAATGTAATATGATATTGGTATACATGAAATGTAATATGATATTGGTATACATGAAATGTAATATGATATTGGTATACATGAAATGTAATATGATATTGGTATACATGAAATGTAATATGATATTGGTATACATGAAATGTAATATGATATTGGTATACATGAAATGTAATATGATATTGGTATACATGAAATGTAATATGATATTGGTATACATGAAATGTAATATGATATTGGTATACATGAAATGTAATATGATATGGGTATACATGAAATGTAATATGATATTGGTATACATGAAATGTAATATGATATTGGTATACATGAAATGTAATATGATATTGGTATACATGAAATGTAATATGATATGGGTATACATGAAATGTAATATGATATTGGTATACATGAAATGTAATATGATATTGGTATACATGAAATGTAATATGATATGGGTATACATGAAATGTAATATGATATTGGTATACATGAAATGTAATATGATATGGGTATACATGAAATGTAATATGATATGGGTATACATGAAATGTAATATGATATTGGTATACATGAAATGTAATATGATATGGGTATACATGAAATGTAATATGATATTGGTATACATGAAATGTAATATGATATTGGTATACATGAAATGTAATATGATATGGGTATACATGAAATGTAATATGATATTGGTATACATGAAATGTAATATGATATGGGTATACATGAAATGTAATATGATATGGGTATACATGAAATGTAATATGATATTGGTATACATGAAATGTAATATGATATGGGTATACATGAAATGTAATATGATATTGGTATACATGAAATGTAATATGATATGGGTATACATGAAATGTAATATGATATGGGTATACATGAAATGTAATATGATATGGGTATACATGAAATGTAATATGATATTGGTATACATGAAATGTAATATGATATTGGTATACATGAAATGTAATATGATATGGGTATACATGAAATGTAATATGATATGGGTATACATGAAATGTAATATGATATGGGTATACATGAAATGTAATATGATATGGGTATACATTAAATGTAATATGATATGGGTATACATGAAATGTAATATGATATTGGTATACATGAAATGTAATATGATATTGGTATACATGAAATGTAATATGATATGGGTATACATGAAATGTAATATGATATGGGTATACATGAAATGTAATATGATATGGGTATACATGAAATGTAATATGATATGGGTATACATGAAATGTAATATGATATGGGTATACATGAAATGTAATATGATATTGGTATACATGAAATGTAATATGATATTGGTATACATGAAATGTAATATGATATTGGTATACATGAAATGTAATATGATATTGGTATACATGAAATGTAATATGATATTGGTATACATGAAATGTAATATGATATGGGTATACATGAAATGTAATATGATATGGGTATACATGAAATGTAATATGATATGGGTATACATGAAATGTAATATGATATGGGTATACATGAAATGTAATATGATATGGGTATACATGAAATGTAATATGATATGGGTATACATGAAATGTAATATGATATTGGTATACATGAAATGTAATATGATATGGGTATACATGAAATGTAATATGATATGGGTATACATGAAATGTAATATGATATTGGTATACATGAAATGTAATATGATATGGGTATACATGAAATGTAATATGATATGGGTATACATGAAATGTAATATGATATCGGTATACATGAAATGTAATATGATATTGGTATACATGAAATGTAATATGATATTGGTATACATGAAATGTAATATGATATGGGTATACATGAAATGTAATATGATATGGGTATACATGAAATGTAATATGATATGGGTATACATGAAATGTAATATGATATGGGTATACATGAAATGTAATATGATATGGGTATACATGAAATGTAATATGATATGGGTATACATGAAATGTAATATGATATGGGTATACATGAAATGTAATATGATATGGGTATACATGAAATGTAATATGATATTGGTATACATGAAATGTAATATGATATTGGTATACATGAAATGTAATATGATATGGGTATACATGAAATGTAATATGATATGGGTATACATGAAATGTAATATGATATTGGTATACATGAAATGTAATATGATATGGGTATACATGAAATGTAATATGATATGGGTATACATGAAATGTAATATGATATTGGTATACATGAAATGTAATATGATATGGGTATACATGAAATGTAATATGATATGGGTATACATGAAATGTAATATGATATTGGTATACATGAAATGTAATATGATATGGGTATACATGAAATGTAATATGATATGGGTATACATGAAATGTAATATGATATTGGTATACATGAAATGTAATATGATATGGGTATACATGAAATGTAATATGATATTGGTATACATGAAATGTAATATGATATGGGTATACATGAAATGTAATATGATATGGGTATACATGAAATGTAATATGATATTGGTATACATGAAATGTAATATGATATGGGTATACATGAAATGTAATATGATATTGGTATACATGAAATGTAATATGATATGGGTATACATGAAATGTAATATGATATGGGTATACATGAAATGTAATATGATATTGGTATACATGAAATGTAATATGATATGGGTATACATGAAATGTAATATGATATGGGTATACATGAAATGTAATATGATATTGGTATACATGAAATGTAATATGATATGGGTATACATGAAATGTAATATGATATGGGTATACATGAAATGTAATATGATATGGGTATACATGAAATGTAATATGATATGGGTATACATGAAATGTAATATGATATGGGTATACATGAAATGTAATATGATATTGGTATACATGAAATGTAATATGATATTGGTATACATGAAATGTAATATGATATTGGTATACATGAAATGTAATATGATATGAGTATACATGAAATAATATCAATACATCAGCATTATTTAGATATACTAGCAGACTGCCCGGCGTTATCCGGTCGTAAAATACGCATAAATATTATATTTTAAATCATGCACAAACTGAAACATGTGCATACGAGTGTTATGTTTTTTTTTCTAAACAGTTAACATCTTGTAAGTAAAGAAATGCTCGAACTGAGACCGAAAGCTAAAACGTAAAGACAGTGAGTTAAGTACGATAACTATTATGCCAGCATGACACGTCCTTAAAAAGTGTTTTCAAATCTACTTGTTCGTGAAACAGTTCGCACCCAGATAAAAATCTGATGACCCCATCCCCCACGTACTATTTTTTTAAATTAATGTTGACTCCTTACCATCCCCTTTTTTTCGGGAGGTAAAGAGATTAAAATGTTTCCCAAATATATGAAAACCCTGTATACTAATTTTCAAATTTTATAGATCAAACATTTGTTCAGTATATAGATTGGGAATTATCATCACACGCACATTCTCACTTTTATAGATATATAGATGTTGAAATAACTAAATCGATTCGTGGATTTGATCAATCGTTCATAATGATTATCGAACCTTCAGCAGTTTTACCTTGAAAACTGACCCATTTCATGATCACCGGCAATTCCTATGATCCCTTTCGGGATATTTGAAAGCAAGTCTTCAATAATTAAGTGCTCGTTAATCGGATTAGAAAATAAACAACTCGTTCGAACGATAATATCTAATCCAGTTCCTAATCTGCGCAGCAGTAATCCCAGAAATCCGACATTGACGTTTAATATCTTCAATTATTGGAAAAGAAGCTACGTGGAATCTTATAGCATTGAGAGCATTAGTAACATATTTTGCATTTGATGCGATTCTTTTGATTTTTTTTTCTTTTTTAATTATAACATGCCGATGATTTCGATGTAGAATTCTTTTGTTACACCATGGTAAAAAATGCTCGAAAAATATACGTAGCCAGTGTTTATATAAAATCACAATTTAATATTACAGGGGTTTTGACACGCCGGTATATGCTTTAGGGTATGTATGTGTGTGCATACATAACTATAGATACTTGTATATTTATCTCTGGTTGTCATGCCAACGTGTGTATAAAATTAAAGCGACCGTTTACAATATATTTACAGAGAGCAAAACATTGAAATGGGTAATACTTTCTCATCTAATACGTTCCATTCAGTCGCTTCTTGCTTCTCCTGTTTGGACCATCAGACCTAGTTTGAAATGTCGGTAGGTATATTTTGTTTTGTGTGTGTATGCATTACTATATAAAATTCTATATTAATCGTCTAGTGAGTATGGCAACGTGTGTATAACATTTAAGGGATTGTTCCCAAGACATATACAGATTGTAAAACATCGAAAGAGAACACTATCTTATCTCCCGATGGGTTCAATTTAGTCGGTTCTTGAATCCTCAGGTTTGTAATATAGATTTTTAACATCTCCAGAGAAAAAGACATCGATAAAATAATATTCACACATAAAAATCATCGATAAAATAATATTTACTTTTATTCCGGTAGTTCCTTTCTTCTCGAAGTTGCAAGCAGCGTTCTTATTTACATTTTCTATCTATTGGATACGACTTGCCTTCTAGTCGGAAAGTTTAAATTCTCTTGTCAGCTCCCAAAACCCAAATCAATCCCCACGTCTCATTCTAAGATCCACGTCGTCATAAGTGACCTGTACGTCAGAAAAGGTCAGACTTCCAGTGATCAAACCTATTTTTTAAATTATTGTCATTAATTAGATCGTTCTAAAACCAGTTTTGCTTATGCTATTTCTCTAAAAAAATATATTTTAGTTTATATTTATAGAAACATATATTTCAACTATAATGCAATTGCAAACAAACAATTTATCCTAGGTTGGCAAGGTTATCGGGCATCGTTCTGAATTGCCTACGCTCCAATAAGAATTCTGACAGTATTTTAATTTTTCTAAGTAATTTCATACTTGCATCATTTATGAGGACTTAAAAACCCGTAACTTAACTTTTTATTTAGAAGTTATTTCAGATAAGTATTGTCTGACGTACTATTAGCTTCCTAATCTAATTTTTTTTCAAGTATTTGCGTTTTCAATAAGATAGGACTGAATTATTGCGAGTTAGAAAATGCAAGTCATCTCTGATGACGCAAATAAAAAACGGCAAATATGACTTTGCTTTTTATTTATCTTTGTCCTTTTGTTTGTTTGTTTTTTTTTGCTTCGATTATGAGAAAAAAGGGCGATTAGTTAATTAAAACGCACCACAGACGTAAACAGATGAGAAAAATTAAACTAAAAGAGAACAATACACACAGGTAAAGAAATAAGAAGGAAAGAAAACATCAGAATCTGTGAAGTCTAAAAAGAGTGAAATAAACCGGAAAAAAACGTATAAATCGGTGTAGACAGTAGGACCAAAAGTAAAGTAAACACCTGATAATGGTAATATGTTTGCGCGCCCAATTTTAGTATTTTATTCAAAGGGATAAAAAGAAGAAAATAAACTTAGCCAGTGTATTAATTTATTTATTTATTTATTATTATTATTATTATTTTTATTTTATTTTATTTTTTTTTTTTTGAAGACGATTATTTTTACCTTCATAATTGTTGTTATTTCAACATGTTTCGGCCAACTATTCCTCTGGCCTTCTTCAGGTGGTCATCCGTGATGTGCTAGGAATGCTGCGTCGTGTAACTGTATCCCACATTTTAGTTAACGAAATCTCTGGCCTGCTTTGGGTAAGATTGAAACAGCTATGTTCAGACAATGCTCACATGAAACCCTCAGGGTCCGTGGCGCAGTGGATAGAGGTAGTGTGTCTTTACGGTTTCAGGTGAGCATTGTCTGGAGATAGCGGTTCCAATCCTACTTAAAACAGCCTAGAGGATTAGTTGGCAAAAAAAACTTGGTTAGACATGGAGTACAAGATTCAATATTCCTGTCCCGTCGCGGTTAATCACCCGAAGAAGACCGGAGGAATATTCGGCCGAGACGTGGCGAAACAAGAAAAAGTGTGGATATATATGAGGATAAAGTCCCCCCAAAATACATAAATTATAAAGCTTCACTTCAAAGTATTAAAAATAAATAAATAAAACTTAATATTTACTTAGAAAAACATAATACGTAATAATAGATGCACACTGATCAGTTTTATTCCGTGTTCTTTACTTAATTTTTTTTTAAACAAATGTAATACCGGGCAACGACGGGTTCATCTTCTAGTATATCTATAACGTTGAAATAAATTGCTCGAGTCAACTTCAATGTATGTTCCCCTCCTGCAAAACATTCAGAATAAATACTCTTTTGCTGCAAAGACAGCCAACCATTTCTCCGCTCTCTACCTGTAGCTTAATCTAAACGCAAATTCCGTTACTCTTCTAGAATTGCCCGCCTCTCGAATCTTTTAAAATACTCTATATAAAGCTGTTCATAAAAATCTCACTTTTACCTACTGGACAGCAAAGGTAACGGAAAACAGGAAAAAATGTGCTAACTCCATTTTCCTGACTGATTTAGCCATTTAGATAAAAAAAAAATTACAACGAGATACGAAAGGGGAAGTATCGGCAGGGCAAGCGTTGAATAGAAGAAGGGAGGAGCATTCTTGGAATGTACAACCTCTTTTCATTTCTCACAACAAAATGGCGACTGAAAAATCGAGAAGAGAGGGGGCACCTGTAGGAATGCGACTCTGATGTCGCTGTGTAAACCAAACGCATTTTTATTGGATTTTATCAAGCTCTTTTCTACTGAAATGATCGTTATCGGGTCGGAATGTTTTATCGATCTTTTTACGAGTACGAAGATATATATATTTTTTTTTACAAGGGTGTCACCACTAATCAAGGCCTGGAAGTCACGCTAGGATAAAGGTCAACGCGTGTAAAGCAATTATCTCTTAGCAGCGGATCGTTAGTGGAAGAAATTTGGTAGACATTGATTATTTAACTGGACAGCTCCACAAGAATTTGTTTAGATTAGATTTGAAGACAACCGTTTTGTTCTCCCCCCCCCTCCCCCGCGGTACAGATTTCCACAGGTGGTCAGTTCTAGAAAATAAAATTCGTTCACAGAGTCTGCGTTTAGATTTAGACACAAATAGAGAGTAAGGGAAATTGTTGATAGTGGTTGTAGCTAGATGAGTGCTTGTGAAAGTTTAGCAAGAAGGAAGCATATCTTTATGTAAATACGATAGCGTGTGCGTAATTTTATGAGTCACGCTCGCATTTTTTTTTTTCTTCCGGGTAACTGTCGTTTAATTGTTATGATTAGGGCTGTGAAAAGAGAATATTCTTTTCGTTGTTTTGACTCTAGAGTATATATCCGATACAATTAGAGACAGTTAATCAACTGAGAACCAAATCACTCTATCTAAAACCATATAAGATACAATATGATTAGGGCTAGGACAACAGCATATTATTTTCATTGTTTTGACTCTCGAGTATGTATCCGTTGATATCTTATATGCTTTTATATAAAGTGATGTGATTCTCGGTTGATTAACTGTGTCTAACTGTGGCTGATATATACTCGAGAGTCAAAATACTAAAAAGAAGTTTTTCTTATCATAGCTCTAGTTATGACCTTTCATTTCTTGTAATAAATAATTCTACCAAAAATTCTTCATAAGTTTCGGTTCCGATTCAACCTGATGCACCCAAGTCATATTCATAGACATTTTTTTTTAAATCACAACTTTATAATGTATCGATATATATATATATATATATATATATATATATATATATATATATATATATATATATATATGTGTGTGTGTGTAATCGATAAGAAATTGTCTCTATAATATCTACGAAATCTGCATGAATCAATATATATTTAAGCGTATTTTACGACCGGCTTATGCCGGGCGTATATGCTAGCTTAGATAAACGCTTTTGCAGTTTTAACAAAAGGGTTACAATAATATCAGCACGTCTCCATTTACGCTGAACATCTACAGAATGCCAACATCAATATATAACTTATGAATGAGTCCGCTGTGGAATTTCCCCGGGTCGCGCTAGTAATATTTAATAAGATATTTAAAATGATAATCTATATATCTATAAAAGGGAACGCGTCTGTGTGTCTGCGTGTGTGCCTGCGTGGGTACATTTCCCTACGCAATAAGTCAATTTTAAGTCTACAGACTCGAAATTTGATATACAGCGTACTGAGATTTGGGAAAATATTTGTGATTGGTTTTCGGCCAGAAATTTGGCTGTTAAGGGGTCCAAGTTAAACGATTTGACCTTTGATAACTCTACCAAACTCCTCCGAGAATTTTGGGTCTAAACACTTGAAATTTTAGACGTAGGTTCCTTGGATATGCGTCTAAATTAATAATTCGATTTGAGCCCAAAACAATAAATGTTAAGGGATCAAAATAGGGGTCAAAATTAATAAAATTGATCGCTATTTTTTTTTTTTTTTTTTTTTGCTCAACATACATCTACAAACACCCGGGCAACGCCGGGCTGAGATGCTAGTAAATTAATAAAACTCATACTTTTACGAATGTACATCTTCCCAAAGTGAGGAAAAACAAAGATATTGACCGCAACTGTACTGACATGCAGAAGTTCAAGTGTAATGTTCAACTCTATATATAGTATCTTTGCAACTTATGTCCCCGATAGTAGGTCTCTACATCACATCAAAGTGGGACTGTGCCTTGTTTGGGGTTAAAATGAATGTTTAAAAAAGTGTTAGCACTAGTATTCTTATAATATTACGTCGAAATCGCTGACATCAAATGATAAGCGACGAGCATTAGAAACTGTAAACTTTGAATAAAAAATATATAATGTAAATGTTAATACTGAGGAACAACGAATTATTTTCTTAATTTGACACGAACCGTATACACTCGTATAATATATGACCTCTCTCTCTCTCTCTCTTTTTTTTTTTTTTTTTAGTATCCAATCATGCAAAACACGTAACGCTTACAGTGTGGAACGATAAAAGTGTCTCTCTACATAAAACAACACTACAGGTGTTTTTTTTTATTACATGTTCACCCTAAACAAGGCACATTGTCACTTTGCTGTATGGGGACTACTATCAGGGGCAACAACTACTGGGGTACTATGTAGGGATTTGGGCAGCAAGATGTCGGTTCACGCTACACTTGAACGTCTGCACGTCAGTACAGTTGAGGAAGCAGGGACCTGGAATGGAATTCCAAAGTCTAGCGGTTCTGAGGAAGAAACTACTGGAGTAGAAAGATCTTTTACATCTAGGGATCTCTACTGTGAAGGGGTGGGGTTTAGCTGCTTGTCGGGTTTTATTAATTTATTTATTGCGGACTATTATTCTCATCTTTTTAGTTTTTGTTTCACGACGTTTCGGACAACTATTCTTCTGGCCTTTGTCAGGTGGCAAAAACGTGGTTAGACAAAAACTATGGATGGCAGTAATTGCTAAGCATCCAGTTACGAGATTCAGAGTTTCTTTCCCATCACGGTTTCAAATTGCCGAAGACCCAAAGAATAATTGGCCGGAACGCCGTGAAACTACTAAAAGATGAGGATAATAGTCCGCAATAAATACATTAATAAATAATACTCATCTTAATAATGAATTCCAATTAAATAATATATACTACAGATTTATTTTAAAACACTTATTGAAAAAATCAATTCAAGTAACTAGATTGCGTAGTAGAGCAAAACTTTATTCAATGTAACCACATTCAGCCTCAATCACTGCCTCAATACAGATCTGGAACTGGAAGCATGCCTTTTCCACAAGCGCCGGCGAGAACTCGGCGAATGCTCGGCGCATGGCAGAGATCAGGTTAGTTTTGGTGTTGTTGGAGGTCATGTTGATGATGTCCTCGACGTATGACCAAACGAAGTAGTCCAGCAGGTTCAAGTCGAGAGAGAAGGGGGTCAATGACAGAAGGGTAACAAGGTCGTAGCACTCTTTCTGAAATAAAGCCTGGGCCTCTTTGGACTTGTGAGCTGGAGCTGAATCCTGCTACCATACCTAGGGTCTGGCAACGGCCACCTGATTGCACCAAAGGATCACGCCACTCTTCAGCACATCCAGATACACTTTGGTGTTGACTTTCAAGCCGACTTCTAAGATGTAACTTGGCATGATGTGGTCCGCACCACACCAAAGACCGTAACCGTGGCCGGAAACTTCGTGGAGCTGTGCCCTCAAGTGTTTTACTGTCTGGATTTGCATTTGGAGTGTGTTGGCAATGGTCCTGTTGTAATAACTTGGATCGGTAGAGAGCAGGAGTTGTACCGCGTCACATCTCCGATCCGATCTCGCTCGTTGAACATTGTGTCACTTTCAGACATGATAGAAGTCTCCTATAGCTCTTGGGATTTGTACACATCTAGCCAACTAGCAGATCATCTGCATCAAAAAAACAAAAAAAGAAAACGGTTTTCATCAAACCGAAATGGAATCATTTCTTTTCTATGGCGACAATTTTATCGTTCCACCCTGTAGCAAATGATTTCCCTGGGAAGCATAACCTTTCTGTATTATATAAGTTGGCACGAGTATATTTTCGTAATGTATACACATATACTTGTAGGGACGTTGTACAGGATTGTATGATAATCAGCAAATTTGCCACAGTCCCATATTTTTATGTCATTAAACTCGCTAAAATAACCCATTTTCAATGAAATCAATTGATTGGATGCTCTAGTTAAGGACCCATCGCGGTTTAACAGGGGGGGGTTTACATTCCTCCCCGCAGTGACTTAGTACACAATACAGTGCAGTCTACATTGCACTGTAGAGAACCTACTATTGATTTTATAAATGTTTTTCATATATATAACGGCTTGAATTTCAATGTAAATTGCAAAAGTTCAATATTATAATTAAATTGTATTCTAAACAGAAACATTCGTTTCAATTACTGGCGTTACTGGTTGTGTAATGATAATGGCTTGAATTAAAGTTTAAAATGAAAAAAGTAAAAACACCTACTGGTATTTTATCCGTAGGGCCTTCCTGCTTGTGTGGTAATAAAACGTTTTTAAAATCATTTGTGATTTTAATTTGTATAAAAGTGTTAACTTTAATCAAAATCGCCTATTATTTCTTTCATCGGATTTTTTTCAATTATCAATAATCGATACTTATTGAAGATATTCTAATAAGAAAAACAAACATATCTAAGGACACTGCCAGATACATAAATGAGATTTGTCTGAAATTTCATATAATTCGGCCAAGCCGTTGTGGAGTCTAGAGTGGACGAACTCACAGACACACATACACACTTAGACACACACACACACACGCACAAAGTTCCTCTTATATAATAGAAGTTATGTAGATAGAAAATAGATTAATAGAATATATATATATATATATATATATATATATATATGTATAAGAGTATGTAGTAGTTTGCTTGAAGCATTGTTGGTAAAGAAATATATTTTTTAAGCCAAAGACAATGCGGAGGAAGACCGAAAAAGATGAAGTAAATCCACTTCTGTCTTCTATTTTGAAAAAGAGAGGTATCTTTCTCTCGAAATTAATCAAAGTCCCACATCACCCACGGACTTTACATACACCGGAAATACCAGCAACTTGGTTATAAATAATTATACATTGAAGTGAAGAATGATAGTCAAATAAAGGTTAGACTCTACTTTACTCAACCATACTCGTCTACAACTGTTTGTTTTTCTTCTTTACTTCATCTTTTCCGGTCTTCTTCCGCATTGTTTTTGACTTTACCATATATATATATATGTATATATATATATATATATATATATATATATAGAGAGAGAGAGAGAGAGAGAGAGAGAAAGAGAAAGAGAGAGAGGGGGTTCTTACTAACAAACTTTAAAAACGGACAGAAAAATGGTATATATATTTTTATTAGAAATATTAAAAATATTTTCTCTTTGCCTTACGTTTCCATCTTATTTTATTTTATTTATCAGCATGAAAATTAGTAACCTCTTTTTCTTTATTTTTTATATATTCAGGAATATCTAGCTTACAACAAAAATGCTAGTTTATTTTGGTGTATTTACTCCCCCCCCCACACACACACTTTTTTCTAATGAAAAGACTTTGTTTAAATATAAATAAATCTTTTTATCCAATTATTGTTTAAGACATATTGTCTATTTCAATAAAACCATCGTTTCCGAAACGACGTACAGTCTATTGATTTTGTTTGATTTTGTTTGTATTCCCTTTGAAACTGATTTTTAATGAATCATTTTACTATATATATATATATATATATATATATATATATATATATATATAAGAAATTCGTTTCTTACCGTTGAGCACTTTCAGTTGAATTAAAGTCAATCAATTTAGCTCTTATGCATAGATCATCGTATAACGATTAGATCACTGTCTGACTGAAGTAAAGAACATTTAAAATTAAAATGTTTAAATTCAACGTTATTTCACGCGGTTAATGGTAGCTGAATGGATACGGTCTTTGCTAATCGAGCCAGAGATGTCTTGTGTTGCCGTGTTCGAATCGTTCGACTGGTGTTAATCGTGACACCCTGCACTGAAGATTCCCGAAAGGATGAAACGCTAGTGTCCGTAGGTATTTAATTATTATAGTAAAAAAAATAATTGTTTTTTAATTAGAAGTTGTCCCTTTACAATATAAGTCTGAGAAGGGCCACAGAATGGGTTATAAATCTCATTTACAGATTTAACATTGATTAGCAGAGTTTAATTTATTTTATTTATTGGTCATTTATAACTTGCCTATTGACTTTGTAATCGTTTAGCATCTGTTCACTAAAAGATATATAAAAATATAAAACTTGCTAATAATCATATGAACTCCCTCCGGTGAAGACGTACCCTCATCGAAGGGAGTTCATATGATTAATAGCAAGTTTTATATGCTCTGTACCTGCAGAAGGCAGGTTTGAGTATGTCAGTTAGGTTTAGTCCAGAGAGCACGGTTTATTACTGAAATCAAGCGGATAGGTCTCTAAGTGAGAGTGGGGTATGTGCGAAACGAAGAAAAGTGGGTTACGTTGGGAGTATCTTTTAGTTACATTCACCTTAAATTAGTCTCATTGCAACTTAGACCTAAGGTGTTACTGAGAATTACATACGAGATGTGTAAGGGCAACCTGAATGTGAGGTTGTGCCGAGAGAGGTTTGTATGTACGTACGTTTAGGGAAACAGGGAGAAGAGAGGTATAGTTCAAATACGAACCATTCGAGGAAAGAAACTATTAGAGCTGAAAGCTGTATCACATATGAGGATCTCTACAATATAGTATTGGGTTTTGTTGACTGGCGTATTTTGAATGACCTTTAGGTTAAAGGGCACTAATGCAATGAATTTCACAGTTGTGCTTATAAAAAGATCAAAAGCAATTTTGGAAGGTCGCAATCAAATTAAATAAAAGGATAGTCGTATTATTTGGATTCATCAGCCATCTGTCCTTATCTTGAGTGTCATTTTCACAACGTTTCGGTCGATGTAACCTCCGACCTTCTTCAGATGTATTTTGTCGAACGCAGGAATGTTTCTGTCGAATTTGGAATCCTTCCTTTACTTCACGGGGGTAGCATGCCCTTGTCCCGTCAGCCATGACCGGATAGATGTCCGAAGTAATTCGCAATTGTATTTTTCGGTCGCCTACGCAGAGACTTGAACCTCAAACTTTCAGGAAACTATCACTTTTACAACTGATTTTCACGAGTACTCTAACCACTGCGCCACGGTATTTTTTCCAAGTACTCTACTAGGAAGATCTTATCCTGCCTTGACAGAGTTCAGAATAAACATCGTAGCTTAGTGGGAGATGCTATTTTCTTTTCCCCGCAAACTCTTTCTCACAAAAGAGACGTTGCGAGCCTGTCTCTGTTTTATCGTTATTTTCATGGCAAGTGTTCGTCTGAGCTCCAATCTATCATTATTTTCATGGCAAGTGAGAAAGACAAAAAGAAACTTTATAAATGGGTGCTTCGCAAATTGATCTATTTGTTTACGAATTATCCGTGTTGGTAACCGCAAGCTGCACCGTTAGCTTTTTCTTTAATATGAGTAGAGTGATTATGCAATATTCCATTCGCCGTCTGCCCGTGGAAATGACGATAGCCGGTACGATACAATACAAGCCGTATACGAATTTTGATGACGTTGCTATTTCCGAGTCTTTGTGATTAGGCAGAGGAACTTTTTGCGGATGCAGCAAAGAATCGCAGTAGACTTCTAGTTCCATCATGTAGGTTACCTCGAAAGTGAAGTATAATGTTCCTATAGACGAGTTTGGGCGTAGTATGGGAGGGACGTGTATCAACATCATTCCAGGGGCGTCCTCGTTCTTGTACAGGACTTTTTTTTTTTATCACCGTCCGGTTGTTTACTGCTGTCTGTTTGTATCCGTCCATCAGCTGCTTTTTTTTTTTCGTCGAGTTCATCTTTCTTGCGCTCTGATGATCGTAGGTTATGTCTGACACCTTCGTCAGTACAAGGTTCTCCATAGTTTCAGCGCGCATTCGTTTTCTGTTTTTTTTTTTGTTTGTTTTTTTTTTTTTTGGTTCTAGGTTACTTTCGCATTCTTTTACGGACGTGCCATATTTAGGAGACGTACTGACGTGTATTCCGCTGCAACACGCGATAGAATCGCCGGATTGTGTGATCTCCCAGGGTAGACTCGGCGTGCTTAACAATCGAACCCTGCACCAAGTAGTTATCATGCTTGTCATCGAGTCATCATGCTTGCCAGCGGTTTTCTTAGTAGTGAGTTGTTTCTCTATACGAGCGTGAAGGTGTCCTCTTGTCGTAACTTTCTCTTGTTTGGCATATCTCTGTTGTCGTAGAGTAAAATAGTATGAACTTTGGTGCTTATGTTGTCTGCCGTTATGTTTCCCGTGTTCGCTAGCTGGTTTATCAGGTGGATAGATTCGCCGTAAATGTATTTGTATTTCGGCAATTCTGCGTCGTTACCCGTCATGTGTGGGATCTCTTGAAAGTTTTTGTTAAGTATTTTCGTTATGCCTACCAGGTTTCCGTAGCTTATATAGTGTGCGTTGTCGATATGTATGTCAAAGTAAGGTTCCAGGTTCGGTACGAACACTTCCTCGTTGTTTTTTGTTAACCTATTGCCCCATATGACGTGGTCTATCGTACATCCCATGCTTTTTTTACCCTATATGAAGTTTCGCCCGACATCGCCGCTTCCCATTTTCCTTGCGTTAACTATGTCGAAAGAAAGCACAACACAATGTAATCCTCCGATTCCGGCTGAGACCAACACAAGTGCCCTACGTTATGCATCATCTCCGTTTCGGAGTAGTACTTCGTGCAATACCCTGCGTGCTGTTCATGTTCGTGGTCTTCATGTTATTTAATCGCCTTTTAATTATTACCTCTCTGATTCCAATTGCTGTCTCTGGTGGAAGGCTTCCACCGATAGACGTTCCCTTCCAATCGTTACTCTGTCCACCAGCCGACCTATTATCTCTTTGATCCGTTTTCATATTTTTATTATTATTATCGGTAGAAGCAGCGTCAACACAGTTCTTGGGGTTAGTGTTTCTGAGAGTTGAATCGAATTCAAGGTAGTTTTTAGCTCTCATAGTTGCTTTGCTGATGGCCCGCGTACCCTTGTTCTCTCAGTGTCTCTGAAGAATTCGGCATCGGCTTGTCTTGTTTGTTTACGCGGGTTTTCGTAATTTAGGCCGTGATTTTTGCCGATTGGTCAAATTTGTTCATTGTTGTATGATACCGTATTTTGTCTAGATCTATTCCGGGACCAAGAAAAATACGTATCGTGGTACGGTAAATTACCACTCACCCCATTCGTCTGTCGGGGCTTTTCGCTTACGTTCCTGCTTTTCGACGATCGTTGGCATAATACTTTCAGTTTCAGATTACACACGTGTCACGTGATGTCTGGAATGTTGTAAGTACGTCAGAAAAGAAGGTCACCAGTAAAAATTATATTCATGAAAGGCGGATTTATATATAAACAATATATCCTCCCTGTGACGGGCACTAGGATATGGTATGCTTTCTCATGGAACCTGGCTATATATTATATTGTAATACCTCCACAATAAGGTTTCAACATAAAATGACTAAAAACGACAGGACGTGGGATACGTGGGAAAACATATTTCGTAGCACGTCTAAGATGCAGAGCATCGTACAGGCTGCCACTACAGAGTTGCAGGTGGAGACAGAGGTGACGCCGATATGGGAGCAGAAACGGCACAAGAAAGAAACCGTTCGAGATGGAAAAAACCGTTTCTGGGACATACAGAAAAGTTCCGACATATATTCAGAATGGTGCAACACCACCACGTCCACGAGGAATATTTCAGACGACACACTTTCGAGATTTTTCACAAGATTTTGTCGAAGAAGAATGGATTATACATAACCGGCGTTAGCAACAGCAGCAAATACATGCTCCGGTTCATCCGCAACGACCTTGTGAATTGCGGTAAAATGAGATGCCAGGTAACGGGCAACTTCACCTTTCGTCAGCTACGTCGACAATATACACGGACAGGGGGTGGTTCACGCCGAACAATATCGAGGAGGTCAAGTGTATATCATAAGTCACGGAGATATACGTCAACATGGAAAACCAGAGTCAGCGACTGCTGAGAAGAACGCAGAGATTGAGCACCAGCAACGAAGAGCCGCGGAGACACGTATTTGGAGAAAAAAAAAGACACGTTAAAGAACCGTTTGTTCTTGTACGAGATCCGGCGAACAAACTCGCAAATTGGGTGCAAGTTAACTAAACCCGTTGATGTGTCTTACGATCAGAAATAAGTTCATCGACAAATTCATAGATGAGGCATACTCACAAAAATACATCAATAAGGCGGAGGAACAGAAGCAGAGCAGCAAGTACCTGCTCCTACTGCCATAATCGTACAGCCTAGGGAAAAAAGAAGAAACACCAAAGAGTGCGTTGCAACCTCGAGCAGGCTCTCATCGCCGAGGAAACGATCACGAGTTCGAGATCGCAAGTTAAAAGTACGACGCCAACGAGGACGCTTAGTTCCGCGTGAACGCACAATCGACCCATGAACACTGTTATGGAGTGTCATCTTCCCTCCTTTTACGCGACAAGAACGATTTGTTTCACGACCGGGTTTTGACTTGCGACGAAAAATGGGTTCTTTACGACAACTGGCGACGCTCAGCATAGTGGTTAGACGTTGAGAAAGATCCACGATACTTCCTGAAACCATAGTTTAACCAAAACAAGGTCACGCTGAAATCGATCTCATCAATTATATATTTTTTAATGCAGACGAAAGTATTACGGCGGAGAAATACTGTAAAAAATAGAGGAAATGCACCAGAAACTTTGACAACAACACACAGCATCAGCCAACAGAAAAGGACCAATTCTCTTCCATGACAATGCTTTAGTTGCTAAACTATCCCTGAAGAAAATAAACAAATTGGACGACGAAACTCTGCTTTATCCGCCATACTTTCCAAACCTCTCCCTACCAACTACTATTTTTTAAGCATCTCGACAACTTTCTGAATGTGAAATGCTTAAAAAACCTAAGCGATATAAAAAAACGCCTTCAGCGACTTCATCGCCGCCAGAACGCAAGACTTTAACGTTACTGCATAAATACACTTGTTTTGCGTTGGGAAAAGTGTGTTGATTCTGATGTTGCTTATTTCGATCAACATTTTTTTTTTGTTTAGACCGAGAATCTGGATATAAAAGTTTTATTTGGACCGAGAATCTTAATTTAAAAGATTTTATTTGGACCGAAAATCTGAATTTAACAGTTTTGGTTTGGACCGAGAATCTGAATTTAAAAGTTAAAAACCGCAAGATCTTTTTTGCCAACTTGATAGTTTATATCAAATTCAGAAGCGGCCAACAGTCGCATGCCAACCATGATCAACACTAGATTTCTGCAGTTCTTACTAGGAGGTGTCCACTTTTTTAAACATACACCTATCTAATACGGATCAGGCTCAACATTGCTTAACTTCGGCGATCTAACTAGAAACAGTTTATCAACGTATTAATTTATTCGAGGTTGAATTTTATTGTTGTCTAATTTTTAGTAAGTGGAGAAAGGGGAGGGCCACGATTTCTGAGGTGCGTGATACAAATGAATAAGTCTTAGATACAATCGTTTGTATACAAGTCATGTGTGCATGTATGCGTGTCTAACTGAAGATAAAGAAACACAAAACAAAGACACACAAAGTTTTTATATTTTGGACCAGTTTAAATAGAAATGTTACATTTTGTCCTGGGCAATGGCGGGGGGCCATGCTTTCAGACCGTTGTCTGTGTGTGTGTATGTTGGTATGTCCAGCTAATATTCAAAGTCGACAAAACAAAAACACAAATTTGTCATATTTGATTCGTTTAAGTAGACATGTAATAGTTAGCTCCGGGCAACGTTTGGTAGCCATGTTAGACTAATATTTTCGGACAGTTGTCTGTATCCGAATGCCCAGTTAAACGTAAAAAAAAACAACAACACTACGAAGACCTAAAAAGTTGATATAATTTTTATCAGTTTAAATAGGAACCTTACATTTTGCCAAGAGCAACACCGGGTATCCTTCCTAGGTTACATTAAAAACAACGACATAACGAAATAGATTTATTTTAGCAGCAATCATATAAACAATACCGGATGTTTCTCGAGATACGTCTATTTAATTTAAATTAACGATCGACCTTCTAGTTTAAAAGAAAGTGTGACAGATAAACTGAGTTACTGAGTGACAGACGAAGCTTCTAATTGAATGACGAGGACGCATCTCAGGCCAAACTTGGAAAAATAATTGGTGCTGTCTTACACGATTGAAAGCCAGAAGACCCGCCATTAATTGCAGGGGTTTATTGACAAACCGAGAATGGGGTAATGAGGAAAACATCAGCGGAATCTGAACCGGTCGGAGGTGGGGGTGGAGGGTGATACACGGAGGAGCCTAAGGCAGTGTTTCCCAACGTTATTTTTTCAAGATGGCGGCACACTATGAAGTTATTTTTAATTTTCGCACCACACCTATCACAAAAATTAAATTTCTACCTAGGAAGCCGTTTATATATATATATATATATATATATATATATATATATATATATATATATATATATATATATATATATATAATGTTATTATTAATGTGTTCAATTTACTATCAAAGAAGATTTAGCATTTAAAATCGCCGCAAATCATTTCCTCGTTTGCATATTTTTAAACTAAACATTAATCAGAAGTGATTTTTCAAGGGCATTCATCATCAAACCCATATATCTGTTGACGTTATATTGTAAACAAACACAGGGAATTCGATGAAGATATTATTATTATTATTATTATTATTATTATTATTTATTTATTTATTTATTTATTTATTTACATTTTTGCGAATTAATTCACAGAGCAAATTATTCATCGCAGTATATAATATTCAACAGAGAATTGATTCTATAACAATACATACGCGATCTGCATAGATGAAAATATCATGTTTAAACATATTGTACCACCGGGCAACGCCGGGCTGCGAGCTAGTGTATACCAAAATAATACTGGTGAATATTGCAATAAGTATTCGAATGTTAAAGCGACATGCTCTTGACATTACACTTCATTAAGTGTAAATATTTTTAAGTTTTTCAATTTTACAAATTTATAATGTTGGTTAAGTAAGAAATCCCCAGTTCACATCAGTTAATAATTGTAGATTTTTATCACTGTTTTACTTGAGTTAAAATTAACCACGATGAAAAATTGAATATTGTTATTTATGTGTTCATAGTATAGCGTGCGTGTTATTTATTTTGTGTGCCACACTTATATCCGAGTGACTGTCGTTTAAGTGTTATGGAATTGCATTTCTTGTAATGAATCATTTTACCAAGAATTCTTCATAAGTTTTGGTTTCGGTTTCGATTATAGCTGTTTTTTTTTTTAATACATCATTTTCCCAAAAATTCTTCATTAGTTTTGGTTTCGGTTTCGATTATGGCTAATGACCGCCCAGTAATATTTTCTTTTATGAATAATTTTATCAAGAAGTCTTCATAAGTTTTGGTTTCGGTTTCACTAATAACTGAAGGAATTCAAGTTTATATATATATATATATATATATATATATATATATATATATATATATATACATATAATTTAAAGGAGATTAGAATAATAGTCTAAAGAGCTAAGTGTATTTCAATGTAATAGTGAAATTACTATATATATACATATATATATGCATACATATATATACACACACACACACACACACACATATATATATATATATATATTTCATAAGTTTTGTTTTCGGTTTTGATTCAAGCTAATGAACACAAGTCATATAGGTATTTTTTTTTAAATCGCAACTTTACAATATATAAAAATCAATAAAGCATATACTCTATAATAATATATACGAAATATGCCAGAATTAAAATATATTTAGGCGTACTTTACGACCAGAACTGCCCCGGACTTCCTTGCTAGCTTAGATAAATGCTTTTCCAGTTTTAACAAAAGAGCTACAATAATATCAGAGCGTCTCCATTTATGCTGAACATCTACAGAATTGCAACATCAATATATTACATATGAATCAGTCCCTTAATTTTATTTATTTATTTTTACTCCCGTCCACCTCTAACAAGGAATATCGCCACTTGGACGTAAGTGGTTACTATTTAGGACAATGTTAAGGAAAGATCAAAAAGATGTCGGTTTACATTACATTAAACCTTCTGCATATCAGTACAGATAAGGAAACAGGTCACAGGAACGGAATTCCAAAGTTTAGCTGTTCGAAGGGGAGAAATTATTAGAGCAGCAAGCCTTCTGGCATTGATGTACCTTAACAGTTAAGGGGGTGTTATTTTGTTGCTAAGCGTGGTTTGTCAGAATTAGGTACGTAGAAGGGGGCACAAGTGCAAAGAGTTCATCAGTGCACGTTCCATTACAGGCTGGAACGATAAAATTGTAGCTCTAAAGAAAATAAAACCACAGCTTTATTTTAAAATTTGTATTGAAACAGAAAATCAATTCAGGTAACTTTATTATGCATTAAATGTGACATCTCTTCAATGTAGCCGCCTTCAGCCCCAATCACCGGCTCAATACGGGTCCAGAACTGGGGGCATGCCTTTTCCACGAACGCCTGCGAGTGCTCAACGAATACTCGGCGCATGTCGGTGATAAGGCTGACTTTGGTGTTGTTGGAGGTCATGTTGGTGATATTCTCGGCATATGACCAACTGAAGTAGTCTAGCGGGTTAAATCGGGGCCAGTGAGAGAAGGGTACAAAGTCGTAGCACCCCTTCTGAAGTCAAGCCTGGGACTCTTTGAATTTGTGGTCAGGCGCCGTCATACTGCCACACCCAGTGTCTGGTATGAAATGTGTGTTGAGCCAAAAAAAACAAAAACAACAAACAAAAAAACAAACAAAAAAAAACAGTGGTAGTATGTAGGCTCGAACCCGTACCGCTTTTGGGATTTGTACATAAGTGACCAACTAGTGGAGACTCTACAAAAAAAAACAAAAAAAAAAAAAAACGAAAAAACAACTGGTATCAACAAACGGAAATGGAATCATTTCGTCTTTTGTAAGACGACAATTTTATCGTTCCACCCTGTAAAATACTTGTAAAACAAGCTCATAACAACAGCGCGATACAATGTTTTCGGAAAGCATTAACTTAGTGTGTCAAGACGGAAAATAATGAATGATCGCTTCTCTCTTTTATTCGTGTATTCTTCACATCGAGGGGAGAAATGATGTTGCCTGAGTTGGAATCTATGCGTATAATACTCTTATTATTGTTTGGGTGTTGAAGTATTATTTTTTGTTTCCCAGGTTTTTTACATAAAGTGGTTTTATGCCTTGTCTGGGGCAATTTCCTTTGAAAAATCGCATTCTCCCAAAATAAATGTTGATGTGCAAAGAGAGAGAGAGAGAGAGAGAGAGAGAGAGAGAGAGAGAGAGACACACACACACACACACGAAGAGAGAGAGGGGGGGGGTTGTATAGTTTCTAATATAAATAATTGAAGAAGTCTTAAGTACTTCGTTATTTTATTCCGTTAAACTGGCGTCTTAGGATAAAATGCGCCAAACTTGGGTGTTTTTTTCTTCTTTGCAAGATTCAATCATGTTCTGCATTGCCAACATCCAAACGAAACAACATTTTTGCTCTACACATCAACCAAACCAAATACTATAAATAAATATTGCAATGTATAAACGAACGTTTATAAATAACTACGAAGTGATTTCAATGTTCTCAGGTATTTTTCGTATGACAACTTTTATTGATAGCACTCATGAAACTCTAGTCCTCTTCAAAGTAATCCCCTCTGGCTGCAATTCACTTGTTATCCTGTTTCAACCACTTCTTGGAGGCCGCGTGAAAGTCCTCTTGGATGTTCATATCAATGACCCCCGTTACATTCGTTCATCTCCTCAGTTGTCTCAATACGATAGCCTCTGGTGTTTTCTTTCAGTTTAGGAAATTGCGAAAAGTCACAGGAAGAAAGGTCTGAACTATAGGGAGAGTGACGAACTGTCTTGATATCTATCTTGGTCAAATAATCTTTGACAAGGATGGTGTTGTGAACTGGTGCATTCGCAAAAATCATCGACATCTTCAGTTCCTTGCGAATAATTGTTTGCAAAGTTCCTTGACTGGCATCAAACAAATGAAATTCTTTATTTGACCAATCAACCTTAGTGTTCTGAAGTATTTACTCCTTCCACACTTGTTGCCATTCCTCACAGACTTCTTGCCTTTCTTGAATCTTTTATGCCACTTTAAAAATCATGTTCGATTCATACAAGATAGTGCAAAAAGAGTCTGAAGCATTCTATATGTTACTTTGCCATTTTTCCAAGTTTAATTTTTTTTTTTCTTGCATAATGTTTTGCTAAAGTGTTCACTCGTCCATATTACATTTTTCGCCAGCTTTGACAAGTAGGCTTTATTGGGTGCATTCCAATTCCTGCTGTGGCTGTTAATTTTAACCTGAAATCATAAAAAAATTGTCAGTCTTCTCATAAGATGTATCGCAATAACTTACTGGATTTTTAAGGCTCTACGAATATTTTAAATGCCTGTACAAAAAGGTCTGCAAAACATATTAAAGGCACCTCGTGTATTTAATTTCATTTTAAATTTTTTTTCTTTAATTTGTTAAAACTATTTATTTTATATTTATATATTTATTTAAAAAATATATATTAAATATATTATTTTTTTAAATTACGAATTTTATCAACTGTTTATCTGTTTGATGTAATGTGAGTTTTGTTTGTTGTTGTCACGACCTCGTTGTGAACAACTGAAATATTTTTTTTTACGTTTGAAAGTTTGACACGTTCATGAATAAACAAGTCTGGGTGTTTGGAAGTGTTTGTTGAGCAAAAAAAAAAAAGTGGTAATAGGCAGGCTCGACCCTGTACCGCGAAAGAGAAAAAAAAACGTAAAAAGAAAAAACATGACGTATTTGGCCTTGCGTACATCGCCAAAACTGGAAGTGACCAAGGTTTAAATTAAGGCTAGTCAACCGAAAAGAGGGGATGACTTTCGAAGATATCGGCGAAAAAAGTGACCCCTCCCTGTAGAAAAGTGCCCACTTGAGGGTGAAGGAATTAATATTTTAAGCCAATTTTTCGATATTTGTCGTCCGAAGGGTCGGCTTCAGGACGGTATCGATTTTCATGAAAATCCGTCGGCTCTGTCGAAAGTTTTAAGCAGACATACATACATACATACATACATACATGCTGATTGCAACGTCTTGTCAGACGAGTGCCACTCCCTCAGACATTAAAATCCATGAGCCCAAATGCCTGAGGGAATATCTATACAAAGATGATGTTACAGAGTCTTAGCTTTGTACGACAGCTAAGTCTCTCTCTCTCTCTCGGTTCACAATGTTGAGATCCAGCAACAAGCAAGAGCAAGATAGCTAGCAACAAATTAAACTGCAGACCAGCTTAATGCGGGTACTCGTCTCCGGCTTTATGGTATTTTAGATCAGAGATTTTCTTCTCCTAGAAAGGTTGCCTTCACCAATGTTGCAATACACATATACACACACACACTAATATACACGGTGCTAGTTGGCCGTTGACCCAGAAAAAGAGTTCATTCGCCCTTTGGAAGGTCTTGTTTTTAATCCTCCAGGGAGACTAGCCGCCCTCCTCACCAAACAAGTCTGGTGGGGGAACCAGTTTAGTCGCCGGTGACCCGACCATGAGGCAGGTAGTACTGGGTTACATGGTACCAGTAGCATATGACATGACCTGACACAACATACATACATACATACATACATACGTACATATATGCATACATACATACATACATTTAAACAGACAGTTATGATTTATATTATATTTGATTTTTTTTTATTTAGATTCAAACAATGTTAGGCAATAAAGAGTCATCGACTAAGTTAGGATGAAAGCTGATAAATAACCGGGATGTAAATTGATCAAAACACAAATAATTAAAAATGCAAAACTGACGAAAGTTATTTCACAAAGACATTAAAAAAACTCCAAAAGACATTAAATAACTTTAAACAATTTGATGATCCGTAAAAGAAAGCAACCAAACAAACCGGGATTTGCATTACAACATAAGTGTTTTTTTTGTTTCTAAAATTACTGGTCTAGCCACAATAGGTTGACATACCGTAAAATAAAACAATCAAACCAAACAACATTCGATGATATAAACAGCTCGTAGCCTACAAAGACTTTTTTGATAAACAATGAGATTCAGCATTGAATAACCGGGGGGAAAAGGGTTGATACCCCGAAAACGGAAATCAAAATAAATAAACATTATTTGAAGAAATTAAGAGTTTTAAACATAAAACTGTTTAAAAAAATTAATGAAATCGGCAATAGATAACGAGAAAACTGTTGATAGGCCGTAAGAAAATAAAACAGAAAAAAAAACTAGTATTAATTATAATTTCTTTCTCTCTTCCCTTTCCAGGATTTTTCAAAAGTATCCAACAAGTGTTGGAATGTGTATCTGATGTCGCTGGAATGCTAGGATGAAAAAGCAAACAAGAAGAAAAAGGAAAAAACACATTAGAAAAGAATAAAGGCCATGACTGGGCCACATTCGCCTGTGCTGACGCAGTTGAACGGGTGGAGAGATGAAATGTTCGTTCCATGTGTGTGGGATGGGTGCCTGTGTGCGTGCTTGCGTGTTTCGGAGATAATTGTTGCAGGCTTCTGTTGAAAAAGCGGGGAAAAAAATATTCGGTCCAACGTAGACACACAGAGTTTTCTCCGAATTTCATTTGCTGCTCACGCCTCGCAACGTCACACTCGAAAGCATATAAAGACAACTTGAATGCCTACTAGACACTATCCTCGAGTGTCTTACGTCTCTCTGTGCAGAGGTTTGTCAGAACAATCTGGTACGAGGATACTTTTTCCATAGAAGTAAATCCTGACCAAATATTCAAAATCACATTTCGTATTCGCAGCCCAAATAAGATCTCCTCACTACGGTTACCCCACAGCTTTTCCGAGGAATGGTGCACCTTCTCCAAGTGATATTACCTAAAGTAATAGCACAAAGCTGGATACTCCACCAGACTAGATAAATTCTTGTCCTGGAATCCAATAAGACCAAGACACCAAAATGAAAGATATACTACAACGTATAAAATGGTTAACTGGGGAGAGGAAAATTGTTCTCAATTTCTTTACTAACTCAGTATTTGAGAGATAAAGAACTTTAATGGAACATTCGAATATCTATGTACCCTGATTTCTGAGAACTTCGACTGAAGTAAAATAAAACAAAAAGGGTATTATTTGGAGCAATTGCACTTAAAGACACTGTTAGAACCTTAAACAAGATTTTTCGGTTGGAGTATCAGAAATAGCAGGTGAATGCCTAGCCATCCGGTAAGATGCTTATCTCAAGCAAAACCAAAATAAGAACATAAAATGACGTTAGACAATGGAGCATATACAAATCTTCATGCCAGAAATAGTCAGAGAGTAGATATTCAAGCAGTTTGCCATTTAGCGTTCGTCCAAATCGTATTTCAATTTTTTTAAATCACCCAAAAACAAAGCACATTGCTACTTGGTGTAGGGGGCTACTATCAGGGATATAAGCTACAGAGGTACTATGTAGGGAGTTGAGCAACAAGATGTCGGTTCACGTAACACTTGAACTTCTACATGTCAGTACAATTGGGAAGTAGGGACCCGGGAGAGAATTCCAAAGTCTAGCAGTTCTGGGAAAGCCACTAGTGGAGTAGAAAGCTCTCTTACATCTAGGGATCACTGTTGTGTAGGGGTGGGATTTAGCTGCTTGTCGGGTTTGTCGGGAGTATTTACGTCGAGGGGGTACAAGTGCTTGCAGTTCGTCGGGGCATTCACCATGAAAATACTTGTAGAACAGGCAGAGGGATGCTACATTTCATCAATGGGAGAGAGGCTGTAGCTTAGATGACAGTTCAGGACCTATCAGGTTGGCGACTCTCTTTTGAACCTTGAAGCGAGAGACTAGTAGCAGATGCACCAGTCAAAATATGAAAACAATACTCCATACATGAACAAATGGTGGTCTTTTAGAAGTACAGTATACTTTCGAGCGTAAGTAGTTTTCTAGTACGGTAAAGAGGGCCTACTTTCTTCGCAGCGGTACTGGCAATGCTCTCAATGTAATTGTTACAACTCATTTTTTTTTTACACAGTGATCACCACTTATCAAGGCCCGGAAGCCACTCAGGGATAAGGGTTATTGCAAGTACATTACGTTAGTGTGGAGATTTGATGCAGTGTTTACTTAAGGGGCGGTCCATTATGAATTTGTTAACGTTGGACTTGAAGACATCCAAGTTGCAGTCCGGTGGGAAGCAGGCAGACGGAACAGAGTTCCACAGGCCTGCAGTTAATTTCCTGTGAATGTTAGGCCGAGGAGTTTAAAAGAAGTGCTTTCAAATAAGTCTTTTGCAATTGCTATTGGTGGTAGAGAAGGTTTCTTCTAATTATTGAAGTAAATAAATTTAGTCTTGACAGCAGAGAATGTGACCATTCATTTTTGTCCCCATTCCACTACAGATTGGAGGTTATCCTCTAGTGTTTCTGCCATTTCCTTAGATATGTGTTGATTTGTTTTCCTGTCGTGCCTAACTACAATCTCATGAAAACAGATCATATTCTATACTGTTTCTCCTCAAATAATGAGGTAAGGATTAGTAGGATGGTATCATGATGAAAGAACATATATAAGCAAGGAGTAATGGCTGAAGCATCGGCCTTATGACAACAGAGTAGATGCTATCTAGATGACCTCCCCTAAAAATGAGAGGCGCTAATATTTGTGATGAATATATAAAAACCCACAAAATAATACGAGATTTCGAAAGGAGGTTGTAACTTGGGAGAATGAACTCGTGACAACAGAACAGGTACTACACTAGTTTATTCAGAACTGTGCATTCAGAAATAGAAGATTAGTTTAAAATATGATACACTGTAGACAAACTGACAACAAATCATCATTACTCATAGATATGTTTCTATAAAAATGATATTACTTAATGTTCGTATTTTAGGGGATAACTAGGACTACTGTCCGCATGCTGAGTGTTATTTTATCAACATTATACTCATGTAACCCTCCCCCTCACAAAGGATAAACTACTTGGTAAAATTCAGTGCTAATGGCACATTTCTGGAGTTTTAAGGTTCATTTCTCTATGCAGCTACACTAAGAATAGAATTGCGAATTACTTTTATTTATTTATTTATTTTTTGTTTAATTTTACTTCAGTCGAAGTTCTCAGAGATCAAGGGGCCCACGACCTGGGGATAACATTTGAACTCTATATGAGATACATAGATATTCGAATGTTCGATTTCAGTTCTTTATCACTCAAACAATGAGTTAGTAAAGAAATTAAGAACATAATTTTCATATGTTGTAGTATATCTTTCTTTCTTTTTTCTTTTTTTTTTTTTTTGGTTCTCCTGGTATTCCTGGACTCCAAGATAAGAATTTATCTAGTCTGGTGGAGTATCCAACTTCGTGCTGTTACTTTAAGTAACATCACTTGGAGAAGCTGTACCATTTCTCGTAAAAGCTAATGCAAGTTAGCCATCGTTAGATCTTATCTGGGCAGCGAATACTATGTGATTTTTAATATTGGTCAGGGTTTTCTTATAGGGAAATGTATCCCCATGCCAGGTTGTTCTGGCAAATCCCTGTATAGAGAGACGTTAGACATTCGAGAATAGTGTCTAGTAGGCATTCAAGTTCTTTTTCAAGTTCAATTCAAGTTCAGGTAATGTTTGCCGGAATGAGAGCATGGTATCTCCGTGGATTAAATAAAAGGATTCTGTTCGAAATTCAGTACAGATTCCTGAGTTTGACAAAAAGATTCCCGACTACGACAAGATATACCTGAAGAAATCCGGATGTTACATCGATTGAATCATTGTGAAAATAACTCAGGGCGGGGACAGTTCTCCGATTAATCTAAATAATACGAACTATCAATCCTCATCTAATAAACTCCAGATACATTTTTCTTTTGGGGGGGTCGGAGTTCAATCGTTAACGTTGTCCGGGAACCACCGGGTTGTAATCTCAATCCCAAAATAGACGAACAATAGACAAAAAGAACTTCAACTCCCCTTTTATTTGTAACAATGACATCCATTTTCTCATTATTTCTTCATTGTTACGGGCGTGACGTCACTTACATGATTGTCTTCTCGAGCGTCATTCACACCAGTCACGTGATCTCGAACGTTATTTCTGTCTCTAACGTGATCTTCTTTTTAAAGTCTTATTTTCATTACCGTTTACGTCATTTCGCATGGATTTGCATACAGCCGTCTACGCTATGCTACACATCCCCAGTGAAGTAACTTCAAAAAATTAACCGAAAAAAGACTTTCTTTACTCATATGGAAACAGACGCGCTTATATGCGTGAGGCAAGGGTTGAGGGTTCAAACATGAACACAGTACCTCAGAAATATCTACCAATTTGAATAGAGCATGAGAAGTTTGATCCAGGAGTAACTGAATAGTAGAAAGCTGGTTCCAGAATTTATGGACATGAGTGCTCGAATATAAAGAAGATAGACAACAGTCATTATTTCATTTTACGGAGGATTCACCATTTATCAAGGCCCGGATGTCAATCGAGGAAAAGGGTGAACAGTAACCAATGGGAAAAAGTAATTGTTGGTAGTGGAAATTTGGTAAATTGAATTACTTAAGGGGATAGCTTATCAAGAACTTGTTCACGTTGGACTTGAAGACAACAGTCAGTCGGAAAGCAAGAAAACGGAACAGAGTTCCACAGGCGTGCAGTTTTAAGAACTAAACTTTGTTCATGGAATTTACGTTTAACTTAGGAACAGATAAAGCATGAGGAAAATTATTGATAGTAGTTTCAGCCAGACAAGTATTTTTTTTTCGTGAAAGGCCAGCGGGAACCATAGATTGGAGCTCAGACAAGCACTTAGCTTAAAAATAACGTTTAATCTTGACAATGATTAATTGCAGACATTTGTTGATCAATAACCACGCAAAATTTCAACAATTGTCTCAAACAATTACTGTCTACGCGGCAAGAGTTTAACATAATTTACATAGCACTGGAAAGATAAAAAAAAAAATTAGATAAATAAGTGCTGTTGAGACGCCCACTAATTACCATACGTGGGTGAACAAGATATAGATAACGGTATCAAGTCAGCAAGACGGGGAGCTGTGTTCGAACGCCGGATAGGCAAGACGAATGTACGGTTGCTCCATGAAAGACTTTAACACGCCCTCTGCCGGACAATCTTCCAACTGCAGTACAACTGCACCTTTGTAAATATGTATTATCTTTTCGTCTTAATATATTTGTTTTACCTTTACTTTCTGCGTTCGTGTTGTTATTGATACATACACAACAATAAGTTTATCGTGATCCAAATGAACATCAGAAACTAAAGCGGTTTGAAAGGTTTCTTGATACCTTCGTAACACGTATGGCTACTTTCTTGACGGAATAATCATTTTGACGAAAACCTGGACATTAAGAATAACCTTAAACTACTAAATCATTAGCTTGTTTGTGATGAGTCCATGAAAAACTTCCAAACCCCAAATTGCACCATAACAATATGATGTCATGCTGGTGGTCTGTCTTAAGCGCTATGCATCCATCTTTAGGAAAACCAATCATGTCATTAATGTTGAGATTTATTGCAATCAAATCGCTGAAGTGGAGACTCGCTAATAAGACGACCTCAATTTATGAATCTATATGATCCAATTCTGCTCCATGATAATGCTCAGTCACATGTTCAAAAAAATGACTTTACCGGAACTCACAAATTGTGATACGAAATCTACCACATCCTCCATATTCTTAAGATCTTGCGGCTACTGATTATCATTTTCAAACACTTAAGCATATTTTTAAATGGTGACATTTTCCGGTGTGAAGAAGAAGTTGAATAGACTTTCAAAGATATTGTTGCTACACGGGAAATAGTATTTTTTTATGAATAAGGTACAAATTAGTCTCGTAGATCTATAGCATTTTATTTAATTTTGATATTTCTACCATGTTTCCTGAATAAATTTACGTTTCTGAAATCTATCATTATTTTTGCCATTATAATTTTTAACATGCTGAAATTTAAGAAAAAAACACATATTGGTTAGACAGAATCAAATAGGGTAATGTTTCATCAAATCTAATCAAGGTGAGTGACTGTGCTTACGTAGAGTTTCATCACACCCGCACCTAACCTTGTGTCTCATTTTCTGGAGAAGAACGTAAATCAATATTCTTATAAAAAAAAATATATATAGCGGGAGGAGGGGGGGTTTCGCGGGCGTAAAATACGCTTAAACATGATATTTCAATTCGTCCAGATTTCGCATATATTATTATAAAGTCGTGATTTCAAACGCAAAACAAAAAAAAATACCTAGGTACCATCAGCTATAATCGAAATCGAAACTTCAGCATGCAAATCTGATGATGTTCCAACGCTACCAATGTGACACGCATATAAACCGATTAAAAATTAAAAATTCTAAATAAACTAAGATGAATATACAAAAGGTTTAACGTAAAAAAAAATCCAATCACTACTGATGCAATTCTCTATCTATATAAAAGCCAAGTACGTCCAAGGATGGAGTACTGCTGCCACATCTGGACAGGAGCTGCTAAAAACAGCCTGTTCTGCATAGACAGAGTACAAAATAGACTTCGTGGCTTAGTAGGGTATGCCATTTTCTCTTCCCTGCAACCTCTCTCCCACAGAAGAGACGTTGAGAGCCTGTCTTTGTTTTATCGTTATTTCAATGGCAGGTGCTCGTCTGAACTACAATCTCTGGTCCCCTCTCGCCAGTGTTTCCCAATAAACACCTGTCTAGATGAAACCACTGTCAAAAATTTTCCCCACTCTTTATCTGTTCCTAAATCAAAACGTAGGTTCCATGAACAATGTTCTTTCTTAGAAGTGCACGCCTGTGGAACTCTCTTCCATTTGCCTGTTTCCCACCTGACTACAACCTGGATATTATCCTACTGATTTCTGTACACGCAATAGCCCTTATCCCCCAGTGGCTTCCGGGCCTCGGTAAGTGGTGACCCCCATGTAAAAAAATACCATAAAAACCTAGCGCCTTTTAGTTTCGGGGGAGATAGAATTTGAAAATATGGACACAAACGGACAGACCGACGGACATATAGCCGTATATATATTAGATGACTAAATAAGTAAATAAATAAAATAGCGTTCACAGATCAAATTATTTCTAGGTAGAAAATAGTGAAAACGTTTCAAATATGTGAGGATTCTTTTAGATATCAAATTATACAATTACGTCTCATCTAACGTAGGCTTAAAAAATAGAGCTTCTCCCTCTCAATTTTAACCTCTGTCTCACTGTTCGTCCGTCTCCTTCTGTCTCTGTCTCTTTCTCTGCCTCTCTCTGTCTCTGTCTCTGTCTCTCTCTGTCTCTCTCTCCTCTCTCTCTCTCTCTTCAGCTTTTCTGAAACCTAATCTAAAATGACTCCATATAATATTGACGATTATTTTTTTATAAAGACCTGGATTTTACCTTTTTGTTTTAAGATAAAGTAAGCGCTTTAAGAGCTGGAATTTTAAGGAAGTCTGTGTAAATGAATAATGCTATCGATTTTCGGTCAATCCTGATGAAAAGAAATGAGACAAAGTCATCAATAAAGCATAAAGACAAGTGCAGAAGTAAAAACAAAAAATATATATGTACTTTCAGGACATGTGAAAATTCCACAGAGGACTGTTTCATATGTAATATATTGATATCGGAATTCCGTAGATGTTCAGCGTAAATGGAGACGCCTTGATATTATTGTAGCCCTTTTGTTAAAACTGCGAAAGTATTTATCCAAGCTAGCAGTGACGCTTGGCGTAGCCCGGTCGTAAAAGTAACTTAAATATGATATTTTAATTCTTGCAGATTTCGTATATATTATTTTAGAGTCAATTTTCTATCGATTCTTATATATTATAAAGTTGTGAAGTAGAGGAAGAAAGATTGCTGGGAAGAAGGTGAATGAAGAGAAAGAGGAAAGAGGAGGAAGAACGAAAAGAGTTGAAGAAGAAGGATGGGAAAAAGAAGCAAAAGAAAGAGAAGAATGAAGAGAAGAAGAAAAAGAAAAAAAAGATAGAAACAGGAGGGAAAATAGGAAAGTTAGAAATAAGAAAAAAAGATTGAACAAAGAAGAAGGAAAGAAAATGAAAAACGATTAAAAGGAGGATTAGAAGAAGAAGAAGAAGAAGAAGAAGAAGAAGAAGAAGAAGAAAGAAGGAAGGAAAATAAAACCAAAGAAAGAAGAAGTATAAGAAGCATCGCAAGACGAAGAAGAAGAAGAAGAAGAAGAAGAAGAAGAAGAAGAAGAAGAAGAAGAAGAATCATTATTGACAGCTGGATAAATCCGTATGATCAGAATTAATACAATTCCATTCAAAATACAAGGGTAATTTCAAAAGAAAGCCACCTATATTTTTTTTGTTTTTAATTCAAAATATTGAAAAGCAACGAAGACCGAAGTAATACCATGGAAACAAGCAACATTTTATTCTTCTACGGAGTCACACCCATCTCAATTAACGTTTTACCAGAAACTCAATGCCGCATATCTGTTTCTGACGCACGTCCATGACAAATTGACTTCTTAGATTTACACACCGTCAATATCTGCAACAGAGAAATTAACAATTTTGATCATTAAGTTCAGTCATCATAACGCTGAAATTTGCAATCAGCTCTGGTCCCTTCAAGCGGAAGGAACAACAGGAAGCATTACTTTCATATGAGAGAAAGAAGAAGAAATCATGGGAAGCAGTAGGCTAATAAAAAAATTTTTTTTTAATTCCCTGGCGAATATACCCTGTGAACCAAATGCAATTTAAATTCTAACAATCGCAATTGCAGAGGCGTTAAGAATTGTAAAATATTTCATTTTGTTTAAAGTCAATGAAATAGCAGGAGAATATCCCCAGAAAAAAGATAACATTTATGAGAAAATGAACGTATAATATGTGTTTAGATATACTATTAAGGAGGCGTGTTTAGTTTCTTGTTGATCAGAGCTGCATATAGTCTATGTCCTTTTCTTTCTCATTAGGTTTTGATGTAAAATCACCTCGTATTCTTGCGACATATTTTTAAGATCACTATGAATATAAAGTAGAGATTTATACGAACTTCCAAGCCCCCTCCTCAACCAGGACATCTAGTAGTACGTATATCTCAGACATTGAACACTGTGATCGTTATTAAACTTTCACTCCTTTCCATGTAATATGTCAAAGGTCATGAAAGTTCAAACATATCTAATGGTTCAGTGCGAGTAGTTAGCACTTGATTTAACTGCAGAAATAACAGTTGTTATGCGAGAAGTGTATCAAATTTGATCGTTTATTAATCAATAAAAATTGATCGTGGCTTCTCTAAAAATATAATAAATTAATCCCTGAAATACTTAAGAAAATTAGCAAAAATCGAGGAAATCAAATATGTAGACAAGAACTGTCTATAAGCTTTAATGCTTAAAGGAAATAATCCTGCTATATATATATATATATATATATATATATATATATATGTGTGTGTGTGTGTGCGTGTGTGTGTGTGTGTGTGTGTGTGTGTGTGTGTTTGTGTGTGTGTGTGTGTGTGTGTGTTGTTTGTTTTGGTTTTAGCGATATGTTTTGAATGAATTCAATTATTTACGAAAGCGCATTTTTACCTAAATGCGAGCTGGGAATAATTTTCCCTTTAACCAATTTTGAACCCCCACATGGGGAGCGGTATATATATTATTTTTAAAATGTAATTATCCACTGACACGTCTTTCGTCGTCTACGACTCATCAGAGTGGCTGAATATAACTCATCAGAGTTATCTCGCTATATTCAGCCACTCTAATGAGTCGTAGACGACGAAACGTGTCAGTGGATAATTGCATTTTAAAAATAATATATATATATATATATACATATATATATATATATATATATATATATATATATATATATATATAGTAAAATTGGTAATTATTAAAAACTTGAAAAGAGGGCTCGATAATATTGCAGAGCAAATATGTTTTTTTTATTTTTGATTACTGTTTTATCTGTTCAGTTACATATGTTTCGGATGCTGGAACATGTTTACGATCCAGCAGCCTCGTCAGACCTTACACAAATGGTTGTTATAATTTAGAAGAAGGGTTTTAGAGGAAATGCGAGAAAAAAGGGTGTAAGAGATAATAAGGGGGAGGAAGACGGGTATCGACAATAATTAAGTTTTGAAGGTTAAAATACATTAGATTCTAGTATATGTGGAGGGTAGAAGATTCCGGTAGGCGTGGGTTGAGATATATGGATATAGGGAGGGGGAGGGGAGAGAGGAATGTAAAAGGGTGATAAGGAGGGACGGGCGGAGGAATTTCAATTATAGGTTTTAAGATTTGGTTGCTTTTGGTTGTTTAGGCCGGCACTGGAGTATATGAAATAGATGAGAGAGAGAGAGAGAGAGAGAGAGAGAGAGAGAGAGAGAGAAGGGGGGATAAAGGACCCGTGTACGTGCCATATGCGTTTGACAAGTAAGAGGTTCCATATTGAATGTTCGTAGTAGCCAGGATAAGTCGATTCGTTCATATTAGTTGACAATGAGCTATTTTTAGTTAACTCCTTTCTACCTCCCTTTCTCCCCCTCCCCTTCCCTATATCCATATACCTCAACCCACGCCTCCCGAAATCTTCTACCCTCCCACACACTACAATCTAATGTATTTTAACCTTCAAAACATAACTATTGCCGATAACCGTCTCGCCCTCCCCCTTATTATCTCTTAACCACCCCCTGTTTTCTCGTATTTCCTCTAAAACCCTTCTTTCAAACGAGGCTGCTGGACCGTAAACATGGTCCATCATCCGAAACATATGTAACTGAACAGATAAAACGGTAATAAAAAAAATTATATATAGTGCAGGGTGTCACGATTAACATATATATATATATATATATATATATATATATATATATATATATATATATATATATATATATATATATACACACACACACTAGAACAGTCTGCATATTTACCTTTGTCCATGGCCTGGAAAAATTAGTGTGCAGCATCTGCAGGTCAGAGACCATCATCATGTCAGGTTGGTCATGATCGGTCAAAAAATGTGGGTTGTAGAAGAGTATATATACACAGGCTATTGTTACAAGAAAAAGGGTTCCCTTGTCTTGTAAATAAGAAATAAATTAGATAAGTGGATAATGAGATTAGGATCGACCCAGATTCGAACTTTGTAAGCAAAGTTCAGAAATAGATTCAGAAAATGGAATATTAGAATTTCGTATTGTGAAATTTCATATAAAATAGTTTATATATGTTTGTATTGTAAAAAGAATTTAATTGTGCATTATTTTATGGGAAGTGAATTAAATAGGTCAGCTAAAAAAATAATGAACAATACAATTTAAAAACATATTGAAAAATAAGTTATGTTGAAAAATAGCGTGCCGATTACCTGCAATTTTGGGTTTATTTGTTGCGTTTTTGACGAACGGCAGAATTGCTTACCTTTTCAGGGCTAATTAAGCTATTTTTTGTAGAAACAAGGTATTTTTTTTATTATTAAATTCAATATCTTGGGACTTTAGTTTACTAATTATCTTTGAAATAGACCCAGAAAATTAATATTTATCTTTTGAAGGACTTTTACAATGAATTTATTTAGCTTCAACATTTAGTTGAATTGGTTAGCTCGGCGTGAAAATATTTTTCATAACTTTTTTCACGTGTACAAATATATGTTTTCCTTTAGGAAATTAAGTTTAATTTTTAATCTTTCAACTACAATCAAGACGTAGTCGGAAACCTTCAAAAAAAGTTATGATACATCGGCTTTACGAACTAGGTCCCTCTATCTTTATCAGTCCATTTTTGCCCGTACCTAATTTATATATATATATATATATATATATATATATATATATATATATATATATATATATATATATATATATATAATTTTTTTACTATAATAATTAAATACCTACATACACTAGTGTTTCATCCTTTCGGGATTCTTCAGTGCAGGGTGTCACGATTAACACCAGCCGAACGCTTCGAACCCCGCGACACAAGACATCTCTGGCTTGATTAGCGGAGACCGTATTCATTCGGCTACCATTAACCGCGTGAAATAGCGTTGAATTTTAAACATTTTAATTTTAAATGTTCATTACGTCAGTCATAGAGTGATCTAATCGTTATACGATGATCTATGCATAAGAACTAAATTGACCGACTTTAATTCAACTGAAAGTGCTCAACGATAAGAAATGAATTTCTTAAAGGGGATGTCATAATTATTTTTTTACTATAATAATTAAATACCTACAGACACTAGTGGTCCATCCTTTTGGGATTCTTTCGAACCCCGCGATATAATGCTCAATTTACAATTTTTGACAACTTATGTTTTTTTTTATTTTCTCATGAGAGTATATGTTACGGATCTGTTTCGTTAGGAATCTTAAATAAACAGCAAAAATACATCACTGTATTTTTAACGTAGCAAACTCTTCGGACAATTCTTTGCAAAAAAAATATTTAAATACAATTTTTTCCTGTCAAAAACATATCTCCGATGCAGCGCGCAATTGCTGTTGTTCGTCAGATCTCCATTCTTTTATTTATCAAATATATACAGGTCTCAATCTATAGGTCAATCTATAGGTATATATATATATATATATATATATATATATATATATATATATATATGTATATATATATGTATATATATATATATATATGTATATATATATATATATATATATATATATATATATATGGGATTCTTCAGACTTATAAATTACTAACCAACGTATTGAGCACTTTTGAAGTAAATACTTAAAGTTTTACGCATGAATTTATAATTTGTATATTAATTTTATGTGAGTAAATGAAGTATATATATATATATATATGCATAGATCATCGTATAACGATTAGATCACTGTCTTACTGACGTAAAGAACATTTAAAAATTAAAATGTTTAAATTCAATGTTATTTCACGCGGTTAATAGTAGCCGAATGGATACAGTCTTTGCTAATCCAGTGACACCCTGCACTGAAGATTCCCGAAAGGATGAAACACTAGTGTCTGTAAGTATTTAATTATTATAGTAAAAAAAGTAATACTATATATATATATATATATATATATATATATATATATATATATATATATATATATGTGTATATATATATATATATATATATGTTAGCAGCCTGCCCGGCGTTACCCCGTCGTAAAATACTCTAAAATAGGATATTTTAATTCATACAGATTATGTGTTTAGTATCATAGTGAAATTCTTGCCTCATCATTATATTGTACCTATTTACTATGCCTCCCCGCGAGACAGAGTTAGACACCAGGGTCGTTTTTTAACGTGGAGAAAAGGTACAAAAATAAAAATTTTCTCAATCGTGAAGGATTTCTCCTCCACTGAAAGAGAACGAGAAATGGAAGTGCAGCATTATATTGTAACTAATATACATAGTAATGGTTTTAAATGCTTATAAAAAGTTTGGTTCCATCTATTAAACGAAAACATTCATCGCGACAGCCTTAGTTAGCGTTAGTGAGCTATTTAGCGCTCAACCTTTGTTGTTACTGTGTGAGCTACCGCCCGATTGATAACAAACTGTTAAAACATAAGCAACTCCAAGCTCACAAATGTATATTTACGTATGCTCAGAAGTTAGTTTGTCAAGACCAATTGCTTGTTTTCACTTTTGACCCGTTAGCAGCTATTTCTGTCGGCTAAAATAGGTTCAAAAACCCGATATATAAAATTTCATCTCTGTAGCTAAAATATTTAGAGAGGTGTTTGGTAGAGATTAGTTGCAAACAAACAAATAACGTTACTTAATATATACACACATATATATATATATATATATATATATATATATATAATCCCTACCAAGCACCTCTCTAAATATTTTATCTATATATATATATATATATATATATATATATATATTATCTATCTATCCATCTATCTATCTATCTATATATATATATATATATATATATATATATATATATAAATAAACTGCATTCTTTATTTTTATTTTTGCATTTTTTACTCAAAGCTTCTTTCGACTATATATTGGGGTTTTAGATATGTATGGCTAGGTTTCCTTTCTCTTATCTATTTGACTTTCTGGTACCTAAGGTACTTAAGCTTTTATGCATTTTTATTCCCATAGCATTATTAGAATGCATCTTGTAATCTTAAACTTACTTATTAATAGTTTTTCTTTTTCTATTTTATTATTCAATTCATCTAAAAAATACTTTTCATATATTAGTAAAAATAGTAACCGTATTATTTTACATTTTTTTTTAATTGGGGGGGGGGTATTATCCACTGGAGAGTCATGTATTAAACAGCTGTCCTGTTTTTAAATTTCCGAAACAGCTTCATGGTAAAAAGCTGATGATGCCCGTTTTCTATTTACAACATTTTAGTTAAGGTTTTCTCTTTTCATCCTTATGTAGTTAAATTCTGTTTTAAAATTGAAGACTTTTGCGTAATCGGCTTATGCAAATGCTAAGTCTCTTTCTATTTAACAATTTTAGTTAAGGCTTTTTTTTTTCATCCTTATATAAATGAACTCTCTTTTGTCATTATAAACATTATAAAAGTCGGATTATCTAGGTGCTAAGTCTGCGATAGATGAAAGTTAATATATTTTTCCATCCGGGAATTTAAACTGCATTCTTTATTTTTATTTTTGCAGTTTTTTTATTAAAAGCTTCTTTAGACTATATATGGCATATTTCATTAAATAAAAAAGACGTGTTTTGTCTATTAATTCTATTTTCGATTTTTTCCAACTTGTGAATAACAGTCTTCACTTCTGGCGTAAACTGGCTGATGTCATCACCATATTTACCATAAGTCGGAGTACTTTTCAATCCCGCAGGATTCATCGTCAGGAATAAGTTTGTTTGTTGTGTGTTAAGTATTAAAAAAGTAGTAGTAGACAGTTTTGGACCTGAACCGCGAAGGAGGAAAAGAACGTGGAAAAAAACGTGACGTCTTGGCTGTTGCGCCCATCGGCTAACCGGAAGTGATGAAGGTTTAAATTAAGATTAGGCAATCGAAAAATGGGGATGACTTTCGAAAATATCGGCGAAAAAATCGATCCGGCCCTGTCATCTGAAAGGTCGAGGTTTAAATGATAACGATCTCGTGAAAATCCGTCGCCTCTTTCGAAATTTTTAGGTAAACATACATAAATACATACGTACATAAATGCAGACATACATATATACATGCAAGCATAAATATATGTATACATACACACATACATACATACGTACATGCAATCATGATAATTGCAACGTCTTGTCAGACGAGTGCCATTCCCTCAGACACTTCCATCGCCACAAGACCATTTTAATGGATAAATGCCTGAGGGAGTATCTATACACAGATGCTGTTACAGAGTTTTAGCTTTGAACGACAGCTAAGTCTCTCTCTCTCTCTCTCTCTCGGTTCAAATTGTTGAGATCCAGCAACAAGCAAGAGCAAGATTGCCAGCAACAAATCAAACTGCAGACCTGCTAAATGCCGTTACTGGTCTCCAACTTTATGGTTATTAAATCAGAGATTTGCTTCTCCTATAAAGGTTGCCTTCATCACGGATTACGGGAGCCCTCTCCACCCCAACACACACATACATACACACAAACACACACGGTGCTAGTTGGCTGTTGACCCCGAAACAGGGCTCATTCGCCCTTTGGAAGGTCTTGTTTTTAATACTTCAGGGAGACAAGCCACCCTCCTCACCAAACAAGTCTGATGGGGGAACCAGTTTAGTAGCCGGTGACCCGATCATGAGGTAGGTAGTACTGGGTTACATGGTACCAGTAGCATATGACATGACCTGACATGCAACATATATGTATATATTGCATATATATATATATATTGCATATATATATATATTGCATATATACATATATATATATGTATATATTGCATATATACATATATATATATATGTATAGATGCTTGCATATGTACATGTATATATGTGCAGATGCTTGCATGTATGTATATATGTATGTATGCTTGCATGTATGTGTGTATGTATTTGTATATGTGTGCATATGTGGATGTATATGTATGCATATATGCATGTATGTATGTGTGTATGTATATGTATGTTTGTGTATTATGCATTGTGTACGTATATAGGTATATATGCAATATATACCTATATATGTATATATACATATGTATATATACAAGCATATATACACATATACATACATGCATGCATACATATATACATGCATATATATGCAATATATACATATATATATGCATATATATGCAGTATATACATATATATATATGTATATATGCAATATATACATATATATATGTATATATATATGTATATATATATTGCATATATATATAGCATATATATATTGCATATATACATATATATATATTTATATATGCAATATATACATATATATATGCATATATGCAATATATACATATATATATGTATATATGCAATATATATATAAATATATATATATATGCAATACATATATATACGTATATATATGCAGTATATACATACATATATATGTATATATGCAATATATGCATATATATGTATATATACATATGTATATATACAAGCATATATACATATATACATACATACATGCATGCATACATATATACATACATACATGATGATTGCAACGTATTGTCAGACAAGTGCCACTCCCTCAGACATTTAAAATCCATGATTCCAAATGTATGAGGTAGTATCTATACAAATATGATGTTACAGAGTCTTAGCTTTGTACGACAGCTAAGTCTCTCTCTCGGTTCAAAATGTTGAGATCCAACAAGCAAGAGCAAGATAGCCAGCAACAAATTAAACTGCAGACCAGCTTAATGCGGGCACTGGTCTTTCGCTTTATGGTTTTTTAAATCAGAGATTTGCTTCTCCTAAAAAGGTTGCCTTCACCATGGCTTACGGGAGCCCTCTCTACCCCAACATACATACATAGATATATACATACATACATGCATACATACATGGATGCATACATACATACATGCATACATGCATGGATGCATACATATATGCATATATACATACATGCATACATACATACATGCATACATACATGCATACATGCATGCATGCATACATACATTTGAACGGACATGTGAAATTTATATTATAGATGGATTACTTTTAACCTCTTTCGCTCAAACACATAGTACTCCATTTCTTCCTTTCTCATTTATTTTTTATTGTTGCTTCTACTCCCGTCTTCTTAGTTCATCGAACATGCTTGATCAATATTTTCCTCCCTCTTTCTAGCTTTTCATACTTTTCTCCACCCCTTTATGTTCTACTACATCCTGCATCTCTGTCTCTGTTCCTGCGTGTCTGTCTCTCTCTATCTCCATCTCTCTCACCTTCTCTCTTTCTAAATCCTTGTGTTTATTTTACATGCACGAATTCTCACACAAACCTTTTTATTTCCATCAATCTCTATTTTGTTTCATCGATCTATTCCCCCAACCTTCTTTATCTCTCTTACCATCTGTATTCCCCCCCTCCTTTCTCTCTGGCTCCTATCAAACTTACGTATTCGAAATGCTTCGATGATTTACATGAATAAAGTTAACTTGTCGTGGAACGGACAGCAATAGAGAGAAGGGGAAGGTGGCGACGGAACATGATGCGCGAGCGCGCAACATGCGTAGGAATGCCAAACTGTTGTCGCTATAAAGGCAAAAAATGCACACGCGTTGCGCGTGCCTGCGCTTGCGCGTGCCTGCCCTCGCACGCTATAAATCGGCACGCGCTGGCGCGATCTTGCGCCAAATATTGATCGATTATATGCAATAATGATGAAAAAGCAATAACTAAAATCGATCTCGGTCAGTGAACTGGTTCATGATTGATCGACGTTGAAATAAAACTATTAACCGAAATAGCTACGTATATATATATATATATATATATATATATATATATATATATATATATATATATATATTTTGTGTACAGAAAGTTGTTAGTTGAGACAGGTCATTGGTACCGTCGGTTTCAAGCCCGATAATAAGGCCCGTTTAAGGTATCCTTATCGAGCTCTCTTCAGCCAATATTCGTCTATCTTATAACCGGAAGTGTCGATATATAAGATAGACGAATATTGGCTGAAGAGAGCTCGATAAGGATACCTTAAACGGGCCTTATTATCGGGCTTGAAACCGACGGTACCAATGACCTGTCTCAACTAACAACTTTCTGTACACAAAATATAAGTACGCTCTTAAAATTTGGATTTTCCTTTTAATTGAGCACTCTGCTGGAATTCTTTTTCCAAAAAAACTAATCATATATATATATATATATATATATATATATATATATATATATATATATATATATATGTGTGTGTGTGTGTGTGTGTGTGTGTGTGTGTGTGTGTGTGTGTGTGTGTGTGTATAGTTTTCCGTCTGTGTAATGTAATCTGTCTCTAACTATATGTGTGTGTGCGTGCTTGCCTAATGCATTTGCCAGCGTTAGCCAAGTCATCCACGATTTCTAATATATTGAGTAGTACTATTCCGTTTTCCGATAAAGTTTCGCAAGGCAGACATTAAGTTAAGTAACGATACAATATGTTCTTCATCTATTTTTGTCTCTTTCCCTTTCTCTTTTTCCCTGTCGTTATATATGAATTACATTATTTTGGGGGTGGAAGGTGCCTACAAAAACTACAATCAGGGAATGTCATTTTTTATTTTATGTTTTTTTTTTTAGAAAATTACATATCTTCATTTTGTTTTTCTTTTACCTTCAAACAAGCGGGGGGTACCCGGCGTTGCCCGGGTGTTTGTAGGTGTGTGTGTTTTTGCGTAAATGAAAAGAAAAATCGTTGGTGGGGGGTGGTCGTTTTAAAAACCAAAAGGTGTTGAACCCGAAGCCGTCAAGACGAAGTTGAAAAATAATAAAGTATGCAAAAAAAAAAAAAAAAGTGCTACTTGGCAGGTGCCCGTTTTTGATGAGTTAATGACATCAACTTTGAGTGGGGGACAGTGTTTTATTTACCGCGAGTCCGTTCGCTTCTTTTTTATACGAAAAGCTTAATGCACATGCGGCGATCGAAAATTGTCGAATATTTATCTTTTGAAATTCGAGCAAATTAAATAGACAGGCGATCCCGGTTTTAACTCGTAGATATTATCATTTAGGCGCGATATAAAATTTTTAGAAGTTGTGAGGCGACCGACCGCTTCTCGGAAAAAAAGCTTTTTTCGGACATACACGAAAACGCACACACACACACACACACATTTTCGATTTATATATATATATATATATATATATATATATATATATATATATATATATATATATATGATTCGGTTTATTTCATCTATAAAGCTTTCCAGCAGTTCATCGAGGAACATTTATGATTCTTTTAGGAGTTTCATATTTGTCCTCTATTATTCAAAGAAACGCGTGTATGACGTACTATAAGAAAAAAAAAGAGGTTTGTATGAAATAAAGTTTAATAAAATAAAAGAACTAGATGAAATGTGAAATAATTACGTGTTTGTTTTACTAATTTATATATATATATATATATATATATATAAATTCGTATTCCTGACTGTTTGTTTGTTTGTTCACAAAGACTCTTTACTTTGATATTTCAGTTATTTCTATATATAGTATGATTCTTGCTAAATATACCATGAAGACACCATCTCATTTGCATATTATATTTAAAAAATCAATTTTATTTAATAGCGGTGTCTTAGTTAATATTTCTATCGAGAGAATTGTTTTAAGTGTTCTATTTAAAATTGTTATTTAATAGATATTAAGCAATAATTGTATTGATAACATATTTAATTTAATTTATTTAGAACTATTATTCCAACATTGATTTAAAAATAACGACTTTTTCTAGAGTTATTTGCTCCTAGAAACTTCGAAACAATCAAACAAACTATTCACCAAATGAAATAATTTGATAATCTCAATAAGTTTCCAGCTTAAAAAATAATTCCGTGTAGATAAGAAAATGTTTAGCTTTTATTGTTTTTTTTTTTGAACATTCAAACAATCAAAATAAACACTTACAAAAAACTGAACAGATTTCATATGTTTGTTTTTATTATTCTTTAAATGGCTATACAGAAATCGGTAAATTATTGCGATGTGGCCCATCGTTGTTTAACACCTAAAAATTAAAGGTCTACTGCCCCCCTCTAAATTCCATAATTGACATTTTTTTCTTTTTCCACGTTAACGTAATCGATTACAAACTTAACTTTCTAATTAAAAAAGATAATTTTTTACAATGTGATCCTGCGTCGTTTAACCCCTGAAAAATGAAGATTTATTTTTTAGCCTAATACGTTTAAACAATCTTAATAAAGACTATGAAAGAAGAAATTTTGAGAAAAAAAGATAATTAGCATTTTAAATGGTGGAATCATTTTTCTGTACAAATTTAACGTAAAATGAGCACTCACTTTTGCCCACCAAGTGTCTAACGAGACACGTCACCTCTAGCATTTTTTCGAGTATGGCGATGGATGGGGGGGGACAAAATATGACAAGTGCTATTTTTTAGGGGAGGCAAGAAAAATAAAATAGGGAAACATTTAGTTAATTTTTATTCAAATATACCCCAAAATATGACAAATTCTACCCTTTTTTTTTTGAGGAACATAAAATGACGAAAAATTTAATTTAATTGTTTCTGGAATTCATTTTTGGTAAATTAATTTTTGGTAGATCTTCATTTTTTTTTACGCGTTCTGCCTACTTTGCTATCTATTTTTTGCGATCGCACGGACATTCACTTCTATTTTTAGTGAAACAAAAGTTGTAATGATTAATTTTTAATTATTTGGGGAGGGGGTGTTTCCAGTGCTCAACATCCGGAGAATAGTTTTTCCTCTTTGTATCCCTTCTGCCGAAATATCTAGTGGAGAACGTATTACGTACTTCTTTTTTGTTTCGATTACATTTACATGTTTTTATCCGTTCTTTTATTTTTGGAATTGTGGGTGTATCAACGTTGCTCATGGCGAAATGATTAGTATAGTACCCATGCTAGTGTTATATATATATATATATATTATATATATATATATATATATATATGTGCGTGTGTGTGTGTGTGTGTGTGTTTGTCTGTGTCTGTGTCTGTGTCTGTGTGTGTGTCTGTGTCTGTGTGTGTGCGTGATTATGAGAAAAGTATGATTATTCAAGTATAGTTCACCGTATAGTTTTACCAATCTTTTATAAAACTCGATGCAATTACAGAGACTATACAAATAAATGACAAATCTCAAGATGTTATCCATCTTACCGTTTTTTTTTCTTTCAGCATGTTAAAATGTTCAGATATAAACAGCAACCGTTTCGTAGCGTAGAATCATTTATATAATTATTCATGTAATTTAAAAAAAAAACGCTCTGATTAAATTAAAGATGGCGTAAATATAACAAAACAAAATTGCAACTACTCTTCCGATTTTTTTCAGATTTATGTAACCATGCCTCTGTTTATTTTATTTTGTTTTAAAGTTCATGATTTCCTATTCATCGATGAGTCAAGAAGGAAAAGATTTTTTTACAAAAATGAAAGAATTATTATGTGAATGGTTCTACGCTACGAAACAGGTGCTGTCAAGAATTGAATATATTCACATAACAAGTAATTTTCAATCGATTTCTTTTTGGTTTATCATTTTTTCTCTTGGGGATATTAAAGTCTCTCTCACTGGTAATCCAACAGTATGTAAACTGTCTCATGTGATGTGATTTTATAGAAAGATAAAACGATATACTATACTTTTTCTTAAATATATTTATAGAAAATATTAAGCATGCTTTCGACTCGAACGAGCCATTGTTAAAGGATTTATTAATTTATTAGTGTTTATATTATTTTTTACACTTAGTAATGTAAAAAGAGCTTGTCCGCGCCGAAAGCATGTTTATATTTTTTAACTATCTAGTTAAAGAAAAAATATATCGTGTTGAATTTCTATTTGAAAAAATGTAAGTACCCTCTGAACAATATTACTCCATATATATATATATATATATATATATATATATATATATATATATATATATATATATACAGGCACATACACAGGCACAGACACGCAGACACACATACACACACACACACACATATATATATATATATATATATATATATATATATATATATATATAAAAGCGAAAATGTATGTATGTATTATGTATGTATGTGTGTATGTTTGTGTGTCTGCTAAAAACTTTCGAAAGACAGAACAAAAATTCACAAATTTGCTCTCATAATCCGTTTTGGGACGTTATAGTTTATTTTGCATTAAAGACTCTTTTACCTTGGCCAACTTTATGCAAAATTATATTCATTCTGACAAATGTATGTATTCTTTTGATATTTTTAGCCTTTTTACTTGCGTCTCATTGTTAAAGACTATTAATATTTGTGCTATCCTCCTATATTGGAGTCCACTTCCAACTCCCCCAATTGCAGAAAATATTTGTGTGGAATTGATGAAATTCGCCACTATGTCGATTGAATTCAGTTTCAAAGATATTATGTACAAACATATAGATGGTGTGGGCATGGGTTCCCCATTGGGACCAGCGTTTGCTAATATTTTTGTGAGTTTTCATGAACAGGGCCTATTGTCTGATTTATACAAACCAGACATTTACTTTAGTTGATGACACCTTTTGCTTGCGAGCAAATATATTTTTTGTGTCCCTTAATAACGTTCATCCAGCCCTTAAGTTTACGGTAGACAAAGAAACAGAGTCTACTCTTCCGTTTTCAGATGTTCTTGTGTCCAAGACATCCTCATGTTTTCTTACTTCTGTTTATCGTAAACCTAATTTACCGGGCTCTATATGCGCTGGGACTCTTTTTGCTCTGTAAATCCATAATTTAATTTAATTTAAACTTTAGCACATAGAGCCATAATGATTTGTTCTAAAGTAAATCTGGATGGCGAGCTGAAATTTATTACAAAGACCCTTTGTAACAATGGCTACCGTTTAGATATTGTTGAAACTACTATTAATAAGAAAGTTTCCAATTTATTACAAATCCAAAGAAATTGTAGCTTATGGATCTCCTGTGTACCTTCGTCTACCTCGGCTATGTACTATAAGTGACATATTTGCTAAGCAAATTTATTTGTCTGTACAACGGTGTTATTTTGCATCGAATCCACGTGTTTTTTTTTCAACCTGACCTATGTTGTTAATTTGCAACGATGTACTCCCCCCTCACCATAATAATTCTATTATTTATTTATTCAAATGTAGCTGCAGAAGGCACGACGTTGGGCGAACATCGCAAAGATTGGATTCTCGTTTGAAACAACATGTACCATCAAAGATTCGTTATGCAATTTTTCCCCTTCGGACGTTCTGAGTAATACGTATGGTTTTTCGATTTGCGAGCACCTCATAATTAACCAAGCGTGTACCACGAATTTCAGTGCTGACATGTTTACGATCTTGAGTTAGTGGCACTCACCCTTTCATTTAAAAATTCTAGTAAATATTTGTATTAAGTCTTTGAGACGTTCTCTTTGTAAGCAAAGAGAAAATCTTTTAGGACTTAATTTGGTTTATATGCAATTCCCCCCCCCCGCTTATTTTTCGTTTTTATTTTTGTTTTTTTTTTACTCCCCCACCATATTCATGACTATTTTTTTAAAATCGTATTTTCCTTAATTAGCTCTGTTGAGCGAGGAACGAAACCTGGTTAGCTAACCTTTATTTCATTGTATTTATTTTTTTAATCATCATGTTGATTGGTCTGTATTTAGCCATAATTAAATTTTGTACAACCAAATAGATAACATTTATAATAAGGATTGTGATTAGAAATATATATATATATATATATATATATATATATATATATATAAATGTTATCTATACCTCCCTAAACCCCATTTTCCTTTTCTTTTTTCTCTTCTAACTCCTCCCTTCCCACCTCTGTCCAGCACTGCAGTTCTTGTCTTTGTTATCCATACGTAAATTAAATAAATCTTTTTCTTGGAATTTGTTTCTTTGACTTGAATTGTCGGATGAGATGGACAGGATTTTTATTGTCGTGACTGTCGAAAGAATTTGTAATGATTTAAGTTAAAATCCTCGAGGTTTGAAAATGAAATAAAATTATTTAGCTCTACTGAGCACTTATTTTCCTTGTTATTTTTTACCAAATATACCTCCTAATATATATATATATATATATATATATATATATATATATATATATATATATAATGCGAGGTATTTTTCCAGAGTTTAAACGCGGTTAATGCTAAAGTGTTCAATAATGAAATACCGAATGAATTTTTACATAAGTAGTAATATTTTGTTACACAGTCATGATAAAATTTCGATCAGCTCGTTTCAATGGTTGTAACAACCGAGGATTGTAGTGGGAAACAGCTTCCTTTTTCCTTAAAAAGGCTCTCGTGGTGTGCATCTTAAATAGCTTCTGACGAGTAAGTCGATATCCTGGCCTGGAGAGGAGGAGGAGTGTTGCGAGTTTGGTATCCCAGTTAAAACAAATTAAAAATAACAACCTACGTTCAGTGATTGTAACGGAAGAGATTGAATGGATGGTTAAGAATGAAATGAATAACGAAAGTAAAATTGATGAAACTAGCTCTGATGAAAGAACTGAGAGAGTGGAAGTGCAGAAGGGAAATGTAAGCGATGATGGGGGGCGGACAACTGAGGAGGAATGGAATCCTATGGTTAGGGGAGATGATGAGAAGGAGTTTGAAGGATCTAAGGCGGATGAGATCAATGACTTTAAGAGAAAGGAGCCAGTGGAAGGAGCAGATATATGGAGAAGTGGTGATGAAGTTTGAACTTTGACCTCTGTAGAAAAAGAAGTACTTCAGAAGTTAAGAAAGGTTATTCTTAGGGACGAGATCATAGATATTCCAAACATGTAGAGTAGTGATAGGCGGAAGGTGAAAAGCGACTTAAAATTGTTCAAGGAGTAATTCACAACATCATAAGAAAGAACATATTGATTACGGAACTTAAAAGGCTTCTGTATGCAGGGTTATAAGTTAATGTGAATCGTCCTGTCTTAATACAGAGGAACAAGAGAGAAGTGAAGGGTAGAAGGTCATACTGGAAGCTTGAAGAAAGTATTAAACGGTAGCGGAAAGACATCGGTAGAATGGAAGAAATAGGAAAAGGAGTTAAACTAGGACAGAAAGCCAAGGACGAGCTTGAAAGGGGGTATAGATTGCTGGAAAACGGAACGATGGCCGGTCTAGCAACGTTGAAAGAGAAGGTCCATGCAGATGATGGCAGGAAGTTCTGGAGTAGATTTGATCTGTCGAAGGGCGATATAAGAAGGCTAGCTGGTTGGGAGAGGTCAGAGTGAAGCTATCAAGAATGCAGCAGATGAAGAGCGTTGAGATAACCATTGATGACGTTAAGGCTGGCATACGAAGGATGACAAACTGAAAGGCACCTGGTCCAGATGGAGTGATAAGCTTCTGGTTCAAACAGTTCCAATGCCTTTATTCACTTATAGCTGCTGCCCTACAAAGGGTCGTAGAGTCGGGAGATGCTCCTAGTTGGCTTGTTAAGGGAAGGCGGACAATAACTTAGAAATATCCTGCAAAGAGAACAGATGCCACCAATTACAGACCAATTACATGTCTACCATTAATGTGGAAACTGCTAACTGAAATCATTGCGCAAAAAATATATGAATATCCTGTAGTAATGATGTTTTCCCTGATGAACAGAAAGGGTGTCGAAAAGCCTCGAGGTGTACCAAGGAGCAATTTCTTATTGATAAGGCATTAATGCAGAATGCATCGATTACAGAAAGGCTTATAACATGGTTCCTCATTCATGGATACGTGAAACACTATTGATGATAAAGGTTGCTGAGATTGTGGTAAGACTTTCGGTCACAAGTATGGCTCAATGCAAAACGGTGCTGACAGAAAACAAAGAGGTGCTGGGAGAGGTTGGCATTAAACGTGGAATATTCCAAGGAGATGCGTTATCTCCACTTCTTTTTGTAATGATAATGATTACCATTGAGCATCCTCTTGAAGAGAGAGAAACGGGGGTATAACTTTGGATCTGGTGGAAGACGCCTCAACTATCTACTGTTTATGGATAATTTGAAAAGATTCGGTAGAAATGAAAAAGTGCGGTGCTTGTGAGGAAAAGTTATGTAAAGGTTAATTTGAATGGAATAGTGCTGTCAAATGGAGCAATTATGAAAGAAATAGAAGATACAGGGTATAAGTATTTGGGATGGTTGGAGGGTGTAGGCATCATGAACAGAGAAATGAAAGAGAAAGTCAGGAAGGAGTATCCTAAAAGAGTGAAACTAATTGCGAAGTCGAAATTGTATGGAGGAAATCTAACGAAAGCGGTGAATGCATAGGCAGTCAGTGATTTGAGATACAGTGCAGGAATTTTAGAATGGTCTGACAAGGAGTTGCATGCCATGGATATCAAATCAAGAAAAGTTTTAGCAATGTTTGGTATATTCCACATTGGAAATCGCGTAGCGAGGCTGTATTACAAGAGGAAATACGGCAGGGGAGGATTGAAAAGTGTAAAAGATTGTGTTAGAACCGAGGAGACGTCGTTGAAGTAGCATGTGGTTAGAAGTGAGGAGTGGGTTCTTCAGGTTGTGGCCAATGAAGTGGAGGTATGTGAGATTAAGGCTGATTATGTGAAACGTATGGATATGGAAAGGGCAGAGGAACTGGCTAGGAAGAAAATGCACAGAAAGTTCTTCCAGGATATAGCAGAGATTGAACGATCATGGTAATGGCTTTGAGCTAGGTATTTGGCTAAGAGAACTGAAGCTTTTGATTGTGCAGCACAAGAGCAGGCATTAGGAACACGATTGTTAAAAAAAGTGGTTCTGGGAGAGGAAGTTGCTGCAGAATTCCGGATGTGTAGTATGGCCTCAGAGTCAATTACGCACCTTGCAGCAGGGTGTAGTGGATTGACCCAAAGAGAGTACTGCAAAAGACACGATCACATGGGACTCCGGATATATTGGGAGGTATGTCAGAAGGTTGGGGTGAAGTGTGCTGGAAAGTGGTTTGAGGAGGTGCCTAATGAGGTGAGAACAAGTGAGGGTGGCAAGGTAGAGGTATGGTGGGACAAAATTGTAATAACGACCAAGCAATTGGAACATAATCGTTCGGATTTGGTCAACATGACAACGTCTCAAAAAACTGGCAGATTGTAGACTTCTCAGTACCCTGGGACAGGAATATGAAAGAGAAGGAGAACGAGAAGTGGAGCAATTATGCTCAATTGACCTTGGAGATAAGGCGTATACACGGAGTTAAAACACAAATCATCCCGGTCGTAGTAGGTATGCTAGAAGTAGTATCAAGTCGTCTGGGAGGACAATTGAAAAACTACGGATCCTCGATGTTTTAGGCGGTCTTCAGACTTCTGCTATTTTAGGTATGACCAACATCCTTAGGAAAATCCTTGATCCTTGAAGCTCCTGGTTTGGAGCCGAGATTGAGGGAAATCCTCTGGAAATGAATCCCATCCCTTTCCAGGGAGACGTTGATAAACGAAATCAGAATTATTATTATTATTATTATTATTATTATTATTATTATTATTATTATTATTATTATTATTATTATTACGTAATTCTCGTGATAATTGATATCATTATATATATATATATATATATATATATATATATGAATATATCTAGTGAATATAAATAATTTATTTTGAACATAATATACTCTGTATTATGGATGATCCTCTTAATGTGCGACCTTAAGGGCAAAAGTCACATAACCCACTACACCATTCGGGTTATTACCCTTTAAACGAGACTTCATTTGTTAAATTCTGATCAATAAGCTCTGAGGTTTTGAACTTAGAATTTGCTTAAAAAGGAGGGATATATATATATATATATATATATATATATATATATATATATATATATATATAGGTTTGAATTGTATATAATTACAAAAAAAAAACGCAATTGCGTGCCCCATGTAAAGTAGGTTGGGAACTACTGCTATTATACAATATGGTTGTCTGCTGGTTGGTCCGTCGGCCTAACACTCTTGAGATATGAATTCCATTTTCATCCGGCGATATAACGAAGGAATGATTCTGCTTGTGTTCCGTTATATATTTTTTATTTTACTTATCTATTTATCTTACGCATTTCTATTTTTGTTTGTTTATGTTTTGGTTTTTTTTTTTCTCTCTTTTAGTTGAAATTGCTTGATGACTTCACGAAACAAAATGGCGGAAAGCACAAACAAATGTGATGAAGATACAGACACATCTGCTTCCGGCGTTTTTTTTTTTTTTGTATATTTGAAAGGAGGGGAACGTACGGAATTTGGTAGATAAGTAAAGTAGATAAAGGTAAGTAAAAAACGGAAAGTATTGCGCACTGATGTCGCTGTTAAGGATAAGATGCCAGCTTCTCCCAAATATTTAGCATCCTCCATTCTTCTACCAGTGAAAAAAAGAGATCGTTTTACAGCCATGTGTTTCCTTTAATTTTTATTTTGCATTTTTTGTTTCTTCATTTTGTGCTTACTCCCCACCATGTATTCAGCTTGCGATAATCAATATGGGTACAGACATCATACAAAACACACGAAACATCTGTGCTTTTACGGCATACCAATCATTCTTGTAGTATTTAATACTGTAATTTATTGATTGTAAAAATCTTAATGTATACAAAAATATTTTAAAACGGCATATCTATATGTTATTATATGTAATTTTGAGATCCAGTAGTTTTTATAAAATTCATTATACATACAGACATATAAAATAGTCCTGTTTTATTTTTGTTTAACGGCATTTCAACTATTCTTGAATTGTTTAATTCCGGAATCCAATGATAGTTGTAAGTCTTAATGTATACAGTACTAGTTGTTAGTCTTAATGTATACAGTATAGTTGTAAGTCTTAATGTATACAGGTATATCTTAAAACGGTTTACCAATCTATTGTTATATGTTATTTTGGAATTTAGTAGATTTTGTAAAATTCATTTTAAATACGAACATATAGAATGTTTTATTTGCTTTGTTTAACAGAATATCAAGTTTTTTTATGATTTAATTTGTAATTCTGTGATATTATATAAGTTATAATGGATGAATATATATTTTAAAACGGCATACCAATCTATTGTTATATATAATTTTTGGAATCCAGTACCTTTTGTAAAATTCATTACGCTAACAGACATAAAACACACTTGTTTTATTTGTTTTGTTTCATGGCTTATCAACTTTTCTTGAATTGCTTAATTCCGGAATCCAGTGATGTTTGTAAACGTCTTCATGAATAATACAGACGTACTATACAACAAAATGGCCTTAGTCACTAGCCAGATCTCTGTTGGATAAGCGAGAACTTTGACCTTTGGGAGACTTATTGCCATACAAATTCTAATGAAAAATAATGGTCGCTGCTATTGAGAAACCAATGATAAGTGGCTGTTGCAATAACGTAAAATCATTTACAAAGGTTATCTGAAGAGCTGTTGAGTACTGGAAATCTGGGGAGACTTGTTGTCACTCAGACTCCAAAGAACACAACAAGCTGTAATGTTCTAAACTCCTCCCATATTTTTGGATTTATAGGATCGAACTATCCTGAACGATGCGATAAAAATGTGATTTCTTAAAGTTCATTTAATGTTACAGTTGTGATCAAAGAACTAGATATTTTTTCTTGGGATTCAGGATAAAACCAATGTGTAATATTTGTTCTATAAAAGGATTATGCAATGATAGCGTGGGGTCTGGGTTCGTGCTGGATATCCATGGAATTAAAATACAGATGTCACATACTCCAACAAGATGTTTTAGAGATCAATCTTCCAAATCCTTCTGAAACAACGAAATTTTGAAACAACGAAATTTTGAAACAACGAAATTTTGAAACAACGAAATTCTGAAAGAACGAATTTTCAAACAACGAAATTCTGAAACTACGAAATTCTGAAACTACGAAATTTTGAAACAAGGACATTCTGAAACAAGGAAATTCTGAAACTACGAAATTCTGAAACAACGAAATTCTGAAACAACGAAATTCTGAAACTACGAAATTCTGAAACAACGAAATTTTGAAACAACGAAATTCTGAAACAGCGAAATTCTGAAACAACGAAATTCTGAAACAACGAAATTCTGAAACAACGAAATTCTGAAACTACGAAATTCTGAAACAACGAAATTTTGAAACAACGAAATTCTGAAACAGCGAAATTCTGAAACAACGAAATTCTGAAACAACGAAATTCTGAAACTACGAAATTTTGAAACAACGAAATTCTGAAACAACGAAATTCTGAAACAACGAAATTCTGAAACTACGAAATTCGTTCCAAAATTATAGCCTCTTTTGTGTTTTGTAACTATAAAATTTTAAGATCTGCGTAGACGGGAATTATACTATTGCAACAAGCGACCGTTTTTGCTCCATAATTTATGTTTCCACATAGTATCATTATCAATGCACTTTTGTCAGAAATTTAATAAGGCGTCTCTGTTTCTGACGAACACTCATGACAGGGGTTAGTTTATTAGAAGTTCACACCATCAATATTTGTAAAAGGGATATGAAACTTTCTCTTCAGGATAAGTTTAGTCATAATAACAATGAAAATTGCAATCCCCTATGATCCATTGTGGTGGAAGAAAGAAATAGGACGCATTACTTTTGGAACGCTTCTTGTATACCGAACTTCACTCCAGATCTGAAATGGAAGACTAATATTCAAGTGCGTCGCTTAGGTTACAGGACAAAATGGTTAGATAATTCTACTGTTTCCTATAATATATAATTCCTGACGTAACCTATATGTAGCTATTTACTTGCTACTCACAACAGTGAGATGTAACACAAGATCAGAAGGTGGAAATGTCAAGCCACTGCCCATAAAGAAAAAGACAAAAATTGCTCTGGCATCGCTGTCGACATAGGGACACATTATTTTAATACGTATTTAAAGCGTGTTAGCTCTGCCAGAAAAATTAAAGGTGGCGTCAATATAAAAAAATACAATGCAACTACTCTTCGATTTTTTTTCTTTGGAAGAAGAAGAAGAAGAAGAAGAAGAAGAAGAAGAAGAAGAAGAAGACGATGATGATGATGATGATGATGATGATGATGATAATAACATTAATAATAATAATAATAACAATAATAATAATAATAATAATAGTAATAATAATAATAATAATAATAATAATGATGATGATGATGATGATAATAATACCCAAGTTTGTTTCCTTTTTTATTTTTAAACTTAAGGAGTTCTAATACTTCTGATGAGTCAGGACGGAAAATATTCAAAAATTGACATAATAATGATATGATCGTTTCTGCGCTACGAAACCGGTGCTGTCATGAATTGAACATGTTAACATGCTGAAAGAAATAAACGGTAAGATGAACATCTTGGAATTTGGAATATAGACTTTTTGTCATATATACATATATATATATATATATATATATATACAGATAGATAGAGAGAGAGAGAGAAACAGACAGATAGACAGAAATAGAGATAAATTGTGTGCGTGAAAGAGAAGGAGAGAGAAAAACAAACAAACATGCAGACAGACAAAGACAGAAATAGAGATAGAGATGAATTGTGTGTTAGCGGGGGAGAGAGAAAAAGAGTGTATTTAGCTGTTAGGCATTTATTTATTTAACTTAAAGTCTCTCACAATATCATTTTATCTTTCCAAATCGATATAATCCTTTACTTGATAGTTCCTTATTGCGTACGCCACGCATAATCATGTTGACAATGTTCTCGTCAGATCACCGAAGTTAAGCAAAGTTGAGCCTAGTTAATACCAGATGGGCGACCATTTGGGAATTCTAGGCGCTGTATGTGCTCTCCGCTTATCTCGGCATTTGTTTCCAATCGCCCTGTACATACACTTCATATGCCACTGATATTTAACAATGTAGACTCAGGGGAGGTATGGTTGGAGATTGCGCACCTCCTGCTACAAAAAAATTCACGCGCAGGCACCATTAGGTGGGTATCCATAGTCTGTCGAAGACTGCAGGAGCCTTAATGTTACGCTTACAATAATTAGATGCCCGATAACTAGTCTACATCAAAAGAGGGTCACTCTCGTATTCTTGTGAAATGTTGCACGATCAGCCATTTTAAAGCTAAATCTCGAAAATGTTGGTCGTTTTGAAGCATTTTGGCGTTTAAAAATTTATGCTGTTTTTTTTTTCTGTGCAAAAATCTGATTTTTTTTTTTTGCGCTGTCCAGAAAAAAGAGATACCAGCTTTATCAGAATACTTTTTGTTGATTAAATATATTTTTCTTTCGCTGGCATGTGCACGGGTCATGCTAGGTGTATAATAATTTCCGAAAAAAAAAAATACAAAAACCTATAATAAGTCGTAACGATTACTCAGATTTAAACATTGCCCGTTTTGCATGGGGGAAGGTGGGAAAGGTTTTATTTGTTAAGAGAAAAATTATTAACACTACATTAAACACTCACCATAATACCGCAATGTCTTGGGAGGAGGTGAAACAATTACATTCGTCATCATCGTTTTCTATATTTCTTACGGCGAGTTAGCGCTGAAACTGAGCGGCATTGTTTTTAATTCGCAAGAATGTATGATTTTTGGAATGTTTCTTTTCTGTTTATAAAATAAATAAATAAATAACATAACAAAAAAGTTGTGGCACAGACATAAGGGAGAGATTCCGCATCTTTCTAAAAAAAAAAAAAAAAGAAAATAAAAACAACAAAAACAACAAGAAAAACATTGGTTTCGCTTTAGTCACTTGGGCCCCCGTCAGCCGCGATTGTCACGCCGTTTAAGAAAAGGAGAGAAGAAAGGGAAGGGGTTGCAAGTGTTCGTCTTTCAGGTATTTGAGAAATGCGCATCGTACACGCACCCTGCCACGTTCTCGAAGAATGTCGCTTGGTCACGGGCTGTATCGAGAGGCACGGGGCGAGCCAAGAGTTTTCTAGGCATGTGTCACCAAAAATGTGCGTACCCGTTTTAACAACACAAAGGCTCGCAAAATGGCGAATGGGTGGGTGTGGTCAATTAATCTTTGCTTTAGATGCCGTGCAAATCTTATTTTTTAGTGTCATCTGTGTGTGCTCACGTGCGTGTGGGGGGTGCACATGTGTGTGTTCATATGTGTGTGTGTGTGTGTGCACGTGTGTGAGTGGGTGGGTGGGTGATGTCTATCCACATTGTCTACCCGCATCTCTCCCTATTCACTTTGCCTCCCCTAAAGACAGACAATTGATCGTGTCTAAGGTGACGATAAACAGCACTCCCACTAAAAATAAAGAGCGCGCCTGACAGGCAAAACATAAAAAAGAAACTAAACTTTATGAAATAAAACAAAACAGATACTACATTTTGGTCCCATTTTAAAGGTCCGAACTATGGGAAATGTATACGGGCACAGAGTCTGTCTATCCCTCAAGTACTTTTCATTTCATTCTATGTATCTTTCTTTTTTTCCTTTCTTCTCTTTCTTTCTTGCCCTTTTCTTCTTTCTCTCTCCTACTTCCTTTGCTCCACATAAAGATATGTTATTTGATTTAAATAAAACAGGAACACATATTTATAGCTTTTAATGTGTGTGTGTATATATATATATATATATATATATATATATATATATATATATATATATATATATATATATATATATATATATATTTTATATATATATTATATATATATATATTATATTATTATATATATTATATATATATATATTTATATATATATATTATATATATATTATATATATATATATATATATATATATAAATTTAAAGGAGATTAGAATAATAGTCTAAAGAGCTAAGTGTATTTTAATGTAATAGTGAAATTACTAGTTTAATTAAAATACAGGAAATGCTCGTTGTAATTTAGATATATAATAAGCTCGATAGTTAAATGTCCTAGAGCTAATTCAATATTAAGTAATGTGATTTATAATTTAAAAATTAAAAAAAATTTTTTTTAAATTTAAAAATCAAAATTTAATTAAATTAAAAATCAGTTTCATAAGAAGGAACAACAACAAAGTCAATTATCTGTACGATCGTTTCGGAAATCCGTGCTTTTTATTTGTGGTATACATGAAGTCACGTAGAACAATTATACATAGTTTTTTTGGTAAGCACGGTCTCCTCATCAGCAAATTTAGGAGGATTTCTATTGAATTGAAAAGACACCAAAAATAATTTGTATAATTGTTCTACGTGACTTCATGTATACCACAAATAAAAAGCACGGATTTCCGAAACGATCGTACAGATAATTGACTTTGTTGTTCCTTCTTATGAAACTGATTTTTAATTTAATTAAATTTTGATTTTTAAATTTTAAAAATTTTTTTAAAATTTTTAAATTATAAATCACATTACTTAATATATATATATATATATATATATATATATATATATATATATATATATATATATATATATATATAAAATGAACTCATTTTTTCCCGTCGGATTTTGACCTTAATAGGATTAAAAATCAAGATATTTCATGCAAATATAATATGCACAAACGGCAGAACAATATCTGAGGTGTGTTATAGGCTTATTATTTCTCAAATTCCTCGATAATCTTAGATTTCTATACTTTTTCTGCTGAGAAGTCACGCCCAAAATCGGTTAAGATAAATGGAAGTGGTAAAATATTTTCTCTCTAATAAATTCCCCCTCCCCCTGCCACCACTTAACACCGTTTGGGGATCGTTCACAAGGAACAGTTGAGAAGAGAACACCGGTTTGGCTTCGTAGTTCTTTCATGTGAAGTTATTTAAAATCACTAAACTATGCTGCAGTGCTCTGTGGCGTAGTGGTTAGCGTTCTGGATAATTCACATTATATTTTCACGTTCGCACCGACCTACCGTAGTCGTTTTTTTTTTTTTTTTCCTAAACAACTGGAATGGACTTTTCTTGGTGGCCGAACTGTTAACGTTGCAGATGTTTTTTGTTTTTTTTCACACTTTATTTTCCTACTTTTACTCATGACTCCGGGTTTGATCCTTCCTACTTACCTACCATAACATTTTTAAAACTCCCCCCCACGTCCCGGAAACAAACACTCGGGCAACGCCGGGTACCCCCGCTAGTATATATATATATATATATATATATATATATATATATATAAGTGAAAGTGTCTGTCTGTCTGTGTATCTGTGTATCTGTGTATCTATGTGTCTGTGTGTGTACATTTCCCTACGCAGTAACTCTGTCAATTTTTAGTCTACAGACTCGAAATTTTATATACAAGGTACTGAGATTTGGGAAAATCTTTGGGGTTAATTTTCGGCCAGAAATTTTGCGGTTAAGGCGGACGAAGTTCAACGATTTGACCTTTGAGAACTCTACCAAACTCCTCCGACAATTTTAAGTCTAAACACTTGAAATTTTAGATATAGATTCCTTGGACATGGATCTAACTTAATAACTTGGTTAGAGTCCAAAACAATAAATATTAAGGGGTCATAATAGGGGTCAATTTAAAAAGAAATTGACCTCTGCAGTCTCTACCAAATTACTCATGCAATTCCTGGTCTAAACATTTGAAATTTGACATAAAGGGTATTCAAAGATAGGGCAAGGTATTTAATCGGTTTGAGCCGAAAATTTTTAGTTACCAATATATAAATGTATGTATGTATGTTTGCATGTCTGCCTAAAACTTTCGACAGAATCGACGGATTTTACCAAGATCAGTATCGTTTTAAAGTCCGACCTTTCAGACGCCAAATATTGAAAAATTGTCTAAAAACATTAATAGCTTCACCTTCAACTGGAAACTTTTCTACGGGGGGGGGGGCTTTTTTCTCCTTTCTATTGTGTAGCCTTACTTTTAAAAATGTCACTTTCAGTTTGGCGGTGGTCGTAACAGCATAGACGTCAGGATATTTTCCCGTTCTTTTCCTCCTTCGCGGTACGGGTTCGAGCCTGCCTTCCTACTACCACTTCCTTTTTGTTTTCTGTTTTTTTTTTTGCTTTTCTTTTTGCTCAACAGACACATCCAAACACTGAAATGCTAGTATATATATATATATATATATATATATATATATATATATATATATATATAAAGAGAGAGAGAGGTGTACATAATGGTGGTGTAATTTAGTTTTCTAAATGTAAACCCAATGAAACTCCTGTTTTTATCAAAGAGTGCTCGATGAAAAAACAAAGCATGTTTAAAGTATGTTTATTTTTGCAAACATTATTGGCTACACATGTGCATACATGTTTCAATTGATTTTTTTTCAGTCTGACGAAATGGTCCCACTGTACCAAGGCACTATTAAAACATATGCACATATGTACCTAATGATATTTATATAAATAAACATTCTACACACACACACACACACACACAAACACATATATATATATATATATATATATATATATATATATATATATATATATATATATATATAGGAAAAACCTATAGCACGAAAAATATGTCAACGTTTCACCCCAATCTTCAGGGTTTTCGAGAGGAACAAATATAGCGATTGTTACCTGAGGCGCCCTCACTGGGGAATGTTGACGGGTCTACTCAGGCATATTTTTGCCGGGCTAGAGGGCTCCTTCTTTTGGAGCACTGACTCATTTTATCAGTTGCCGACATTGTGTCACATCCTCTCTCGGTGGTAGGAGAGGAAAATATCGGTCAATATACTTGTGTAGTCCTACATCTTGATGGTACTTACTACGACGTTTGCGCTTTGTATATGGCCTTTTTTGTTTCAATATATTTAAACTTTTCTAACTAATCTTCGTATCTGTTTGTTTTGTTAGTGTCGCTTTCAGGGCCAAAGTTAGTTACATATTTTTGGAATAATTTAAGAACACCTATTTAATTGCATTTCCCCCCCCCTACACATAAGACCCTGTTTTAAGATGATAACAGGCACCCCCCAACATGTGAGGGTATTGGGATTAACATAAAAAAGAAAAGTAAACTTTCTGGAATAAACAGGGGAGTCTAAACGTGCGCTCAGTCTATTTATCAATCAATCTATTTGTTTCATTTTAACTCTATTTATCTATTTCTCTTCCTTCCCCGGTCCTGGATATGACCTTAAACTATATCCAGTGGTGAGGCTCCAGCTTTCGGGCTTTGGGGAGTGTAGAACAACCTTTTAATTACCATTGCTCCCAGGTCCACTCTAACCCGGAGTGGTAGTACCTGTTAGGGTCCTTACTATGGGTTAAATAGAAACCGACTTGAAACCAACAAATATATTCTATTTAAAAAATTTTCTTCAAAATCTTTGGATTCGGCATTAAATAACCCGAAAAGGGTTGATATGCCGTAAGACAAAAACAACCAACCAATCTTCTTCCTTCCCTTTTCTCTTTCTTTATGCATTTCTTTATCTTTCTTTCGCTTCCTCCCCCTCTCTCATTCTGTCTCTTTTTTTCTTCCATTTCTTTTTTTTTTAATCTTTCTTTCTTTTTTTTTTCATCAATGTCGAATCCATTAATTTCCTCAAATATTTTACGCATCATGTTCTTCTTATCTTCAACTAGTTGGCAACTCGGCCTTGCCCGGTCGTACAATACGCTTAAACATGATATTTTAATTCATGCATAATGTATGCATTATTATAGACTCAAATCTTATATTGATTATTATATATTACGAGGAATAATTTGCTCGGTGGATTAATTCGCAAAAAAATGTTTAAAAAAAATGGAAAAATAATAATCATAATGTCGTTCCGTCTGTGTTTGTTCACAATATCATGTCAGCTAATCGTTAGGCTTGACGGCGAATGTCATGGAATACAAGATGGTGAAATATGAAGACCTACAAATAGAGCTAACCCGTGAAGGTTACGTTACAATCCTTCGCGCTGTTCAGATTGGAGCAAGAGTTTTCATTGCAGGTTCTTTATATGTAACTTTTAAGACAGCTTGGAATTAAAGGCCAAAAAAAAGAATCGCAGCTAATAAACGCCTCATAGAGGTAACTGAACAAAGTGTAATATGGCTTTAGGTAAAAAGGAATACAGCATTAGTGGTAACATTAGTGGTAGCAATGCAGTTATCTCTGATTTATTTAATGATTTTTTTATTTAATTTATTTATGTGTTTTTTGTTTATTTTACTTTTACTTGTTTTATTTTTATTTATTCATTTATTTATTAAATTTTTTTTCTCTTCTCTCTTTTTCTATTTCTTTTAATATGAGCGCATCTTAACTTAATGAATATGTTAGACGCAGCCTTTGAACATTTAAACATCACGTGCGCAAAGCCGTTGCTCCTAACAGGAAATGCTAAATCAGTAAACATTTTTTTTATTGTAGTGAGCATTTCATTCAAATGCAATACAGATAATTAAGCCTCGCATCAGCGAAGGTGGCTGATACGTGAATATGCTGTAACAACAAAAAAACTCATCTCGATTGGATTTACAATACCTTATAAGATCTGGGTAGAAAAACAACATCAATACAGGATGGAGAAACATGAAGATTTAAAAAGAGAGCTGATTAATGTGATTTTTTAATATGCAAACAAAGAAATGATTTGCAGCGATTTTAAGTGATACATGTTCTTTTATAGTAAATTGAACTCATAATTAAGTAAAACTTAAAATATAATGGTAAGTTACACCCGGGTTTGAAAAGGGGATCATTCGATATGTAATCGAATGCTCTACCACTAAGCTATATCTCGAGATTATAATGAATCTGTTTTTTTTTTTGTTTTTTTTTTGTTAAGAAGAAATTACTTGCCGTAATTTTATGATTTCTCTTACCATTGTAACGTAAAATATTTCCCTGTAAAAATTATCCTTTTTTATTCATAAGAGAGAACCGATATTCTTAAGATAGGGCGTTTTTGATTTTCGATACTAAGCGGACGAATTTCTGTACAAAACTTATCTAAGAACACTGCCAGACATAAAAATTAGCTCTGTGGGAAATTTTCAAAAGATAGGCTCAGCCGTTTAGGAATATGTAGGGAAGGAACACACACACATAACGTGACCTTTATATGATAGAAGAGATAGAGATAGAGATGACAAAATTACTGGATTCGACATTTAATAAACCGGAAAACAACAAACAAAACACCATGTAATAAGTATTTGAAGATATGAAAGACCTTGGAGGTGGAATTCCCCCCCCCCCGTATTATTGGATTCGGCATAAAATAATCCGAAAAGTTTTGATATCTGATAAAAACAAAACAATTAAGCGAAAGTAACAAAAAAAAACAAAACACTTTCCTGATTTCCTTTAAAACCTATTTAATTACGTATTTTAATCAAAACAGGTAGTCTTTAATATCTGACTTGCCGCTGCGTAACTTGAACTTTTGTATAATGCGCTCTTCTGATTTTCTCACTGTTTTTTTTTTTTTTTTCGCGAAACACTGGGACAATGACGGTAATTCCTGAATTCACGAATCCTCATGTCTTATATACGCCGTTTCGTCGACATAGATTAACGTGCCTGCTAACTTATGACCTAGCAAATGCACAAAAATTCCGCAATCACGTTAGGCATGAGCGCGAACGCGCGTGTGTTCGACTTAAGAGCGTGCCTGTTTTGCTCAACAGCGACACCAATTCTTACTTCCCACGCTTGTCTTGGATCATTAGCATTAAAAAGCCAGGAGAGCGAACAATTAGGAAGGGGCTGCTTGCTTGCTTTATTGCTGAGTAGAAAAAAAAGGGATTGCTTACGGTGGATTAAGATTAGAATGAAAATGTAAGGGAGAAAAAAACGAAAAAACGCGTCGTTCTTTCTGTAGTTAAAATTCCCCGGGAAACTGAAAAACACACCATCCCTCCAAAAATAGAAAAAAATGCCAGGGATGATAGCTATGTTCATGCATATTTTTTGAGTAGTAATTTATCTGAGCATTTGCTACAACATCAGCAAAACTTTTCTAATTTTTTTAGATGAGGATTGATTATTCGTATTATTTGGATTCACCGGACTGCTGTCCTCATCTTGAGTGTGATTTTCACAACAACGTGGCGCAATGGTGAGAGTACTTGGAAAAATCAACTGTATAAAGTAATAATCTCCTGAAGGTTGAACGCGGTTGAAAAATACAATTGCGAATTATTTATGACCTCTATCCAGTCATGGCTGACGGAACAAAAGCACGCTTCCCCCGTGAAATAAACAAAGGGTTTCGCTCGAAATATCGTCCATATTCTCGAGTTCGACTAAAGCAATCCTACGTTCGACAATATAGACCTGAAGAAGGTCAGAGGTTACATTGAGGGAAACGTTGTGAAAATCACACTAAAAATGAGAACAGTAGTCCGATGAATCCAAATAATACGAATAACTAAGTAGTAATAATAATAATAATAATAATAATAATAATAATAATAATAATAATAATAATAATAATTCTGATTTCGTTTATCAGCGTCTCTCTGGAAAGGGATGGGATTCATTTAATGATGATGATGATGATGATACTACTACTACTACTACTACTACTACTACTAATAATAATAATAATAATAATAGTAATAATAATTCTGATTTCGTTTATCAGCGTCTCTCTGGAAAGGGATGGGATTCATTTAATGATGATGATGATGATGATACTACTACTACTACTACTACTACTACTACTACTAATAATAATAATAATACTAATAATAATAATAATAATAATAATAATAATAATAATAATTCTGATTTCGTTTATCAGCGTCTCTCTGGAAAGGGATGGGATTCATTTAATGATGATGATGATGATGATACTACTACTACTACTACTACTACTACTACTACTAATAATAATAATAATAATAATAATAATAATAATAATAATCCAGATTCTGTGGACAAAGAGACGAAAGGATAAACCATATAGTAAGTGAATGCAGCAAACTGCCCCCCCCAAAATACAAGAACATGCACGACCAACTTGGAAGCCAGTACACTGGGAATTATGCAAACAACGGTATCTCGAACGTACAGACAAGGGGTACAAGTATAAGCCGGAAACAGCACTTGAAAACGAGAATTACAAAATCCTATGGGACAAACTGATAAATATATCCAAGCAAGAACACCTGATATCGTGATAATTAACAAGAAAGAAAAATTCTGTCAAATCATCGACTTTGCCGTTCCAGCCAACCATGGGTGAATATCAAAGAAAAGGAGAAATGGAGCAAATACAAAGAGCTAGCTAGACAGCGGAAAAGGGTATGGAAGATGAAGAAAATCAAAATAATACCTATAATAGTAGGAGCACTAGGAACAATCCCGAAAAGCTTTGAAAAAAGAATTGGAGAAATTGGAATCAAGGGAATGAGAGAAAAAAAATACAACGAACAACAATAATGAAAACAGCTGAAATATTAAGGAAAATCCTTGAATGTGGAAACGAACACGCAGGAGCAACAAGAGCGGACCAAAGAAACTGCTGCAGACGCAAAACATGAAACGCCACATGCAACCAAGGACATTGAAGCCGTATATCTATAAGTTCTCTAACTCCACCCCCATCCACCCCCCATTACCACATCACTGCCCCCCCCCCCAAAAAAAAGAAGACCAAACTGCCAAGTAGTCAAGAAAGAAGGAAAGAGAGAGAGAGCACTGGCAAGATCTCCGCTAGGTAAGTACAAAGCGAACTAGGACATTGGGGAGGCTTATTGCCTCTCAAATTACAGTGAAGAACGATAGCCGCTGCCAACGAGAATCAATAGTAAGCAGCTGTTGCGATAATGCAAATCTATTTGCAAATACTATGGAAAGATGTGAGGAGTACTGGAAAATCTGGGGAGACTTGATGCCACTCAGCTTCCAGGGAACACCACAGGTCGGTTTGAAGGAGAGATCTTTGATGACCTGTGTGAAAGCCCCTTGTGAGCCAACAACAACAACGACAACAATAATAATAATAATAATAATAATAATAATAATAATAATAATACCACCACCAACAACAACAACAACAATAACAACAGTATCAATAATTATAGTCGAACTCTCCAATCCTGTGAGACAAAAACAAACACACACAATGCACTAAATTTAAAATTTCTATCGAACATTTTTGCAATTAAAACCTGAAAAATAATTACAACTAAATAAAAAGCCGCATGAAAAGATTTAAATTCACTTAAATAATATAAGGATTATGAAACGTCTTTTGCAGATTCACAAATATATATATACAAATAACAGCAAGAGGGTACATATGCCATAAATTATCGTTTTGCAACTAACTCCTTCATTTGATAATAATAATAATAAAAAAGTAAATATAAAGATATAAAATTCACATATTAGCAAAGGTAATCATTAATCTACACCATACGAAAATGTCATAATAAACCCTAAATTTATGCATATATAAAATTGTATATAATGGGAAAAAAAATCCACCGAAATCAAAACAATTGTGATACAAGATAAATTAATAGTTCAATCCTTGTTAAAAGTTTAATCATGCCGACGACGAGTGATATCCAGAAACACGTCGGTCCTGGATATGACCTAAAACTATATCCGATGGTGAGGCCCCACCTTGCGGGCCTAGGGGAGTGTGGAGCCACCGTTTAATTGTCATTTCTCCCAGATCCACTCTGACCCGGAGTGGTAGTACCTGTAAGGGTCCCAACTATGGGTTAAATAGAATCCGACTTAAAAAACAAATATACTCCATTAAAAATCGTTCCTCAAAATAACTAGATTCGGCATTAAATAACCTGAAAAAGGTTGATATGCCGTAAAACAAAAACAACCAACCAGCCAGCCAGAAACACGTGTTCATGGATAACTTTTTTTCCACGTAAAAATATTTAATAAATATTTAAATTATAAAAATGTAAATATTTATTTTTTTGTGTATCCAACGTGCAAATGATTTCTTTCGAACGATTTCTATTTGCCTCCAATATATCATCATATCCACTGGTTAATAGCAAATCGATTTTAAACCAGGGACGTAAACAGTTACAAACCACGCGTAAACTGATTTCATTCCAGGATGCCTAACATTTAAATATAGGAGAATCTTATGGTTAATAATATCAAACGTTATATTTTGACTTACTCGTATTATATTCGGTTATTTCCGGCAACTGCCGAGCGAACCGAAGCCAACGTCGTCGGAACCGCAGGTCGGTTAATACAGAAGCACAGGCTTTTCAATAGATGAAATACTATCTAGAAAAGATGGAATAAACTGATATGGATCTGATATCTACTGTTTTATTTTGCGCCAGTCGAAGTTCTCAGAAATCGAGGGCCCACAAACTTGAACTCTGTATGAGATATATAAATATTCGAATGTTCCATTAAAATTCTTTATTGCTCAACCACTGAGCTAGTAAAGAAATTGAGAACATAATCTTCCGCTCCCTAATTAACCATTTGCAAACTGAGCTTTCCAACGTCATGACATGGGACAAGAAGGTTGGTTGGTTGTTTTTGTTTTACGGCATATCAACTCTTTTTGGGTTATTTAATGCCGAATCCAAATATTTTTTTAATAGAATATATTTGTTGTTTTCACGTCGCTTTCTATTTAACCCATAGTTGGGACCCTAACAGGTACTACCACTCCGGGTCAGAGTGGACCTGGGAGCAATTGTAATTAAAAGGTGGCTCCACACTCCCCAAAGCCCACAAGCTGGGGCCTCATCACTGGATATAGTTTAAGGTCATATCCAGGACCCCTATTGAGGGAGTTTTACCCTCTGCAGGGAGGCAGTCAGAGTATTCTAATGCCCCGCCGACAGGGCAGGGACAAGAAGGAGAAAGTATTATTATTATTATTATTATTATTATTATTATTATTATTATTATTATTATAATAATAATAATAATATAATAATAATAATAATAATATAATAATAATAATAATAATAATAATAATAATAATAATAATAATAATAAGCGTCCATTTTAGTGCTTGCTTGAACAGGCTAATGCGAGATCAAAATTAAATACCAAGGTCCTATTTTTTCAAGTAAGTAACCACTTATCAAGGTCTGAAAGCCACACGAGGATATAGGTTAATTAATGCAAAGTGGTTGTATAGTAATCGTTAATGGTGTAAGTTGGGTATGATCTGATTACTTAAGGGGGCAGTTCAAGAACTTTGTTAGGGCTTACATTCTGTAGTCGGCCGGGAAGCAGACAAATTGAACAGTGTTTTACAGACGATCAGTTCTAACAAAGAAGTTGTGTTTGTGAACTGATCTGCGTTTAGATTTAGACACATATAGAGATTGGGGTAAACTGTTGACAATGGTTGTAGTTAGTCGAGTGTTGAGACAGTTTGAAAAGGGGGGCATAGATTAGTGCTCGGACGAGCATTTGCCACGAAAATAACGAGAGATCAGAGAGAGACTCGCAATGTCCCTTCTGTGGGAAAAAGGCTACAGGGAAGTAAAAATTAATCACCTACTAAATTTCGATACCGGGTTTCAAAACAGGATAAGTTACGCTGAGCAGTGCCTGCCAAGTACTGCAACAGTAGTAGGGCGTACTTGGCTCTGATACAGATAGAGGAAGAGACGTTGCGATCCTGTCTCTGTTTTATCATTATTTTCATGGCAAGTGCTCGTTTGAGCTCAAATCTATGGCCCTCCCTCGTCAAACATTCACGAGAAACACTCGTCTAGCCGAAAACATAATCAATAATTTCCCCCACTCTTTATCTGTGCCTAAACCTAAACATAGATACCATAAACAAAGCTTCTGTCTTAGAACTGCACACCTGTCGATCTCTATTCCGTTCGCCTGCTTTCCGGTTGACTACAATATGGCTGCCTTCAAGTCCAACGTAAATCAGTTCTTGACAAGCCGTTCCCCTTGAGTGATCCAATTTACCAAATTTACACTTCTAACGATTACTATATTGTCCTTTTGACCAATGTACACTCTTTAACTCTTATCCTCGAGTGAACTCTGGGCCTTGATAAGTGGTAATTCCCCTGTAAAAGAAAGCCTGCAGTGAGATACTTACGACATGAGAAAAACTTGAAGCTTAGAAAATGTCAATATTTCCAATGATCATTGGAGCCACGATGTGGAAAAGCAAACAAATTTCCACCTGAAGGAACAGTGGTAATTCAAACAAGAACTATTGTATTGAATTATTAAAACAGCGTATGAAAGTTTGACATCCGGCAGGATTCAACACTTATAGCAATTACACGGTAAATTGAAAATAGGTCAAGATGAATCAACATATGAGAGTTGTAACAGAAACTGTAAAACCTAACCGTTTTATTTAACCTGATTTCAATCAGTGTGTGTATATATATATATATATATATATATATATATATATATATATATATATATATATATATATATATATATATATATATATTCCACTTATTTTAGGGGTTTCCATCCTGCCTGCAACATGTGCAAAAATGTGAGACTGGTGTCGCTAAAGTATCAGGTTTGGTTTGATGCGACAAAGGTTAAAAGAATGCGAACTCTTGCTGCGTTGATGACATCATTTTCTGCGTTCCTTTGTGTTGAAAAGATCGTATTACCAGTGTTCACATCTCTGCAAAACGAATAGGATATTGAGACGAAAAAAAATGTGTTTAATTATTCAATAGTTTGATGCAATGCAACATCATTTATCCTAAAATAAAACGAAACAAAGTTAAACGGCAAAGACATCAAATTACGCTCATGTATTAACGAAACAAGTTTAATTCCGAATTCACTAGAGCTCCGTGACTGAGACCGAGGCGCTCCGAAAGAGGACTAAATGCTTTATATAGAAAACTTAAATAGTTGCAGACATTTAATTGTTGATATTTTAAACAGTAAAAAAAACAAAAAAAAACAAATCGGAAGCGTTCTCTAACACCAAATACAAGATATATCAAATTCCAAGTATTTAGACTAAATATTAAGAAAGACAGAGAAGTTTCTCACGCATTCAGACACGGTTTTGATTTAGTTTTTCTCTGGTAAGGTTGATGCTACTGGGTAAAATTTTTTAAAAAATACATTGATCTTGTCCTGGCTTATTGTCGACTATCCTCATTATTTTCTGCACAGGGCTAATGAACAGTTCTAACTTAAACAACGTTTTTTGACACAGTAATATACATATCGATTTAGTTCATACACTAACGGACAAGACTGGAAAACTGGACGATTTGGTTTCGATTTTAGCTAATGCCAGCCAAGTCATTTGTCTATTTTTGAAATAATTATTATTTATTGTCTCTATATTAAAAAAATGCGAAATCTGCATGAAATATAAGATTTCAACACACACACACACACACACACATATATATATATATATATATATATATATATATATATATATATATATATATATATATATATCGTACGGCATAATCACTTCCTGCTGGATCACCAAAGTTAAGCAACGTTGAACCTTGTCTGAATAATGGGTGACCATTTGTTTCTGTATGTGCTCTCAACTTATCTCAGCATTGTTTCTAGTCATCCTGGACTTCTCCTTGCAACAGGACTCAGTTCCGATTCAGGAGAGTAGTAATTGTGGATTGCGCAACACTTACCTTACAATTACACCTGCAGCTGCCTGCCCCTACATGGGGTGCATTTTGTCCTTCGAGACTGAACGGAAGCATCAAATCGATATATATATATATATATATATATATATATATATATATATATATATATATATATATATATATATATATATATATATATATATATATCACTATGCTTAGACGGTTTCATCTTAATATCTACCCGTGTTATCCCATTACAGAAACTATGCATAAAAGAATTAAGCGTGGTAGTTAAATGACTCCAATAATCTAATAGGAAACCATTAAAAGGAATAAGCAATTAATGAACGTTCTTTTTACTAAATCTATATGCTAATTAGTTAATATTTCTAAAGTTTAATTGGAATTCATTATTGAGATGAGTATTATTCATATTAATTTTTATTTATTGCGGACTATTATTCTCATCTTTATTAATCGTCTTTATGAAGTCGTTTGCGTATCTATAACTGAGTATAATAAGAAGTTCGTTTTAGAATTTTCCCTTTGTTATTGGCTTTAAAATAAGTAATGTGTATATTTAATTCATTCATTTGCAGATGGGTATCCTCATCTTTATACAACCATGAAGATGAGAATAACTCTCCGCAGATAAATAAATAAACATACAAATTTCTCATCAAGGATTCTAATAATAAAATAATATATCATTCCTTACGGTCTCGACGATGGAAAACCATATAAGAACGAAAACCTTGGATTTATAAGATCAAAAACCCAACCTCGACTGCCCTGCGGGGCTCCTGGCGCAGTGGATAGAGGCGTTGAATCTCTACGACTCCAAGTGGGCGTTTTCAATCCTGCTCAAAATAGTTCAGAGCATTAGTTTGCCAATACGTAATGAGACGAGACGAACTATGGAAAGTAGTAATTACTGAAGATACAGTTAAAAACTCAGCATTCCTATCCCGTCGTAGTTAACCACCTGACGAAGGCCAGAGGAATTGTTGGTCGAAACGTCGTGAAACAACAGCTATGAAGATGAGGATAACAGTCCGCAAATAAATAAATAAATATTCTTTTTAGCAGTTTTTTAAATAGAAATAGTAGAGTTTGGCTTTAAGACTGGGGTCCAAGTGCTGTTCTGATGGTGAACTTGTTTATTTGTCCTTAGTCAACAGAGAGCGGGAAACCTTTCTATCCTAAGGCAATTTTTATTTCTGCCTAATTTAAAAGTGCCCCTTTTTGGGACTTTGTTTTTCCCTACATTAAAAACGACCTTGTGTCACATGTTGTTTACGTGGGGAAGCCAATTAATACCAATAGGTATAGTAGGATCTGGCATTTGGGCTGGGATCCAAATGTAGTATCTTTTCTGATTCTACACTTAAATTAATTTGTACATAATCAATGGTGGAGTGACCCTTCTCTACTAAGGCAATCTTTATTTTTGGCAACTGCCAGAGTGCCCCTTTTTGGGGAGCTTATTTTCACCCATATTAAAAACGATCTTGTATCACATATTGGTATCGTGTTGAAGCAATTTAATAGCTATAGAAATAGTAGGCTTTTAATATCAATGTCAGAGCGAGAAAAACTCAACTTTCTAGATATGAGATATGTTGGTAGATTAGTGTCCGAGAATGTGTAGTTAGACGTGTGTCGATGAATAAATGAGAAAACTGTAAATAACAACTAAATCCCTGAATGAACGCATGGAATTCCAGCTTGAATGTGATATCTTAATCAATAATGCGCATATCTGACCTGCTTAAGGTTTAAACCTCCTGACGCATATTTTGCAACACGTCGTTACAAAAATGCCAAACTGATGTCGCTAAAACATCAATTACAGCCTGCGGTATTAACGCTTGAAGAAGTCGTCTGAAAATATATCCGGCATTTTTAAGCACTTTTACGTCCAGTAGTTTGCTTCAAATATTCATAACATTGATGAAGTATTCATTGTTATTTTCGTAGACAGTTATCCTCATTTCCATAGTTCTCGTTATTTCGCCACGTTTCGGCCAACTCATCTTCTGACATTTTTCAGGTGATTAACCGCGACGGGGCCCGTGGCGCAGAGGAATGAGGTGTTGAATCTCTACAGTTCCAGGGGAGAATTTTCTGCACATAAACCTACATAAAGCATGCCATAACATTAGTTTGCCAAAACGTGATGAGGCAACAACAACTATGGAAGACAGTAACTATTGGGGATACAGTTACGAAACTCAACATTCCTATCTCGTCGCGGTTAATCACCTGAAGAAGGCCAGAGGATGAGTTGGCCGAAACATGGTGAAACAACAACAACCATGGAGTTGAGGATAAGAGTCCGCCAAAAGAATGAATACACAAATTACTCATCTCAAAGGATTCCAATAAAAATAATATATAATATTAGTTAATCACTTTACGATTTAATCCTGTTCATTATATAAAACCTATCCACAAAAGATAATTAAATACCAAGATGTTATACGTACGAAATGCAAAAGAACTTGAATCTTAGGAAGATTCACATCTTTCCAGTAATTATAGGAGGAACCGGACTCATAAAATATAATTTCAAAACTAACTGGCAAATATAACCGGTGAACCAAGTGCAAGAGAGACTACGACGATTGTACTTAAAAGGAACAGGTAGAATGTAAAAGGATCTCTCGATTAGAATGTATGAAATAACGAGTAAATATCTGGCACCCAGTAAGGTGCTCCACCCCCAACTATATTTAAATAATGAGAATTAAAAAAAAAAAAAAAAAAAAAAAAAAAAAAAGCGGTAAAACAAGCACCGGGTGATGCGATGCGGCAGAGGATAGAGCTTAGCACACAGTTCAGAACCTATTAGCTTAGAATCTATATGTTTAAATCTGTCAATGAGACATACTGTAGCACTACCCAATTGGGTGGATAGAATCTTATAAAAAAGATCTCTTGGTTAGAATGTATAAGAGACCATTGTAAGGCTTCCGGTAGGAGTCCCTATTCGAAGCTTGAACAAAATAATTAAAAATAATATGACTATGAATAATTTGTTTTAACACTTACAGACACTAGTGGCTCATTCTTCTGGAATAATCGATACAGGAAGTGATTATAACCGTTGCTCATGAGATTCGAACCCAGCAACGAAGACATATCTGGCTCCTATAGCAATTCAACTTGCTGACATATTTCTATTACGTTTGCGCATGTGCAAATTCATTCACAGCTTGAAGTTGTTTAATTTAAATACTATCAGCTATATGTCGATAGTTCAAACGGAAGGGAACGCCGCTGGAGCGCTAAATATTATGGTTTCGTTTCCAGCTGATGGAACCCTAGTAAAAATTTATTTAACTTTTGAAATCACTAGTATATATTAGGTACTATAAATATTCAATAAAAAATTGGCTCTGTAATGTTTAATACGGAATTGGTAGAGAATTAAAATGCATTAAATCGTATTTTACGACCAAGTAAGCCCCCCCCCCTCGTCTAATTATTAGATGAATGAAAATTAGTAATCGTCGTTCGCGTCTTCGCGGATCGCAGTAATTACAGAAGAGATATTTTCATTTATCGCTGTTCTCCTTCCTAATTCTGCGATTGCCGGTGTCAAAGTTTGAATCCTCCCTCCCACGCATTGCAACACTGCGACATCAGATTGAAATTCCTCTGTTTTTATTATTATTGGTCCCCCGACAAAAGAAGGGTGGACCTGAAAATTCACCCTTGTCCGCTCCTCCGTTCGTTTGTCCGCACTTTTATCAATAACTACGCCTTGGAATTTTTGGAAATTTTGTACAAGAATTAAACATGATATGCGTAAATAAGTAACAGAACGGATTTTCTGGGAAAACTCCGGCTGCCTACTCCCCCCCCGCCCCCAAGATTGCGTTTCGGGTTAAAAAGTCTAAAATTGACAATTCTGTGCTTATTAAAAAATTGATGCCTTGGATTTTTATAAAACTTTCTGAAAAGTTGTAACTTACTGATGTCTATATAATTTTGTTTGTCTATACTTCGCGATAACTATTGGTTGTGCCCCAGGGGCTTTTTAAGAGCTAATAAAAAACACTCCATTTTTGGGACTATTTTACCATATTTGTCCAAAATTTCCTGTGTATATTTATTTGGCAGTTTTGCACGGAGCTGGACTCAAATTTAAATATGTTAAGCCTTGGGGACTTTTGGGGCTAAATCGATGGGGGGGTGGTGGCAAATGATAGACTTAGTCATTTCTTTTTTTTTTGTATGGTGCAGAACTCAAATTTACATATGTGTCTTAAACTTCCACGTTTGTTCCTTTTCACCAGAATGTGACGGGGAATTTGGGGGCTAAATATGGGGGGGGGGAAATGCTGAATTAAGTAATTTTTTAATGCTTCGTTCACTGTGCATTCACGGAGGACCATGCATGTTTCACGTTTTATTATAAATAAGCTTATCGTTTTTTAACCATTTCCAATTCGAACCGGGTTTTCTCCTTTTGTTCTCCTGTTTTTTTTTTTTTTTTTGAAGATATACATAAAATCAAAATAAATATCGGCGATTGATTTATAAATTCACTTATTTAAACTTTTCATAGTTATTTTTATGCTAGAAGGTCGCCCAGCATTGCTCGATCCTAAGATACGCTTAAGTACTATATTTTAATTAGTTAAAATGTGTATAAAATTCCCAGAATGTCGAAAGATTCGCAGGAATACTATTTATGGAGTTGGGAAGCGAGATATCTTATTCACATTATACTTGAATTTCAGCATTTCAGTACAGTCAAAGAGGCAGATGTCTGGGAGAGAATTCCAAGGTTAGCAGTCCGAGAAAAAAATAAGAACTATTCGAGTAGAAGGCTTTACGGCATCTAGGGATTTTTAGATGTAGGGGTGGGATTTTGCTACTTCTCCGACTTTTTTCGAGGGTATTGTGTCGGGGAAGTACTAATGCTAATATTTCGTCAGATCGTCATTGACATACTTGTAAAATATGCACAAGGTTGCCACGTTTCGGAAAAGAGATAGAGGTTGGAGTTTAATTGATATTTCGGGATTCTGTTGGCGACTCATTTTTGAGTCGAGATTAGTGGCAGATGCACCAGCCCAGATGTGGCGCTAATACTCCAAGCATGGGCGAATCATAAGCTTGTACATATATAGAATACTTTCAGGTGTGCGTAACACTTTTAGCATTCATTATTGGGGCCCGTGGCGCAGTTGATAGAGACGTTGAATCTCTACGGTTCCAAATGAGAATCGTCTGAAGATAGCGGTTTCAATCCTATCCAAAGCCGGCCAGAGGCTTAGTTGGCCAAAACGTGCTGAGACGACAACAACTACGGATGGCAGTGATTGCTGAGAATGCAGTTAGGAAATTCGAAGTTCCTATCCGTCGCGCTTACCACCTGACGAAGGCCAGAGAAATAGTTGGTCGAAACGTCATGAAACAACAACTAATAAAGATGAGAATAATAGTCCGCAATAAAATAAATTAATATTGGGGGAGTACTTTCAGGCAGTGTATCAATATCATTAACCATGGAAAACGAAACTTTAATTTCGTGAATTTTAATTAACTCATATCTAATTCTCGCTGTCAGAAATTAACGAAAAGAGAAATCTGAGTTTTCGTAATTCGCATGGAATAACTCCCAACACCCCACGCTTTTTGCTTCCTTGTTTAAATTAAATCAAACTTTTTTATACAAATCTCATGCGTTCCCAAATCCGTAATTAAGAGTTAATTGTTTAAGAACTAATCCTGCATATACAAATATTTAGACACATACACATATACATACTTAAATTTATATAAATACTTGCAAGGTGATCCGAAGTTGACCGTGATTGAATAATGATCAAAGAATATTTTTATTGTCATCGAACTCGGTAAAATCGCCCATTTTTCAATCATATTGATGTATTGCCTGCTCTAGTTAGAGACCCATCGCGGTGCACCGAGAGAAATATTCATTCCTCCGGCAGTGACTTAGTCCACAATACATTATAATCTACATTGCACTGTAGAGAACTTAATATTCATTTCATAAGATTATTTTATATATAATAGCTTGAAGACGATTAAAAAATGCAAACGTCAATTATCATGATTTAATTGTGCTCTAAACTGAAACATTTTTTTCGAACGCGCCACTGTCATATCAAAGAGACTACTGTTGATTTTATATGCATGTCCTTACTGACTGTGCGGTGATAATGGGTTTAATTGAAGTTTAAAATGAAAAAGTCAAGTATCATGGTGCAATTGTGTTTAAACAATAATATTCATTTTATATGTCGGGACTTTCGGTTTGAAATCAAATCGATAAATTACCTGCTTTAGTTGGGGACCCATACCAGTGCACTGAGAGGATGCTCACATACATCATTGTAGTGACTTAATCCACAATATATTGTAGTCTACGTTGCACTGTAGAAAACTTACTGTTGATTTTATAAAATTATTTTATATAATGGCCTGAAGGAAAGTTTCAAATGCATTAGTCAAGTATCATAGTTCAATTGTGATATAAACAGAAACGATCCTTTCGGACGCTCCCGTGTCGTAGCAAAGAATCTGGCGTTTACTTTATATGCCTAGAGTTTATGGTTGTGCGGTAATAAAACTTTTCAAATGCACTTGTGATGTTAGGCTGAACAAGGTGTTTACTTTAGTAAAAATCGTTTGTTCCTTCTTTGAGCTGATTTTTTTTGACGATCGATGATTGATATTTATCGAAGATATTCCGATACAAAATCTATCTAAGAACACTGCCAGGTACATAATGTATATTTGGGTGAAATTTCATAAAAATTGGTCGGGTGGTTTAGGAGTACATAAGGAACGAACTCGCACACAAGCCATATTTTTTTATATGATAATAAATATGGCGACTAAGATACATAAATTAGTTAAATGTATATTTCGTATATATACAGAATTTCTGGTGGTTTCAAATCATATATTTAAATTGCATTCCTTTCTGTGTAACGATTTGTCCTTCCTTTCTGTATTACGATGTTTTCATAGCATGTGCTGCAATTGATTTCGACTTACGCTCACCGCTGACAAAAAAAAATTTAAAAAAAAAATGCAACGCCGCCTCTCTGAACAGAGTTTCTCGATAGACAGCGCAGCGACAGCCGCTTATCATTTTTTCATTTATACTTACTTACTTACCAAAAAGTATCAGAAATACTAGAAAAATATATATATATATCAAGGACAAAATGAACTTGTTCCGTTTGGTCAGCCATTGTTATTCGGTTAGATTACATGAACTATGAAAAAGTAAGTCAAATTATTTAAAACTAATGAGTTCCCATTAGATCAGCGGTTAAGCAATGCTGTGTCTGGTCACTACCAAATGGGTGACCATTTGGGAATTCCAGGTGTAATATGTGCTCTTCGCTTATCTCGGCATTGATTTCACTCTCTAGCATTTCTTATTGCTGTTGCACACAAGCAGTGCCTATTCAGTCGAGGCGTAGTTTGGGCTTGCACAACCTTTGTTTCACGATTACACGCACAGCTAACCTTACAAAGGGTATTTATTGTCTACATACCCCATTCTACTTCTATCTCTGTTTATATATCTTTTCCTCCAGCTGGAGGTGGAATATTATTAATATTTGTGGTGGGATTTCATTTCATTTCATATTCGGTTTTATAGTTAAATTTATTACCTAAGATTTAATAAACACATAGAGTGGAGCGAGACGGAGGTGAGTGCAATAGGCACTGTATACAATACGTAGGATGCAGCAAAATATACTGTAATGCATTTCAGTTTCTTTAATCCATTTTTAAAGGTTTAGCGGGCATAATATAGCAATACCAATTGAGCAAATTTGTATATACATATATATATGTAAATTTATATATATATATATATATATATATATATATATATATATATATATATATACATAATATATATACACGTGTATAATATATATATATATATATATATATATATATATATATATATATATATATATATATATATATATATATACTTGCATGGGTGCCCGGGTATTTGGAGGTGTATGTTGAGCAAAAAAAAAAAAAATAGTGGTCAATGTTTTAAAATTTGACCCCTATTATGGCCGCTTAAAATCTATTGTTTTGGGCTCACATTAAGTTATTAAGTTAGATCCCTGTCCAAGGAACCTATATCTAAAATTTCAAGTGTTTAGACCCCAAATTGTCGGAGGAGTTTGGTAGAGTTCTCAAAGGTCAAATCGTTGAACTTTTACCCCTTAATCGCCAAATTTCTGGACAAAAACCGATCACATCGATTTTTCCAAATCTCAGTACCCTGTATATCAAATTTTGAGTCTGTAGACTTAAAATTGACAGAGTTACTGCTTAGCGAAATGTATGCACACACACACACACACACTTTCACTTTTATAGACCTATAGATTGTATAGCCATATATATATATATATATATATATATATATATATATATATATATATATATATATGTGCATATATACACACACAGACACACACACACACACACACACACACACATATATATATATATATATATATATATATATATATATATATATATATATATATAAGAATTACAATTAAGTTTACAAAGTTAATACAAAATAGCAAACTAAAAACATATTATAAATATTAAAGATTTTCGAAACTCCGCGGATTAAGTACAATCCACTTGTTTTCTTTTTGAAAATTAAATAAGTTTTAACTCTTCTTAAAGTGTTTTTAACATGTTTTTTTTATATTTCTTCTCATATATATGAATATATATATATATATGCGTGTATATATATATGTGTATATATATATATATATATATATATATGTGTGGGGGGGATTTGCTAAATTAGAAGTAGTACTTTAACGTTTGCCTGTATATAAAGGGATAAAATAATAGTTTCATTTATGAAATCATTGAAAATTTACTTTTATTTTTCAATTTAATATTACATTAGATGTGAAACCCGACGTTGCCCGAGACTGCCACTGACACATATACCGCTCCCCATGTGGGGGTACCAAATTGGCTAAAGGGGAAATTATTCCCAACTCGCATTTAGGTAAAAATGCACTTTCCTAAATAATTGAATCCATTCAAAACATATCGCTAAAACAAAAACAAAACATCATATATATATATATATATATATATATATATATATATATATATATATATATATATATATATATATATATATAAATATATATATATATTTATATATATATATATATATATATATATATATATATATATATATATATATATATATATATTAAAACCCCTTGTTAAACTTTATGACATATTTCCATTCTATGGAGGTCAGATGCGAACGAACACCCCATAATTTTATTATACTATATTTCTTCAAACTGAAACATAATTATCAAAGTATACTTACGCAGATAGAGTTGAAAAAGTCTTTATTAAAGTTTGTGCCTATTTCCATTCTATGGAGGCCAGTCGCGAACGCAGACCTCACAATTTTATTATACCAGCCCTATTTAAGTTAAAACATACTTATCAAAGTATTCTTTTGTACACGTATATCAAAAACACTTGTAAAGGTTTTTTTTTTTTAATTTAAAATTTTTTTATTTCCATACTTTGTGGACCAGGCATGAACGCAGACCCCACAATTTTAATGAACCACCGTTATGCCAAATCAAACATGCCCATTCCTATGTTTCGATACATCTTCTATCATTATATGTAATCGGTTTTTTAAAATAGTTAATCATATAGAGGCCTATTCGTGACCACACATACACACACACACACACACACACACACATCCAGATTTATATTATAGATATATATATATATATATATATATATATATATATATATATATATAACTTGCATTGATTTTGGTCCATAACGTTTAGGCTCTAATTCAGCAGGATTTCTTGCATTTAAATTCCTTCTTTAGACTTCATAAGCGTTAAACGTTAGATATTTGTAAAAACCAACATTTCTGTAAAGGATATTGATTACCCTTGGAACTAGTATTCTGGAGATGAGGTCTAGTAAATTTATATCTTGATTTTAATCTTCATACGCAGCATCAAGGTGGTACAAACATGATGGATACGGTAAAATAAATCATTCCAGTTTCTTCAGTATATAAATAAAGTATTAGATAAATACGTAAACAAGAAGAACTACATATATAATTTAATTGAAATTCGTTACTGAGATGAGTATTATTTATTAATTTTTATGTTTTACCGACTGTTATCCTCATCTAACTAAAAAAAGGTGAGGATAATAGTCGACAAAAATTAAAAATTAAGAACTACGTAGAAATGATAGATACTTTGCATATGGTTCCTTTCATAAAAAATGGAATTAGGAAAATCGAAACATAGGTGTGGGAGTTTCTAGTTGTTGTCGCTAAAGTATGAAATACGCAGGTAAGAATATATATATATATATATATATATATATATATATATTTATTCTTATATGTAAGAATATATATATATATATATATATATAAAACTATCTATATATATACATATTTTAGTTCGCAGCTATATACATATACATATAATATATATATGAGCAAACAGTTAATAAATGTGTTTAAAACACTTTGAAATGAGTTAAAAACATATTTAATCTGAAAAGAAAACACTAAATAAATAGTATACAACATACAATATACATATATATATATGTATATATTATATATTATATATATAATATATTATATATATATTATATAAAAACTATGTAATATGTTATGTATACATAATATATATATAATATATACATAATATATATAATTTATATACACACACACACACACACATATATATATATATATATATATATATATACGTACCCATAAAGATATATACGCACATATATGCGTAGCTTAAATCTGAATACAACACATACGCACGCACACATATATTTATATATACTTGCTTATATCTGATACATTTTGTGTGTGTATATATATATAGACATATATATAGACATATATATAGACATATACATATATATATATAGACATATATATATATAGACATATACATATATAGACATATATATATAGAGAGAGACATATATATATATAGACATATATATATGTCCCTATATATATAGACATATATATATAGACATATATATGTCTATATATATATATATCTATATATATAGATATGTCTATATATATATATATATATATATATATATATATATATATTATACTTATTTAAGATATGACTATATATCATGTATTTATTAATTTCTACTTGTGTATTTTACATGTATGTGTGTGTGCGTGCGTGCGTGTGTGTTATAATGATAATAAAAAAACGTTGAGAAAGAAAAAGAGATAAACAAGGGAAGCAGAAAGGGAAGGAGAGAGAAAGAGAGAGAGAGGAAGAGAGAGAGGAAGAGAGAGAGGAAGAGAGAGAGAGTATTTCTTATTTTGTGTTTATCCTATTCTCTTTTTATTAAGTGTTTCTTATATTTGTTTATCATGTCGCTTTTTATTGACTTTTTTATTAAATATTTCTTATATTATTTTGTGTATAATTATTTATGTCTGTGTCTCTTTAATTAGATACGTTCATATTCGAAACCCTTATTCAAATCAAATAAAATAAAAAGGAAGGAAACAGAAAATAAATTCTTCCGTGCTAAGCGCCACACATTTCTTTTAGCACAGCCGGTGTCTTTCCATCTATGATTATAATCGATCGAACTACACGTGAAAATGTCCGACATCTTTTTTCTCTCTACTCTCTCATAGATATCATTATGAACTTATTTTTTTTTAAACTTTAATTTACTAAATTTAATTTCAGATTGAACACATAAGCAAACTAGGAATGGTCATTTCATTTGTTTTTTATTTGGTAGGGTAAGTAAGAAAATGCAAGTATATAGAGAGATATAAGTAATACGGAGAAAAGTATACAAAAAGCCAACTGATGTCGCTAAGACGCCCATCACAAGGGAAATCGCATAATATTTTTAGTTTGCTCTTTTTTGTTATGATTTTTACGTAGGCAGTTATTTCTTTTTTCACAGTAACTTAAAACATTCACCCTGAACGTTATTAGTAAGTTTAGTAATGGGTTAAGTTCCTGTAAATTAATGAGCTTGATGACAGAAGTAAATTATCAAATAGAAACTACCAGTCCCGTCTTTTCAACTTGGATTTTTGCCTATTCCAAGAAGCGAAATATCATAGAAACTGTTTTGACGTATATTAAAATATGATACGAAATTCGAACTTCCAACAAGTTGGTTTAATTTTTAGAAAAAAAAAATAATTTCACTGCAAGTAAATAAAAAGCATGATTATTTTTTTGTTGGTCAAAAAATAGATAAAATGATATAGGTAAAAGTAGATACGAGGAAATATCGAACTGCTGTCGCTAAGTTGTCTTTCGAGAAGAACTGGGAGAGTAAAGGTTTTTTTTTTCGGATCATGTTAACCGACATATACACATGCGCACTCCATGTCACAAGGAGTACACATTTGAGCTTATTTAGAATCTAATTTTCTAAAATGAACAAAACGTTGATTGAAAATGAAATAATTATTTTTTAAAATACTTGTAGCGCAACAAGTTTCGAATCAATTTATAGCATACAAATTTTAATTAAAAAAATGGCATTCTTTCGCAAAATATCCAAGACCTGTCTAAATAAATAAAGTATAATTTTTAAATATACTTAACTAATAACTAAGCTACGAATTTTAGACTTTTTCGACAAATAATATATATATAATTTATTTTTAATGAATTCACAATATTTTTTCAATAAAAACAAACAATAATTGATAAAAAAAATAATTGTAAATATTGTAAATCGCTTTTTCAAAAGGTTTTCTTTTATCGTAAATTTAATTAGATTCGGTATCGTAATATATATACAAAAATATATTAATAATTTTAATGTAGTTATTTATTGAATTAATATTTTAATCAATTGTTGCCGTTGCTAATTATACAATTAATATTATAATAATGACAATGGTGATTATGGCTTAATAATTATAAAAGGAAGCTACAATTATACGTGGTATTTTAATGTTAAGATTAAAAAACGTATATATATACATATATATATATATATATATATGTATATATATATATATATATATATATATATATATATATGTTTTTTAATCTTATATATATATATATTCAAACTACGCAAACTTAGCCGGGAATTATTCTACTTTCGTTTTTGTTTGGAATTTTCTCAAAATATGATTTTTTTAATGAGGTCTTGAAACTTAAATTTTATTTATGCATTATTGTTTGAATGTCATACTATCATAAAACAATATTGTTATAACAGGTTTTATAAAGATATTAATTATTTAATCCTTTTTTGTAAAATTATTGCATTTTAATTGCGTATAAAACTTTTAATGCGTTACAATAATCTTCTAATCATTTAAAAACAAAAAAAAATGATTAAAACCCAAAATAAATTTGAAAGTCAATTTAAATAATTTAAAATTAATTTATTCTGTTTTAATTGTTTACAGAAATTATATTATTGGTATATAATTGTTTATAAAATATAAAATATTTTAATAGGAATTTACTCGGGAATTTTAAAGTCAATTTAAATCATTCAAAATTAAATTATTCTGTTTTAATTGTTTACAGAAATTTAATTATTAGTTTTTAATTGTTTATAAAATATCAAACATTTTAAGAGGAATTTACTCAGGAATTTTAAAGTCATTTTAAACAATTAAAAATTGAAGTATCTTATTTTAATTGTTTACAGAAATTTAATTATTAGTTTTTAATTGTTTATGAAAAAAACATTATTGATGTTTAAGTGCTTATATCAGTGTAAATTCGTTATAATATTTGGCACCTAATCACTTTTGACTCGCGCTTCTTTAAAAAATAATATTTTCTAAGTTAAATTCAAGGTTTCCGATGTTTTATTAGAGCCCCAAAAAATAAATTTTAAGGTGTTATAATAGGGGTCAAATGACCTCTGCTGTCTCTACCAAATTACTCGGACGATTTCTGGTCTAAACATTTGAAATTTGACATAAAGGGTATTCAGAGATAGGGCAAGCTTTTTAATCGGTTTGGGTCGAATATTTGAGCTAGCAATAAATAAAAGTATGTATGTATGTATGTATGTATGTTTGCATGTCTGCCTAAAACTTTCGACAGAGGCGACGGATTTTCACAAGATAAGTATCGTTTGAAGCTTGACCTTTCGGACAAAAAAAAACGAAGAATTGGCTAAAAACATTAATTTCTTCACCCTCAATTGGGCACTTTTCTACAGGGAGGGGTAATTTTTTTCGCCGATATTTTCAAAAGTCCTCCCCTCTTTTCGATTTTCTAGCCTAAATTTAAACCTACGTTACTTCCGGTTTGGCGGTGGCCGTAACAGCAAAAACGTCAGGCTTTCCCCGTTCTTTGGCTCCTTCGCGGTAAGGATTCAAGCCTACCTTCCTACTACCACTTTTTCTTTTTCTTGCTCAACATACACCTTCAAACACCCGGGCAACGCCGGGCTGAAATGCTAGTCTATCTATCTATCTATCTATATATCTATAAAAGTGAACGTTTCCGTCTGTCTGTCTGTGTGTCTTAAGCTGGCGGTTAATCAAGAACTTGTTTACGTTGGACTTGAAGACGCCCAAATTGTAGTCAGCTGGAAAGCAGGTAAATGGAAGAAATTTCCACAGGCGTGCAGTTCTAAAAACAAAGCTTTGTTCATGGAATCTACGTTTAGGTTTAGGAACAGATAAAGAGTGGGGGAAATTATTGATAGTGGTTTCAGATAGGCGAGTGTTTTTCGTGATAGTTTGTACGAGGGGGAGCATTTGTTATGAAAATTACGATAAATAAGAGACAGCTCTAATCAAAAGCGGGGATGTTATCTACTTATATCTATATAAAGTGTTCATCTAAAGTATGTTTAATGTTCATAATTAGCGAAGTGGTTGCAGATACATAGTCAATTATACAACTCACAAACATATCTATTGGTATTGTTCCTTCTACAAGGCGATCGTTTTTGTCGTGAAGTCCTGCAATCGAAGGCACTTTCCTCCAAGAAACAAAACATAACGGCGAGTTATATTTTGCTACATCACCACTTTATATTAATTATCCTTATCCTCGAATGGTGCCAGACCTTTAATAGTGATTATTTCCTTATGAAAAAAAATATCTATCTATCTATCTATCTATCTATCCATCTGCATATATATATATATATATATATATGTATATATGTTTTTGCCGAAAATTGAAACTCCTCCCTTCCTCCTCTCTTTATCCCCCTCTCTTTTTTCTTTACCATCCTCTCCCCCTTCCCCTCCTTATATCCATATATCTCCACCCTTGCCTACCTGAATCTGCTGCCCCACCACACACAATAAAATCTAATGTATTTTAACCTTAAAAACTGAAATATTGTCAATACCCGCCTCCCTCCCGCTAATTATCTCCTACCCCAACCCCCTTTTTCCTTTTCTTTTTTTTTTCGTATTTCTTCTAAAACACTTCTTCCTAATACTAACAACCATTTCTGTAAGGTCTAATGAGGCTCTTGGATCGTAAACATGGTCCAACATCCGAAACATATGTAACCAAACAGTTAAAAAGGTAATAAAAAAAAGTAAAACACATATTTGCTCTGCAATAGTATTGAGCACTCTCTTCAGGTTTTTATTAATTACCAGTTTTACCATATATATATATATATACATATATATATACACATATATATATATTCTCTTTTCTTTATTAATGTCCATCACATCGAATGGATACCATAATATCTAGTTCGCTGCAACCAATTGACCCAGTAGTTTCTGGAAAATATTGGAACGCATAGATAGGTAAACAGACCAACAGAAATATAATACACTTATAGAATACGGAATCTTATGTGAGGTCTAAGTTATGTTACGCTTTCTTGGAAAACATACTAAATTGTACAAAGAATTTTCTAATGGTCGCGGCAGCAACTTGGATGATCAAATTATGAGTTAATCGTGAAGAAGACGTATTTAGTCCGATGGATCATATAAACTCTACATCTACGTCTGTATGGTTGTATCTGTCATCTTCCAAAGGTTGTTGGGGTTCCCATCTACTTTTGCCTGCATGAGCTTATTGATCTGTTAGCGACAACAGTTGTGCATTCCTTTACAACCACGTGTTGAGTGAATTGATGTTGCTTCAGGATTACTCAGCTGAACATGAATTATTTCTTTTTTTCTAAAAAAAAAGAAATAGAAATAAATAAGTTATTATCATGCTCGCTAGGACAGAAAACAAAGCACAAAAAAACACACACACACACACAAAAGAAACATTTCACAGATAACGTTATTTCTGGATGCTGAATGATACGTCATCACTCAAAGGATAGTGGGGCACTCATCACCTTTGTCTGCATGGATGTAGTGATTCACTAGCGACAACAGATGCGCATTCCTTTATAAGCACGTGTTGAATGAATTAATGATTGCAATTTTTGTTAAAAAAAATATAATTCAGCTGAATATGAACTGTATTTTTTCTTCTAAAAGAGAAATAGAAGTGAATAATTGATGGAATTTTTAGAAGATAAATAATTCCTTGGCTCTAATTACCCACTTTTATAATAAGTAAGAGATGGGAGAAAAATATTTACAAAAAAATTCTATTCTGATTTAATCTTTATCATATGTATTAAATCCTATTGGAAACCACTATTATTCGTGCTAAATCGCTTGACTACCTTCTTAGTATGATTTTCTACTTATTTCTAACAAAAAAAGGGTCAGAATCTTCTAAAAAAAAATCGATAATATATCAGATTTTTTTGATGAATTATACATTAAAGGTGAACTTACTAAATGTAAATGTTGTTTAATCGGAAATGTCTGGACCTGCAAACATTGAGTTTGCAGTTTCGATCCTCTTCCCGATTAAAAAATATAATTATATATAATGAAATATGAGATATTCTAGTAAAAAATATAATAAATTTATAACTTAAAATATTGCGGCATTAAAAATTGATTATATAAGATTATAAACCGAATTAAAAAAAATTCTTAATGCTGCAATATTTTAAATTATAAATTTATTATATTTTTTACTAGAATATTTTGTTCTTTTCTTTTCTAGTTTTAAGATCTAGTCTTTTACTTTTCCATATTTAAGTTTAAGCATATTACTTTTCATGCTAGCCTGTTTCTATTGTAACCTATTTGCTTTCCAGGCTGGCCCTGTTGGTGGGGCATTAGAATACGCCGACTGCCCCCCCCCATGCAGAGGGTAAAATTCCCTCAATGGGGGTCCTGGATATGACCTTAAACTATATCCAGTGGTGAGGCCTCAGCTTGTGGGCTTTGGGGAGTGTGTAGCCACCCTTTAATTACCATTGCTCCCAGGTCCACTCTGACCCGGAGTGGTAGTACCTGTTAGGGTCCCAACTATGGGTTAAATAGAAACCGACGTGAAAACAAATATATTCTATTAAAAATTTTTTCTTCAAAATCTTTGGATTCGGCATTAAATAACCCGAAAAGGGTTGATATGCCGTAAAACAAAAACACCCAACCAACCAACCAACCTTTCCAGGCACCCAGTAAATTCAATCGTTTTTTGTTTAATTGCAGTCTTATTTTTTCCCCTATAAGCAGAACATACGCATATGTAATAACAATGTACGGCACTCGTCTGCTTTCAATAAAACCCCCAAATTATCTCCCTTTCAGGCCTTCATCTCTCTGTTTCACATGTTATTGCTCTTTTCGCGAGACCGGTGAATTAGTAGTAACAGTAGTCACTGAAGTGACGTTGTTGCTATAGAAAGCAGTAAAAAAAAAAAAAAAAAAAAAAAAAAACGCTACACAACTCCTTACGTGTTTTTAACGATTTTGAACATTAATAAATTCATCATAACTTTTGTTTTACTGAACGAAATTTGATTGTTTTTTTCACAATATAGCTAAGAAAATAATCTAAAAACTTTAATAATTGTTTGAAATTTGGTAGAAAAATGAATAAGTGGTGAAGCTATATATATATATATATATATATATATATATATATATATATATATATATATATCAGGTGCGTGCAATAAGTAATGCCCCTGACCCACTTCCCATAGCAGTAGAGCAACGAAACTTGGCACAGTTATTAGTCTTTCTCTACCCAGAGTTATGCATCGTTTGATGCAGCTCTGGAGATCGTTTTTATAGAACACCCCAGGTTAGTCCTCCAATCACGACGTGATTTCAGAAATCAAAGCTGCGTCATCTGGGAAACGATTTCCTTTCAAAAACAACTTCATGGTTGGGAGGAGGTGAAAGTCAGAGAGTACAAGGTCAGGAGAGTATGGAGGATGGGGGAGGATTTCATAACCACACGCCTGTGCTTCTAATCTGGCGACATGCGAGTTGTGGACCGGTGCGTTGTCCTGCAGGAGGATGGTACCTTTGCTGATCTTGCCCCGCCTCTTGATTTTAATAGTTTCCCTTAATTTCCTCAAAAGTGAAGGATAAGACGCTCCTGTAATTGTGATACCCTTTGCCAGGAAATCTGTCATCACTACTCCGTCCCGCTCCCAGAAGACTGTGAGCATCACCTTGCCAGCGGAAGACTGCACCCTTGCCTTATTTGAAGGTGGTGAGTCCAAGTGCTTCCACTGCATTGACAAGGCTTTGGTCTCTGGATCTTAGTGATGGACTCAGGTTTCATCCTGTGTAATCAGTCTTTTGAAAAACTTTGACTCATCTTCTTGGCACACTTCCAAATTCATCCTCGGGCACTCGACGCGTTCTCGCTTCTGGAATGATGTGAGAAACCTAGGAATCCTTCTGGCAAACACCTTATGCATATGCAAATGGTCATGAATGATAGTTTCCACAGACCCTGTACTAATCTTGATATCTTGGGCTATTTGGCGAATAGTAATGCGCCGATCTTCCAAAATGGCAGCCTCAATTTAACGGACAGATGCCTCATCAATGGCAGAATTGGGGCGACCAAGTCTGGAAGCTGTTTCCACAGACTTCCGGCCATGTTTGAATTCACGATGCCAGCATTTTACAAGGTCATATGATGGGGCATTATCACCATAAGTTTCTTTCATTTCATCAAAAGTCTTCTGTGGTGTGCGTCCTTTCAAATATAAAAGCCGCTCGACATTCAACAGGCTCCATTTCACACCTGACTCAGTTCAAACACCTGTAAAACAGAAACCACAATTAGTTAAGAGCTGTAATTTGTCACATAACCCATAAACATATAAACCATTGCACATGCAAAATTTCAGCTACATCAGAAAACTGGAAGTAGGTCAGGGGCATTACTTATTGCACGCCGCTCGTGTGTATATATATATATATATATATATATATATATATATAATGAAAACCCCCAGTCTCTTCCTGTATATGTCTATCTTCATCCGAAGACATACTGAACAGTCTACCTTAATTATAAACATATTTACAAGGATCCTTAAATAAGTTTCCAGACGTTTATATACATGCATTTCAAATTGTCGTAGACTCTTTAAAATTAAGTCTGTTATTGGTATACATCTTATGAAATGAATGGCCATTTTTTTTACAATTTCCTGGTCTACATCAACAGCTACAACAGGAAGATGAATACACCCTACTAAAGTCTGATCCTCACAGATGTTTAATTTCAGCACCTTCCAAAATTTCCTCGGAGATCTGGTTCAAACTGGGAGACACAAAACTCAAATTAAATCCTTCCGAAGATTATTAATTATAAATCATAAAAACAGTACTAAATATTTACTTACTACTGCCACTACTACTACTACTACTACTATTACTACTACTACTGTAGCTACTACTTCTAAAATTATAATATGATTACTAACTCCATCCCTCATTACCACATCACTGTCCTCCCCCCCCCAAAAAAAAATAAGAGTGAGACCGTATATCCAAGTATTCAAGGAGAAAGGAAAGACCGAGGAGTGAGCACTGACCAGAGCTCCACTGTATAAGTGCGAAGAGAAGTAGGACCTTGGCGAGGCTCATTGCCACTCAAATTCCAGTAAAGACCAATGGCCGCAGCCTACGAGATAATGGCAAGCACCTGTTGCGATAATGCCAATTTATTTGCAAATGTTATCTAAAGAGCTGGAGAGTACTAGAAATGTTGGAGGACTTGTTGTCACTCAGCTTCCACGGAACACCACAGGCTGTTTTTAGGAGATATCGTTTATGACCAGTTTGAAAGCTCTTTGTGAGCCAATAAGTATAATCTGACAGCTTAAGTAAAAATTAAACCCGTTATTAATCTTGAGCAGGCAGAATATGTAGCATTTTTTTTTCAAAGAGTTGGTCTTTTTTTGGGGTGTTACAGAGAGAGAGAGAGAATGTTACAGAGAGAGAGAGAGAGAAAGAGAGAGAGAGAGAGGTGAGTAAACGCGGAGTGTAGACACGTTTACCAGAACCGAAGGTCAGCTGACCAGATTACGTATGAGTGACGTGGTCAGGTTGGCTAGATCTGAGAGATTTGATTTGGGCTTTGAAGAAGACAGACGGCTTTCTGTTGTCTCCCCCTCTTAACTGCGGAGGGGGAGACGAACGCTGACGTGTGTAGAAGAACCCACACAGGCCGATTTCACTTCCATCTTCTGCAGGACCTCTAGGGAAAGTGAAATAAAAACTATATAACCGATTCATCGTCTTGGAGTGATAAATCTTCGTCAAACAGGTATCAAGTCTCCCTCCAGGATGAGAAATTTCCAGATGGTCCAACAACGAAGAAGCAGAGGTAGGTTCTGAAAATACATGTCACACACACGATTCCCTTTATGATAATCAAACACACAACCATTTATATTAGAGACAATCATACGCACACGGAATCCTTTTGATGTTATACACCCAAACGTAAATGGTGCCCCTCAAACATAACCCCAGTGAGAACTTCGATGATAAAGATATGTAACAGGGGGGGGGGAGAAAAGGAACTCAAATTAAAACATTTCAGAATAAATATAAATAATAAATCAAATAGGAGCAAAAAAAGTTGACGAAACATCCTTAAAAATATAATCAGGTGTTTTGTGTAGATGTGTTGAAAGTAATAAAAAAAATCCTCCGCGAAATAAAGCACATGCTACAAAGATCCCGAAGAAAAATGACCTCACTCTGATAAAGGTGGAACGTGTCACCTTTCTAACCCCATTGCGCTTATTGATTTTTAACGACATCAGTTTCACATTAAGGTATTAAGGAATATATGAAGAATAAAATGGGTGAATCTTGTTCATACTGCAGGGTGGAACGATAAAAAAAAATCATTACAGCTTTATTTTAAAACTTTTATTGAAAAACTCAATTCAGGTAACTTGATTATGTAGTAGAGCTGATATCTATATATGTAACCTCAATCACCGCCTCGATACAGGCCCGGAACTGGAAGAATGCCTTTTCCACAAGCGCCGCCGGAGCTCGGTGAATACTCCACGGGGTGGCGGCAATCAGGCTAGATTGGGTGCTATGGGAGGTACCGTGAGTATAATTCTCGACGTATGACCAAAAAAAGTAGTCCAGAGTGTTCAGCTCAGGGGAGAAGATAGGCCACTGAGAGAAAAGTACAAAGTTGTAGCAGTCCTTTTGAAGCTAAACCTGGATCTCTTTGGATTTATGGACCGGCGCCGTCCTGTGTCCAAACACAGGGTGTGCCGACGACCACCTGATTGCACCAGCGGATGCTCACACTTTTCAGCTCATTCAGGTACATTTTTTGTTGATTTTAAAGCCGATTACGAAGATGTGAGGTAGCCTAATGTGACCCTCACTTGAAATTATACCAAGACCAATAACTGTAGTCGGAAACTTCATTGAGCTGCGCCCTACAGCGTTGAACCATCCGAACTTGCATTTTGAAGGTACCGACAAAGGTTCTATTGTCATAACTTTGGTCGGTAGCGAGCCCGAACTGTACAGCGGCCCATATCGGATCTCGCTCGCTGAACATTGTGTCACTTTCAGACATGGTTTTTATTACATTTTCACCCTAAACATGGCACATTGCCACTTCGATGTAGGGGGCTACAATCATGGGCATAAGCTACAGGGGTTCTATGAAAGGAGTTGGGCAGCAAGATGTCTGTCCACTTGGACTTCTGTATGTCAGTACAGTTTGGGAAGCAGGGACCCGGAAGGGAGTTCCAAAGTCTAGCAGTTCTGAGGAAGAAACAACTGGAGTAGAAAGCTCGATTATAACTAGGGATCTCTACCATGTAAGGGTTGGGATTTAGCTGCTTGTCGGGTTTTTCAGGGGTACTTACGTCGAGGGGGTACAAGTGCTTGCAGTTCGTCGCAGCATTCACCATTAATATACTTGTAGAACAGGCATTTCGTCGACGGTAAAGAGGTTGAAGCTTATATGACAGTTCAGGACCTATCAGGTTGTCGACTTTCTTTTGAATCTTATCCCGCGGTGAAAGACTAGTAACAGGTATACCAGCCCAAATATGACAACAATACTCCATACATGGGCGAATGGTGGCCTTATAGATGTACAGGATACTTTAAGGCGTTAGTTGTTTTCAAGCACTGTAGAGAGAGCCTACGTTCTTCACAGCGGTCCTGACAATGCTCTCAATGTAACTGTTCCAACTCATGTTCCCTGTGAACATAAGGCCGAGGAGTTTTATAAGAAGTACTTTTGGGATTTGTACACAAGTGGTCAACTATTAGATGATCTGTAACAACAAAAAGAAAACGAGTTTAATCAAACAGAAATGGAATCGTGTCATATTTTCTATGGCGGGATATATATATATATATATATATATATATATATATATATATATATATATATATATATATATATGAACCCATGAAAAAATTTTAAAGATGGCAACCTCGATAAAAAATTCCATCCCCATGTGAGTTTTAAAAACAATTTTTTGACTGTAATTAATTGATTTTAATTGTCTCCGAAGAGAACGGTAAATAATGAAAATTCGGTATGTTATAATTAAAACAACCGTTTGTCCTTTTACCCTTCGAAACAGCTGTCAGACTAAGAAAAAATATATAATAACATGTCATAAAAAAAATGATAAAAACAAAAATTGTGTACTACTAAAAAAAAGGTGTTGTTTTTTCTGATTGTATAAATTATATTGCTCTGAATTCTCATCGAGCTAAACCGAGGTTAATATTGGTACAATAATCAATATAATACCATTTAAAGAGGTGTTAAAATTGATTGTTAAAAAAATCCACACACACATATATATATATATATATATATATATATATATATATATATATATATATATATATATATATATATATATGTCACCCCCCCAAAAAAAGTTTAAAAATTAAATGTTTAATTTCAACATTATTTTTATGCGGTTAACGGTAGCCAGCTAATAAATTCAGGGATGGCTTATGTTGCCGGGTTCGACTCTGTCAACTGGTGTTAACCGTGACACCCTGCACTGAAGATTCCGAAAGGATGAAACACTAGTGTATGTAGGTATTTCACTATTATAGTAAATAATTATATATATATATATATATATATATATATATATATATATATATATATATATACAAGTATATATATATATTCATATATAAAATTATATACATATATATTTATTTATATATATAAATATATATATGAGTTTTGATCTCACAATTATAGTTTAAGTTCAATATAATAATCGATAGCGTGGTGTCTAATAGTAAATACGTAATCTGTATGAATTAAAATATCATATTTAAGCGTATCTTACGACCGGGAAAAGCCGAGCGGCCTGTTAGTTCTATATAAAATTGTGTTATTGTTTAAATTTGACATATAAAGTTTGTATCATTAAAACTAAGAATTAAAAAAAAAAGTATCCCTCTGAAAATGAGATATTTATCGAAATTCTTAGCTAAAATATTAAAATAAATGTTTTTTTTTTAATTTAAAAAAAATATCATAAGTGTTATCCTTTTCAAATACTAATATAAAATATTCAGACACGTTGATGCTGCATACTTTCGTTCTGAAAAAAGATGTTTTTTTTTGTTTTTTTTTAAATAAATGAAAATAACGGGTTCATCTTATCGTCTGTGTTGATGCGTCGAAGAAAAAAGTCCACGAGATAATACAATAACTTCATCTTAAAAAAGAATGTCGCTGACGTCACGCTGATAAAGGTAGAGCGCATTACCTTTACCCCCTCCATGGGGCTTTTTGATGCGTTAGCGACATCAGTTTCACATTCCTTTACAGACACTTGTTGAATGAATCATTGAATGCTCTTTGCTCAAGCTTACTCAGCTGAACGTGAATTGTTTTGTTTTTTTTTTTGTTATTGATCCTAAAAGGCAAAGATATAAACAGTTGAATCTTGTTGATTTTTTATTCTTTTGTACATCGTATATAAATTGTTTTTTATGATGTCGTTTGAAAAATGTAACAGTCCAGATGTGGACAGAATACTCTAGGCATAAGAGAGTACTGATTTGGTAGGTATATAGGACATGTTCAGGTGTGAGTAAGTGTTCTGGTACGGTATACGACCCATATTCTTTGCAGCACTTCTTTTAATGTCCTTAATATATATTTTCCCCCATTCATCTTCTTAAATAAGTTTTTAGAAGTTTGGTAAAATTTACGTTGATTTTGCTGTTGCTGCTGCTGCTACTACTACTACTACTACTATTACTACTACTACTACTAAAAATAGCAACAACAATAATAATAAAATTAATAATAATATTAATAATAATAAAATTAATAATAGTAATGATGACAATAATAATAATAATAATAAAATAATAATAAAAAATAATAACAATAGTAATAATAATACAAATAATAATAATAATAAAAATAATAATAATAATAAATAATAAAAAAATAATAACAACAACAACAATAATAATAATAATAATAATAATAATAATAATAATAATAATTATTATTATTATTATTATTATTATTATTATTATTATTATTATTATTAGCGTGACCTGTTGAAATTCCACAGCGGACTCTTTCATATGTAATATATCGATTCTGGCACTTTGTGGATGGTCAGCGTAAATGGAGAGGTCCTGATATTATTGTAGCTCTTTTGTTAAAACTGCAAAAGTATTTATTTACGCTAGGAGGATGGCCCGGCAAAGCCCGATCGTAAAATCCGCTTAAATATGATATTCAAATTTATGCAAATTTTGTATATATTATTATAGAGTCAATTTTCTATCGATTTTTTTAAAAATATATTATAAAGTTGTGATTTCCAAAATAAAAAAAAAAAATTATCCATATGGCTTGAATCGAAACCGAAACCAAAACTTATGAAAACTTCTTGATAAAATTATTTACAAAAAATTAGATTACTGGAGTCCCATCAACTTACATCGAAACCGCACTCCAAAACTTATGAAGAATTCTTGGTAAAATTATTTATAAAAAATAGGTGACTTGAGTGCCATCAGCTATAATCGAAAACAAAACCAAAACCTATAAAGAATTTTTGTTAAAATTCTTTATTACAAGAAATGGAAGTTCATAACAATTAAACGACAGTCACTCAGATGTAAGCGTGGCAAACAAAATAGCACACACGCTATCCTATTAATAATAATAATAATAATAATAATAATAATAATAATAATAATAATCTGACGCCTACACAAAAAATAACTATAAAATCAATTGCCAACGGACGGAACCTACGCAAGAAAGTCGAACCGTCCCAAATATATAGAAACCCGTATCTATCAAAAAGCCGAATTTTGTATGTGAGGTCTTTCCTTAACGCTTTCGAAAGGGCTGAGCCTATCTTTGGAAAAATCTACCCAAAGCCAATTCATAAGTCTAACAGTGTTCTTCGATGTTTTGTACAGAAATTCATCCGATATATATCAAAACTCTAAAAATATCCGATCTTAAAAATAGTATTTCTTTCTTATAGATAAAAATTAATATTTTTTTCTAGAGTAAGAGTTCACATTAGCAGGACTCGTTAACCGGTGTTGCCCGATAGAAGCATGTTTCCTCCTCGTAAAAAAATAAACTACGTTTGTTGGTGGTTGCCAATTCCTGACGTCCTAATGTTAAGAATGGGTTTGGAAATAGATACTCCTAACGCTCTTATGTTAAGAACGTCGTATGGAATAGACACGACAAACCTCACCATGATAAGAAATGCTTTCAGAATAGGCACCCCATTTCATGAGTGGCGGGGACTGTCAAGTTGTTTGCCCCAAGTTCAACTTTAATACATGTTGTCAGCATACCCACCTGCAAAGACTATAAACCGCTCCCCCAATTAGTGGGGGTGGGTGACAGTGTCGTGTAGAGAGAAGTGCACTTTTTATCGCGCGTATGTAAAACAGTGAATGCATGTCATTATATCTAAAAAAATACTTGTCTCCGCCAATGTGAATATAGATTGTCTTATTCAGCAGAGTCTAAAACCTATAGAAATCGTCGGTTTAAAGGAAATGGTGTAGTTGCTCTTAAGGTAAGACAACCTTATAAAAAAATAACTTTTTAATACAAAATGTACGACTATTTTTTGAGTAAATTAAATTTAAATGGTATGGTTAATTTTTACAAACAGTAGTCTGTGAATAGAGGTAAAATGACAAGAGGAAATGATTTAAAATAATGCGTGACGATTAGGCGGCCGTGTTTGTATGATTGTGCATAATCCGAAATAAGAAAATTTCATAGTCGCAGTCAATGAGAATAGTCGGAATGTTAACGTGGAGAAATCAATATTTTAGAATAGTGAAGTGTAATGGTAGTTGTATGTGTATGAGTTCTTAATCCAATTTATAAGGGTGTCAGGTTAATATAGTTGTAATGTTTATATATTTACACGCTCTTGACTGGGAGAGTTGGAGGACTTTTCAGGTAGAGGGGAAAATCCTAACTACTTCGTTTATAGATATTGACAATCGTGATGATGTTGCTGGTATGAAGTAAGGCAGGATTTTATTTTATCGAATATATGCGTCTGTAACGATATTCGAATGTTACGTAATATGGTTGGTAAAAGTTAATACATAATAAAATTTTACTTGGCATCTGTTATTGCAAAGCTACCGTAATTTGGTCAAGAGGGGAATTTCTGCAATCAAATATTATATACAGGATTACACCGGCCAAGGGAGATAATAAAATCTTAATAAATCATCTCTTAAAAAAACAAACAGATTTATTATAATCTGACGATATAGCGAAGTGGTAAGCCATTCGACTACATATTAGTTGATCCCCTGTTCAAGCGCAGGTGTACTTTACCATTTTTTCTCATTAATGAGTTCAATTTACGATAAAAGAAAAGGTGCTATTTAAAATCGCCGCAAATCATTTCATTGTTTGCTTATTTTAAAACTAAAAATAATAAGAAGGGACTTCTCCAGTACATTCATTGTCTAGCTTTGATATCAGCTGTCATGATATTATAAACAAACACAGACGGAATTTTTATATTTATTTTCATTTTTTATTTTTCTTTAATTAGTCAACCGGGCAAAATATTCCTCGTAATATATAATAATCAATAGAGGATTGATTCTATATAAATTTATACGCAATCTGTATAAATTAAAATATCATGTTTAAGCGTATTATACGACCGGGCAATTCCCGGCGTCCAGCCAGTAAATCATGGAAACAAAACAAAAGAGTTACCAAAAATCAAAGACCGGATGTTTTCAATTTTTTGTTTCTACTTTGAATTGCCCCACTTCCGGTGTAAGTACCAACAAAAGTAAGAAAAATCGATATTTAATAAAAAAAAAAATCCTTTAGCAAATGCCATATTTAAACGGCAGCAACCAAAATCTTTATAGAAGTCGTGTTAATGAATATTTCTATTTCGTAAAAATTCAAAAATAATTTTTAATATCTCATGGAAAAATTTTGTAGAATACTTGGTTATCTTCAATATGTCACCTGATATTTTTTCACACGCGATTCACCACATACCAAGGCTAAAAACCATACGATGGTAAGATCGTTGAAATAAATTCATCATAAAATCGGTAGTAGTGGCAGTTGGGTACACTTTGATTATTCAAGAATTTGTTTGCATCTGACTTGAAGCCGACAATATTTTAGTCAGCTAAACAGAGTTTCACAGTTCTAGGAAATAGGCTCTGTTTATTGAAGTTACGTTTATATTTAGGCAAATATAGGGAGTGAATTGTTTATAGTGGTTGTAGCTAGACAAGTGTTTTGTGAGGGCTTTGCAAGTTTGGCATTGAAGCTCAGATGAGTACTTATAATGTACATCAGATTTATAAGGGTTTTGCGCAGAACTGTGATGTGCAAAATGATACGAGTTTTTGTCTTCCTTTTTTTCAAATTGTATTTTTATAAAATAAGTAAACCAACAAAAAAATTGTCATCAATTTTCTGTTCGTTTTATTATTTAAAAAATACACGCTAATAAAAAAGTATAAAGAAGTAATTTTATTTTGGCAGATGACAGTTCCCCACAAAACCGTTCTCTGTATTCAGTGACGAAACTTGAAGATAACCATACAAATAAATTAAACGAAGAACAGTGGTTTTAATAAAAATAAATAAATAAAAAAAAAAGTGGGTAATCAATTTTTTCGCTTTTTTTCTTATTTAAAAAACACACACACACACACACACAATTTAAATCAAAAATGAAAAAAAAAAAACTCGTTTCATTTTGCAGATGACAGCTCCGCGCAAAACCTTTGTAATAGGAAACTTGAAGATAACAGAATATTTCTGTATAAATGAATTAAACGAGTAACAGTGTTTTTAATTTTTTTTAAAATCACAAAAACACAGACTGTTTGGATCTTGACGGATGTATCATTGACGTCATTCAGATGAAGAAAGAGAATAGCACCTTGCCCCTTTCCTTCTGAGATTTTTTATCAGATAGCGACATCAGTTGCACATTCCTATACATTTGTTCAAGTCTACTCAGCTGAACATGAATTGTTGCTCATTTTTAAATACTATAAATTGTCAGCTCTCACAAAAAAGGTATACAGCAACTTTGACATTAGTCCGCTTATTTATATTAGTGGTCATATCTATAGGAGACTATGTATAGAAAAAGAAAAACGGACGGTGTTACTAAGTCCTGCAGAGATTAATGTTAGAGCCTATATGCGACAACAAATCTTCTTTGTTCGAGCGAATGATAGGTTTGTAGTACTAAAGTATATTCTCAGGTATGAGTAATTTTCTAACATAATAGAGGGAAGCTATCTTCTTTGCAGAACTCTTAAAAATGTCTGCAATGTTCTAATTCATGTTCTGTACATTTAACATGTGTTTTTACGGTAATCGTGAAAAATAATCAATTTATAATTAAATATTTAGAGATTTAGAAAAAATCGGAACGGTTATTGTAACAGAATCGTGAATTTAATTCGGAATCCATAATTGAATCGGAATCGAAAAAAAATATTGGCATCGTCCAATCCTTACCCATTACCAACCGTGACTGGATGGAAACTGCTACATTTTTTTCTTTACAAAGAATTGGTCTTAAGTTAGAAAAATACAAACAAACTCAAATTCAAACTATAACTAATTTTTAAAAAAAGCAAATAAATAAATCATATAAAAGATCCAAAAAGATTTAGCCCAAAATCTCAAAGGTTTTATTTGATGTTTCGTGTGAATGCGTCGAGAGAAAAAAAAAAAAAAAGAAAATCCACAGAATACAGTGCATGCCTAAAAGATCATACCATAGATTGATCCTGAGAAAAAAATGTCAATGACGCACTCCGATAACGATGGGGCGCTCCACCTTTGCACCACCCATGGGCCTTATTGATTCGTTAGCGACATCAGTTGCACATTCCTTTACAGGCACTTGTTGAATAAATCTTTGTGCAAGATTATTCAGCTACACCATAATTGATTTTTTTTTTCTAAAAGAGAAATAGGAAGAGCGGATTGAATACGTTTTTCATTGTGTATGAACTAGTTTTAATGATGTAGGTAAAATGATTCGTCGGCTCAGATGTGGCAGCACTACTATATGCATGTGCCAAAAGTAACATTATAGATAATCTAGCAGGCCGCGCGACATTGCCCGGTCATAAACTACGCTTAAATATGATATTTTCATTAATGCAGATTTCGTATTTATTGTTATATTATATTGGACCCAAATATATAGTAATTATTTAAAATTTAAAAAAAAATGACTTGTACGCCACCACCAAGAATCCAAACCAAAACGTTTAGTTTACAATTTACTTTACCCTTTGATGATAATACCTGAACAATAAAAGCCATGTTTATTACAAGGCTAAAAATTAAAACATGGACTAATAGCTATTACGTTACCCATGCATATTCGTAATGCCGTTATTCGACCTTCATCTGGCTAATTCCATTTTTTATAATTTTCACACTTTTGCACCGATTTTCCCCGGCTAAATCCCAAATAAATGCTCGATTATCCTTTCATCTCTGTAGACCCCCCCCAAAAAAAAAGTGACAGAGGAGTTTTGTGGGCATTTTTTTAAAGAAATATATAAACGCATATATAAATATATATATATATATATATATATATATATATATATATATATATATATATATATATAGAAAGAGGGTTTACTATAACACATTTTACGCAAATATTACACAAGTATAAATCATGTAGACTATCTGCATGAATATAATTACACGTCATAGTTAACTAATCCCATGAGAAAATCGCAAAACTCTTATAGGGAATTTATTAAAATGAATATTTAAAAGAATATGAAAATGAGTTAGATATTTTAAAGATGAATGCAATTCCAGGACCCATAGATAACAAAGTTAAAGGCTTGCCTTTTTTGTTTCTATTGTTCTTGGCTTTCGGACCGGGATCAAAGTGTAGCATCTGCAGAACAGATTCTACGCTTTGAGATATTAAATCTTCTATTCAGGCTAAAATGACAATGCCGAACAAAAAGCTTAGGCACAAGGCCAACCTAAAGGGGTGGGTGAGAAGAATTGGGGGTCGTTGGTCATCCTTGTCACTCTAGAACTAAACAAAAGTTTCTCAGCCAGTATCTTCTCTTATGGTGAAAGAAGATACTAGCTAAGAGAACGTGTGTTTAGTTCTGTAATGACATGGATCACCAATGACCCCCAATTTCCCCCCTTTTGAGTTGACCTTGTGCCTAAGTTTTTTATTCAGTTTGAACTTACATTGTAATTTTAGCCTGAATAAAAGATTAAATATCTCAAAGTGTAGTATCTGTTCTAATACTACTAGTTTACTACTACTACTACTACTACTAATAATAATAATAATAATAAAAATAATAGTAACTATCTGGACATGTGTAAATTCCTCAGGGGACTGATTCATATTTAACCTATTGATGTTGGCATTCTGAAAATGTTCAGCGTAAATGGAGACGCTCTGATATTATTGTAGCTCTTTTGTTAAAACTGCAAAAGTATTTATCAAAGCTAGCAGGGACGCCCAGCGTAGCCAGGTCGTAAAATACGCTTAAATATGATATTTTCATTCTTGCAGATTTCGTATATATTATTATAGAGTTAATGTTCTATCGACCTCTATCTATATAATTATAAAACTCAAATGACCTTGTAACGAGTGATGCAACCCACTTTCGACATTTACGACATCCGGTTGCGCATGCGCGCATAAACATTAACCCGTAACAACGTAAACAAATAAACACAAATCGCTTTTTTGCAGATTTTTACCTGCGCACTGAAATATTAACGTTATTATTTTCAAATTATTATTTAACATGGGAAAAGTGGAGGTGTTTTCGCTACTTTCTTACAAGTAAACAACTTTAACCCGTTGACAAAAATAAGAACAATTGTAGTAAAGCAAAGACTACTACTACTACTACTACTACTACTACTACTACTACTACTCTCTATCCGCCCTTTTTTATCCCTTCCTTCTTTTTTATTTTTTGTTTACATTTCTAGATACAAAATAGTTGTGTGAGAACGGTGAATTTGTTGACACATTCATTAATCTGTTTCAATATTAGTTTTATTTTATTTTATTTATTTAGGCTTTATTTTTTTGCATCAGGTTTTATTAATTATTTTTTTTTAAGATTTTAAGTTTCTATAACTTGGTTGAAGGATTCCAATATGGGGTTCTGATTCCTATATTTCTCATCGGTTGGTTCATGTGCGTTTTTGCTGCTAAATGATTTTCGTCGGCGTTCGATTCGTAGGAAAATCATGTTTAATTTTCGAGGTTTGAGCGATTACGCGGAAAAATAGGTAACTATACACGAATAGGGAGGATTTTTTTCCATATTTGAGTGGTCCATCCGTGTTTTTCATTTTAATATACTTTCATAGAAATGTTTCTGTTATGTAAAAAAAAATATATCTATATTTTCTTTACATCACAAGTGTAACGCTCATTCATGAATTACATAGCTAATACAACATACTGACCCAACGGGTCACGGGTAGTTTAGTACATTATAAAATTGCGATTTTGAAATTAAAACTATATCTATATGACTTGGATTCATCAGCTTGAATCGAAACGGAATCCCAAACTTATGAATATATATATATATATATATATATATATATATATATATATATATATATATATATATATAACTTTAGTTCCTTCAGCTATAATCGAAACGTAAACCAACACTTATGAAGAATTCTTGATAAAATTATTGATAATAGAAATAGATTACTAAAGTGCCATCACCTAAAATCGAACCGAAACCAAGACTTATGAATAATTCTTGATAAAATTATTAAAAAAAAAAAGATTATTCGAGTGCCATTAGCTATAATTGAAACCGAAACCAAAACTTATGGGGAATTCTTGGTACAATTATTTATAATAAAAATAGATGACTTATGTGCCATCAGCTATAATTGAAATCGAAAGCAAAACTTATGAAGAATTTTTGGTAAAATTATTTATTACAAGAAATGGAAGTCCATTTTAACGACCCGGGCGTAAGCGGGACACAGAAAATAACACACACGCTATCGTAATAATATATAGATAATAATAAACAATTACATCAAAGCAATGATCGATTGAGCCAACTATATCAAGGATAGTATCGACAAAACAAAAGAACACACCAAAGGAACATTTTTTTTCTGTTTCTATGATTGATCCCCCTTCGCTGGATAAATGACATAAAATGAAAACTAAAAAGTTATCCCTTTGAAAATGATAAACCGGAGATAGTCCAAAAGTAATGGCTCTTATTTTCTTTATTCGGCCTTAATCAATCAGAGGAGATTACAAGTTGCATTGTTATGATGACTGAACTTGTGCATTCATGACCTGAGAGTTTCATATCTCTGTTTATGTTATTGACAGTGGGAAACTCCAAGAAAGCAATCCCTGCCATCGACGTGCGTCAGAAGCAAATATACGTGATTGAATTTCTGTCCACGCAGAAAAAAAATATAATCACTCAATATTCACCGACGCCTATTGAAAGTTTTCGAAGCCCATGTAGTTATCCAAGTACAGTTAGAATCTCCTGGTAAAGCCTGTTTGTACCTCTCCATTTCATTTTAAACTTTCCTTATTAAAGAATACAATATACAATGAAAGAAAATATACCATTTAAAATCTCAGCAAATCATTTCTTCGTTTGTATATTTCCAGGGCATTCATCGTCAAGCCCAAATATCAGTTGACGTTATATTGTAAATAATGCGGACTGAATTTGATAAATGACTGTAACATTATTATTATTTAAATAGATGCGAATTTATTCACCGGACAAATTAATCCTCGTAATACAAAATATTCAATAGTGAATTGATTCTATGATAATGCATACGCAGTCTGCATAAATTAAAATATAATGTTAAAGCATATTGTACGACCGGGCAATGCTGGGCTAGTAGCTAGTTTTCTTTAATTTGATTATTTAAGGAAACTCAGTAATAACTAGTTTAGATTAAACTTAAAGACAACCATATTGTTGTCAGCTGGAAACAATCCAGCGGAACAGAGTTCTACTGGTGAGCCAAAAATAGAGAATGGGAAAATTGCTGATAATGGTTTTAGCTGTATGTATATACAGTAGAACCCCGGGATACGGTGGTCCAAGGATACTTTTTAAAAATAAGATTACGGTGTGAAATACGATGTTTTTATGACCCTGGTTACGATATTTACCCCACCTTACAGTATTATTTATAAAAAGATTTATATGGGTACAAAATTTTATAACGGATTTAAATAGCACAGGGGCAAATGCCATTATTAAAATTGAGGACTTTTTTTTTTTTTTTTTTTTTTGACGTTTAATCAAGAAACACTACAAAGTCTAAAATCAATCTCCAAAACATGTAGTTCAAAATTATTTGAACTACATGAAGGGGGAAAAAACGTATGAAAAAAAAGGGGAGGGCTAAAAAGAATTAAATAAACGGAAGACGTCTTTCGGCCGATCCTTTTCAACAGTAACATCGGTATTATTTATGTTTTCTTGATTATATGTATGTATATTATATATTGCACTGTATTTTGTTTCTAATTTTTAATACTGTATCCCAGGGTTCCACTACGAAGCAGTACTGTATCTGGTTGACTACATATATTAAGCCCCCTCTCTTTGGGTAGAAAACTGTCGTAAATGTACCTCGCCAATTACTTAATTAACTATAAAGCGAAGCCCGCTGTTTGTTTGATTGTTTATTTAATGGATATTTGAAGAGGTAATTTGCGAGCACCGATCCAATCGGATAGTGGTTCGAGCTGCGGACTATCAATGCAATGGTTGTATGTTCTAACCCCGCCTGGGGAAAGGCACTAGTCTAGCTGCACTGATGAGTTGAGATGCAGCAAAAGAGGACTGTACGTGGATGACTATATATATATATATATATATATATATATATATATACAGGGTGACCCCCCCCCAAAAAAGCTAAATAGAGGGCATCTAGAACATATGCTGTAGAACGGAGAAAAATGGCCAAAGACCCTAGTGTTTTGATGTGATGTTTTGAATATACTAAACTAGTTATGACCAAAGTTTCATTTCATTCGGACAAAACACTAAGGAACGGGGCCTAATTAGAGTTGGAGCCGTTTTTTCTTTTTTTTTTTGGGGGGGGCACCCTATATATATATATATATATATATATATATATATATATATATATATATAGTCTTTGAAGTTTTTAACATTTGAAACCACACAAAAAATTATTTTTTATCATTCATTAAAAAAAACATCTAGTCAGTAAGTCATTTAATCACCTGCAATCACTGCATCAACTCTCAAATTTACTATAATACCAATTTTTATATTTTTTAAGGGATCATCAGTTGTTTACTATGAAACACTGTTTCGGGGATTTAATATATATATATATATATATATATATATATATATATATATATATATATATACTATTTTTCATTGTGCTAAAGTGTCATTTTTTCAGTGTTGTCCAATGAAGAGACAAACTTAAATATCTGCAGAAATGTGAGGGGTTAGTGTTAGAAATGTGAGGGGTTAGTGTTAGAAATGTGAGGGTTTAGGGTTAGGGTTAGACATGTGAGGGGTTAGGGTTAGGGTTAGAAATGTGAGGGGTGTACTCACTTTAATGATACACTGTATATATATATATATATATATATATATATATATATATATATATATATATAATATTCAATTGGGGATTGGTTTTGTCATTATAAATACAAAATCTGCATAAATTAAAATATGTTTAAGCGTAAATTACGATCGAGCAAGGGTAGGCGCCCCCACCTTACTCACTAGTAAAAATTATTTACATATATAATGTTTCAGATATTCTGATCAGTTTCCTTGCGAAAAAAATTTCTTCTAAAGATAAAATCAACGAGTCCATCAGATCTTTTGCGTAGATACGTCTTAATAAATAAATAAATAAATAAATAACCCGCGAAATAAAGCACATACTCCAAAGCTTCAACCTGAAGAAAAATGTCACTGACGTCACTTTTATAAAGATGGAACTCATCACTTTTGCTGCCCCTCTTTCGCTTATGGATTCACAGCGACATCAGTTGCACATTCCTTTACGAACAGGTGTTCAATAGAATTTTTGAATAGAATCATTGTTTAAGATTACTCAGCTGAACGTGAATTGTTCTAAAAACGCAAATATAAAGAATTCATTGAATGTCTTGTTCCTAATTGGTACATTTTAACATTGAATATTAAATGTTTTTAATGGTGCGCCAGCCTAGATGAGATAACAATAATACATTCGTGGGCGAAAGATGGTTTTGTAGTAAAATTATTACTGTTTAGTGTGGGACTCTAAATTGAATTAAAATAAAACTATATCCACATTATCTGGATTTTATTCCAACAACTAGCGGGGGTACCCGGCGTTGCCCGAGTGTTTGTTTCCGGGACGGGGCGGGGAATTTTAAAAAATGTTATGGTAGGTAAGTAGGAAGGATCAAACCCGGAGTCATGAGTAAAAGTAGGAAAATAAAGTGTGAAAAAAAACAAAAACATCTGCAATGTTAACAGTTCGGCCACCAAGAAAAGTCCATTCCAGTTGTTTAGAAAAAAAAAAAAAAAAACGACTACGGTAGGTCGGCGCGAACGTGAAAATATAATGTGAATTGTCCAGTACGCTAACCACTACGCCACAGAGCACTGCAGCTCAGTTTAGTGATTTTAAATAACTTCACATGAAAGAAATACGAAGCAAAACCGGTGTTCTCTTCTCAACTGTTCCTTGTGAACGATCCCCAAACGGTGTTAAGTGGTTGCAGGGGGAGGAGGAATTTATTAGAGAGAAAATATTTTACCACTTCCATTGATCTTAACCGATTTTGGCCGTGACTTCTCAGCAGAAAAACTATAGAAATCTAAGATTATCGAGGAATTTGAGAAATAATAAGCCTATAACACACCTCAGATATTGTTCTGTCGTTTGTGCATATTATATTTGCATGAAATATCTTGATTTTTAATCCTATTAATGTCAAAATCAGACGGGAAAAATGAGTTCATTTTATTTATATAGAGATGATGGGCGTTCTAAAAGTTGAGTCTCCTACTTTTTGTTCCGCCTGAGTGGATCAGATGAGATTGCAAATTAAGGCCTGAAAGTGTTATCTCTTTGTTACAGATAACGACGGTTTCTGAGAATCTAAGAAATCAATCACTGACATGAATGTATGTCAGAAGCAGAGATAAGGCATTGAATTCCTGCCAAAAGTACATTGAGTAAAGGGTTCATATATATATATTATTCCTTAATTGGAATTCATTTTTTTAGATGAGCATTATATGTTAAGAGACGACAACAACTACGGATTGCAGTGATGGCTGAGAATGCAGTTAGGAGATTCGAAGTTCCTATCCGTCGCGGTTACCACCTGACGAAGGCCAGAGGAAGTTGGCCGAAACGTTGTGAACCAATAAAAAGATCCCTCCCAAAAAACAACAACTAATAAAGATGAGACTAATAGTAATACTAAAAATAAAAATTGAGTAAAGGGTTCCTCTGAACAAAATAATTTCTGAACCACAAAATGCCGCTCATTTAAATAGTACCGTTCCCGTGTTTGTAGCTCTTCAACTTTTCGAGCAAAAAAAAAAAAATAGAAGATTTTACTTTTGGAACGACATCTGTAAAAATTGATATTCCATGGGAATATTTAAAATTTTTACTTTGGAAGATAAACAGTGACTCTATATTTTTCTACTGATTAATAATCTGTATTATTATTATTATTCTATTAGTCTGTCTGTCTGCCGTTTTTTCTCATTTTCTACTGGTACATAATACATATTATAAAAGGCTATATGTTTTTCTGTCTGCCCCCATATTTTCAAACTCTATCTCCTCCGAAACTAAAAGTCGCAGAGCGGTGCTAGGCGTTCAAATAGGTGGATCTTTTAACGGACCGTTCTTTTATGGGCCTTTAGCCGGTTTAAATACTTTTTAAAGGATCAAAATTTAAGAAAATTATTATACATTCGGTACGTTAATCTTACTTGACAATTTTTAGTTTAGTCTACAATTTCGGTTTAGATTCTAGCTGAGGGCGCCCAAATACTTTTTATTTTTCTTTTGAAATCACGACTCTATAATAATATATACGTAATCTGGGCAAATTAAAATATATTTAATCGCATTTTACGCCCGGGCAAAGCCGGACGCCCCCACCCCCACCCACAGAGCTAGTTTATATTGTTTTTCTTTTAGTCTGTCCGTCTGACTCTTTTTAAATTTTCTCGAAAATTGCTGTGCCGCTGTCTCTGAAATTTTGCAGAAACATTTGCTAGGATACGGTGCAGCGAACTGCGTATAATGTGCTTCGTTGGATGCACATTTAGAGAGAAATAAAGATTATTGTTTAATGAAAAAAAAAAAGCAGAAACTAAACCATATTAAACAGCATTTATTCTGAGTAAACGTGTTATACATTTTATCCGTTAAAAACCGACATAAACCGAGTGCTGAAATAAATACATTAATCGAATATATCTATTGTTTCTTTATTTAAAACTAGCAGTTCAGACCGGCCATTACTGTTCATTACTTGATATGCATATGCATATATATATATGCATATATATGCATATATATGCATATACTACTATATATATATATGCATATACTACTGTTCATTACTTTATATGCATATGCATATATATATATATATATATATGTATATATGCATATGCATATAAAGTAATGAACAGTAGTAGCCTGTCTGAACTGCTAGTTTTAAATAAAGAAACAATAGATATATTCGATAATGTATTTATTAAAACTAGAAATTTTAAATAAAGAAACAATATATGCCTATATATATATATATATATATATATATATATATATATATATATATATATAGCAAAATGTTTGACTCGTGTACAGGTAAGTTCTTAGACCCAAAATTTTACGGAAAAGTTTGGTAGATTCTGAAAATGTCAACTATTTCAACGTTGACCTATTGGCAGCCGAATTCTGGCCAAAAAATCAGATTAAAAAGCTTGTTGTATACCTGAATACCCTTTATGTAAAATTTCTAATGTTTAGACCCAAAATTTGATGAATAGTTTGCTAGAGACCGCAATAGTCAAATCCTTTGAAATTTGATTCCTTGGCAGTAAAATTTTCAGCCGCAAACCGATTAAAAAGTCTGCCTATGTCTGAATAACTTTCTGTAAAATTTCAAATGTTTACACCAAAAATTGGCTGAGTAATTTGGTAGATGTTAATTTTTTTAAAACTTTGTCTCTGATTTTGACCTCTTAATATTTATTGTTTTGGGCTTAAATAAAATTACAAAGTAACCTACATCTAAAATTTAAAGTGTTTAGACCCAACATTGGCAGAGGAGTTTGGTAGAGTTTTCAAAGGTCAAATCGCTGAACTCTTACTGCTTGACATCCTTATGTAAAATCGCGAGTCCGTAGATTGGAAATTGTCAGAGTAGTTTGTAAGGAAATGTACACACATAGACACACACAGACACACACATACACGCACACATTTCACTTTTATAGATATACTAGAAGTTTCGCCCGGCTTTGCTCGGACCCCAGGTACTATTCATAACTTTATGTGTATATGTATATATTAAAAAGTGTGAATATGTACGGCAATGCGTTTCTATATAATAGGCTTCCTTAACTACCATAGATAAAGTTGGTAGACACCGCAGATGACAATTTTGTTAAACTTTGGCCCCAATTTTGACTACTTAACATTTATTCTATTGGGATCAAATTGAATTAAAATGTTTGACCCATGTCCAAGTAATCCACATCTAAAATTTCACGTGTTGAGACCCAAACTTTGATGGAAGAGTTTGGTAGAGTCTGCAAAGGTCAATTCTGTAGACTTTGACCACTTTTCGCCCAAAATTGATTAAAATACTCACCGCATGTCTGAATAGCATTTATGTAAAATTTCAAATGTTTAGATCCAAAATTAGCTGAATAGTTTGCTAGAGACCGCAAACGTAAAATCATTTGAACTTTGATCCATTAGCAGTCAAATTCTCAGCAAAAAAAAAAGAAAACGATTAAAACGTTTGCTCTATGTCCGAATACACTTTATGTAAAATGTCAAATGTTTAGACCAAAAATTGACTGAGTAATTTGCTAGAGACCGCAGAGGTCTATTTTTTAAACTTTTAACCCCAATTATGACCCCTTAAAATTTATTGTTTTGCGTTCAAATCAAATTATAAAATTAGATCCATATCCAAGGAACATATATCTAAAATTTCAAGTGTTTAGACCCAAAATTGTCAAAGGAGTGTGATAGAGTTTTAAAAAGTAAAATAGTTGAACTTTGACCCCTTAACAGCGAAATTTCTGGCCGAAAACGGATTAAAAAGATTTTATTAAATCTCAGTATCCTTTAAGTCAAATCTCGAGTCTGTAGACCGAAAATTGCCAGAGTTATTTGATAGGGAAGTGTACACACCTGGACAGATACACACACATACATTTTCACTTTTATAGATATATAGATAGATTGTATCAATTTGGTTTTTAATTTAATAAGTACTTTTTTTTTATTATTACAATACTCCTCAGCGAAATATTCCTCAAATTAAACTAATGAACATTAATTCTTAAATATATATTTATTTAAATTGTTCTATTTTATTTGACAAAACGATATAATTTGAATTTTGAAACAATTCCGTTCAAATAGAGAAGATATAAGAGCCAGGTACGTCCAAGGATGGAATACTGTTGCCACATCTGGGCAGGAGCTGCTAGAAAGGACTTGTCCTGCCTTGATAGAGTTCAAAATAGACTTCGTAGCTTCGTAGGAGATGTCCTTTTCTCTTCCTTGCAAACTCTATCTCACAGAAGAGATGTTGCGAGTTTGTCTCTGATGTATCGTTATGTTCATGGAAAGTGTTCGACTGAGCTTCAATCTATGGTCCCCCCTCGCCAAACTTTCACAAGAAACACTAGGCTAGCTGTACACACTATCAATATTTCTCTCCCCCCACTCTTTATCTGTGCCTAAACCTAAACGTAGATTCCATGAACAAAGCTTCTTTCTTAGAACTGCACGCCTGTGGGATTGTCTTCCGTTTTCCTGCTTTCCGGCTGACTACAATATGGTTGTGTTCAAGTCTAACATAAATAAGTTCTTGATGAGCCGTTCTATATAAGTTATCAAATTTACCAAATTTTCATTACTAATGATTACTATATTGTCCAATGTCTACTGTACACTCTTTAACCCTTATCCTTGAGTGACCTCTTGGCCTTGATAAGTGCTGATGCCTATGTAAAAAAAAAAGATCAAAACTGTTCGTCTAATGGATATAAATCTAAGTACTATTTTGTGGATCAAACGGTCTAACTTTTTTTAATTTTTGTAAAAAATGATAACACACATACAAACTTCAAATGGCTTATTATATAGATTACTAGCAGATGTACCCGGTGCTGCCCTGTATCAAAAGTAACGTGTAATTACTCGGACTATGACAAGAGAATATTCTTTTCATTATTTTGACTCTCGGGTATATATCAGTTAATATATTGTATGCTTTTAGATAGAGTGATGTGGTTCTCGATTGATTAACTGTGTCTTACGGTGTTGGATATATACCCGAGAGTCAAAACAATGAAAATAACATTCTCTTGTCACATCCCTAGTAATTACTTTTAAAAAATTAAGTAAAAAACTGAAAGAAACTGAGACATGTGCGTGCGAGTATTATGTTTGTTAAACCGTTTACTTCTTGTAAGTAAAAAAAAAAAAATATTCGGCTCAGATCAAAACCAAGCCCTAAAGAAAGTGAGTCAAGTACGATACACATTAGATCAGCTTGACCTGTGCTTTAAACAGGGTTTTCAAACGTACTTATTCTTAATATAAAGAATCAGCCCTGCGAACGACTTGTGCATGCGCAGTTGTGAAACAGTTGAAAATCAGTTGGCATAAAGTAAAACATCCCCAAGTATTATTATTTTTTTAAATTTTGACCGCTTAGCAGCTATTTTTTCCTGAATAATAAAAACTAAAAACAACCATATCAAAATTTCAAGTCTGAGATAAAAAATAAAAAAAATGTTGAGTATATAGGTTGAGAAGTGTGCTAACACACATTCTCACTTTTATAGATATATAGATTACAGTGAAGAGCGTGATAGTTTTCGCTAAGAAGCGACATCGATTCGACATTCCTTTGCAGGTTGTTGAATGAATCAGCCTGTTGAAAGAGGTAAGAGAATTCCAAAGATTTACCAATTCCGCAGACTGGGCCGCAGTGTGGGAAGACAATACAAATGAGAGGGTTTCAACTGAATAAGGCGCGAGTTATGAAAAAAGAGTAAATGTAAACTTGAAACGGGTTGAGTCTAGTATACTTAAAATCGAATTAAACAAGCGATGCCTCATGGAAAATCATACAGCTTTGTCTTCATATATCTGTGTGACGTTAACCTTAGAATATCAAATAAGACAACACAGTGATATATATATAAAGGAATTTTTATTTACAGAGGTACATACCGGGTGCATACATAAGAGTAATTATTTACCTCGGATTATAAATTCGAATGCCATCTCTGAATTCGAAATCCGGCGTCGCCACGGTTACAGCCCTTATAAAGGGTTACAAAAAACTACAGAAGGCCAAAATAAAGTAACATCATGTATTGCAAAGCATACGATAACTGGGTTGTTTGTCGTAGCCGACGAACGACCTGGGTTGGTCCAGCGGATATCGACTGATATTTATTTGCTTCCCCACGAAAATAAAACGTGACACAAGGGCGTTTTAATTGTGGGAGAAACCAGCTCCCCCCAAAAGGGGGCACTATGAAAGTTTGCAAAAAAATAAAATTGCCTAAGTATAGAAAGGTTTCTCCTTCCACTGACCAAGGTCAAGAAAAAGAAATGTAAAAAGCGACCAAGGAAGGAAGAGAGAGAGAGAGAGAGAGAGAGAGAGAGAGAGAGAGGTAATAAAAACTGGTATAGATAACGCTGTCGCCGTAGAATGTTTTTTTTTTATTTCGACAGAAAAATAAATCTAAAAAGCGAAAGAGAGAGAGAGAGAGAGAGAGATGAGGGAAGAGAGAAAACGACAGTTCGACAGAATATATACAAAGAGAAAGAGCGTTGGGAAGAATATATACAGAGAGAGGAAGAGAGGGAAGAGAGAGAAGAGAAATAAGAAGAGAGATAGAGAGACAGACAGAGAGGAAAAATGGGTTGTAGATAATGTTGACACCGTGAAATGCTTGTTGTTTTCCTTTGCCCGAAAAAAACTTTACACGGCGAACAATATCAACCCCCCGCTATCTCTCTCTCTCTCTCTCTCTCTCTCTCTCTCTCTCTCTCTCTATATATATATATATATATATATATATATATATATATATATATATATATATATATATGTTTGTATTTGGTTTATTTTTTTAAGCGATTACCTTTGGTAGAGATAGAGAGTGCCGCCATATTTAAAACATAAAATAACGATATATCTAATTACAATTTTAGTAATGTTGTGAGGAGGGGGGGTTAAGACATAAAATAACACGATAAATTTAATTTTACTGACGGGAGGGAGTGAATACCAAATTTCTCTTTTCATATTATTCATAAAGGCCCTTTAAGTAGATCTTCGTTTTTTGAGTAGTTAAAGGATGCTGTTTTTCTTTTTTTTTTGGGGGGGGGAAATAAAACGAAAAAGTGAATTATTAAATAATTAACACACAACCTACGTTTAAAAACTTATCTAGCAGTTTTTTGGATGTGCTGAAAACGAATATCCCATTTAAAATTGGGGCCGTTAACTAGTTGTCACAGTATTATAAACGTTTATCCGCATGTTTCATATATAAATGTACCGTGGCGACAATGCTTGTTTTTAGACTCGCAGAAAAGTATTTGAGGGGACAATGAAATGAAATTACATGATAATGTGGAGCTAATTTATTATTATTATTATTATTATTATTATTATTATTATTATTATTATTATTATTATAAATAACAACTTCCTCTTAAGATGATGCGATTGTGATGGTGTTGCTCCTAGGATGAAATGTAGGATTTTATTTATAACGACTAAATGTGTCTAAAATGTCGTTCTAAAGTTACATAAGATTTTGGCTAATAGTCTAGACATAATAAATTTGTATGCGGTATCTGTTGTTGCAAACCTACGGTACTTTGCTCCTGAGGAAAATTTCTGCAATCAAAATATTATATGTGGAGATACATCATATGTACAGCAATAATAATAATAATAATAATAATAATAATAATAATAATAATAATAATATATGCATATATATATATATATATATATATATATATATATATATATATATATATACAAGTTAGAAAAGCATTTCATCCAAGGCATGAAAATTGTTAAACAAAATGTTTTTACTATAGGCTTTTAAAATAAAGGTACAAGATTCAATTTGAAATTTATTTATCTTCAAAGTGCACTTTTATAAATTTTACAAAGTAATGTATAAAAATGTAATTTAAATTGAATAAAAAATTACCTTGGATTTATTTTATATAATGTACATTTTGTTGCACTTTTTAAAAAATCATTGAAAATTTTATATCTATATCATTAATTGCTAGATGAAAGATAATGTTTTTAAATTGCAACAAAATGTACATTACATAATATAAATCCAAGGTAATTTTTTGATTCAATTTAAATTAAATTTTTATTCCTTATTTTGTAAAATTTATAAAATAAACATTTTGTTTAACAATTTTCATACCTTGGATGAAATGCTTTTTTAACTTGTATCTTATCTTTTTAAGATTATATTTTAAAACTCTCCTTCTGTCTATTTCTTTTTGTATTTCTCCTCACACCACAACTCATTTTTGCAACCCCCTCTTTGTATTATTACATGTCTGAATATTCTATCTGTTTCAGTTTGTATTCTCCTCACACCGCGTCTCATTTTTTGCAACTCCCTCTTTGTAATACATGTCTGAATAATGAGAATATCTGATTTTTTTTTAACAAAAACTTAAAAAAAAACTTTTTTAGATAAAATTTTTTCAACTTTTTTCGCAATAGAAAATCTTTAAAATTTGACAAGGAACATATTTCATATAGGTTTCATTAACAAATATTCAGTACATAACGAGAAAAATAGAGAGTAAAATTTCAAGAGGACTGTATAACTGGTTACGGTCAATAGTAGTCCTCGCCAGCGAAGTCTTTGTTATTGTTATTCTTTTATTATTATTATTTAAAATATTTTGTGTCCTGCTTTTTCGCCCGAGGACTAATATACATACATACATATGATGAAAATAATGGAAATAGTATTCCGAAAAAAAAAATAGAGAAATAAACAGGAACAACCCGTATTATTTGTTCATCAACTTTTCGTCTTTATTTCGAGGAAGTCTCGAAATAAAGACGAAACGTTGATGAACACATGTTCCTTTTTATTTCTCTCTCTCTTTATATATATATATATATATATATATATATATATATATATATATATATATATATATATATATATATCCAATCATATCTATAGTAATAATTAGTGCAAAATAGTGCTATATACTGCTAGCAAAAATATGTCTAAGGTTTCTAAAAGGCGGAAGATCCGTGGCGCAATGTCTAGAGTATTTGGACAAAGTTAATTGTAAAAGTGATATTCTTCTGAAAGTTGAAGGTTCAATTCTCAGTGTGGGGGACGGAAAGATACAATTAAGTATTACCTAGGACCTCAGTCAAGTCCTGGCTTACGGAACAAAGACACGTTACTCCGAGTTCGACAACCTACACCTGAAGAAGGTCGGAAGTTATATCGACCGAAAGGATGTGAAAATATCACTCAAGATGATTACAGTAGCCCAATGAATCTAAATAACACGAGTTATTTATTTTTATTATATTATATCCAAATTTTCTTATTTCGGAATATAATTTTTCTGAAATACAGGAGAATAATAAGTGGACCTACAATGTCTTGTTAATGTATAAATTTTCAAACATTTTTTTCTAACAAACTAAAACTTTACAACATAAAAATAAAACGAAAATTCATAAAAAACGATAGTTGTAGTGCCATGTCGTGTATGGAAAGATACCCTGCTGCTATCTCTGGCGGGTTTCCACCAGGCCACGACTTCCAAGGCAGGACACAGCTAATGAACAACTTGTGTGTATGCAATTGGCTTCGAAACTAGTTTACTTTGCCTAACACCACCTCACAATCTGAAATTATGCAGAAGTGCAAAGATAACGTAAACCAACATGTTGCTAATCTTTCTTAGGCAATACCCCAATTAGTAGCCCCTTAGGTTCAGATGACAATACGCCTTGTATGGGATGAACGTGAGTAAAAATAAAATCATAAAATTCCAAAAAATTTCCAAAAATCTAAAAATAAAATAATCTTTGTTTTGATATTTCGAAAGGAAAATATTCGCGAAATAAAGCACATGCTTCAAAGATCCTGAAGAATATGCCAATGACGTCATTTTTTTATAAAGGTAGAGATCTTCACTTTTACTCCCATCCTTTAGTCTTATTGATACGTTAGCGACATCAGTTCCACATTCCTTTGCAGGCACTTGTTGAATGAATCATTGAATCCTTTGTTCAAGATAATAGCTATCTTAAAATAATACAAGTGTATAAGTTTTGATATCACACTTTTTTCTGTGATTATCATGTTCACTTTAATATTTATTGAATAACTACAGGTAAAATGTTTCTTTCTTTATTTGTTTGTTGAACGTTGTTAAAATTCAAACCTTTTTTTAAATCAATATATATTTTTGTTTTCTTTTCTACCTAAAAAATATTGTCCAAAGAAAAATTTACCAAACATCTGAAAAAAATGATATGTTAATCAAGTTATTTTGATAAAGGTAGAGATCTTCACCCTTGCCCCCTACATTAAGCTTATTGATCCGTTAGCGACATCAGTTTCACATTCCTTTACACGACTTGTTGAATGAATCATTGAATACACTCTTTGTCTAAGATTACTCATCTGACGTTCCTTCATCTTTATCAAAGTTAGAATCCGGAACAGTCAGCAACAAAGCGGTGCAATCTTATTGTAACAGTGCGCTTATGAGAAAATCGGCAGCAGCCGATGATAGCTTACTAGTAAAAACAATTACAGCAGCAGGCTTAGCACATATGCAAATTAATTAAGTGTGCATGCACTGACCTAAATTGAAGGAGGAGAAAAAAGGGAAGAAAAACAGGATAGCAGGTGGTCGAGAAAAGGAAGCGACCGGTCGTGTTTTTTCTCGGATGTGGCAAGAGAGAAAATGCGCCGCGTAGTCGAAAAAGCAGAAAAGGGGCGACGAAAAAGACATGTGCGTGAATGCCGTCTTGACAGACATGTTCGACGTGTGAGTGATATTTTGAAAACAGTGAAGTGAATTATCGGTAATTACTAGAATATATGCGTTTTTTATTCGCCTAAAATAATGCTGAGTCCCATATTTTATATTTTTCCTTGTTTTTTTTTGTTACTGCGACGGTGCCAGACAACGTGGGGGGCCGAGTGGTTTGAATGTAACGGAACGGTCAAAGTGTAACGGCTACGTTACACAGTTCCTACATGATTATATCTAATTCGCACAATTAGACTTCAAAAGATTTGTATACATATAGCGTACAAAATTAAGTTAGCTATTTGTTTGCATATACATTGAATGTGTAACTGCGCCTAAATGCAAGCAAAATAAACACCAAAGAACGTAAACGACCAAATTCTCTCTGATTCTCTCTCCTCTGATCTTGAATACTTGATACAATGGGGAAAGAGGTGGCTGGAGCATTTTAATGCATCTAAAACCAAGCTTCTAATTTTACATTATCAACGCTCTGATGCCCATTTGCCATCAAATGAATGAAATGAATGACTCTCGCTTTGGAGAGGCTTTATGTTTTGACAGCCTTCTGGGCTTGATCTTTACTCCTGATCTGAAATGGAACACATATATCAAATCCATTGGCAAGGTCGCTGGAAAAAATGGCAGAATCCTTTTACCGCTCCAGTAGATAGCTTCACTTCTGATGC
>NC_136523.1:8882509-8962509 GCF_053919585.1 Euprymna scolopes | reverse complement strand
AAGAAAAACTTTTGTCTGGATATTTCGAAAGAAAAAAAAAATCGCGAAATAAAGAACATGCTCCGCAGATCCTATGACTTGATACCGAAGAAAATGTCAATGACGTCACTTTGCTAAAGGTAGGGATCTTCACCTTTGTACCCATCCATTGGGCATATTGATACGTTAGCGACAACAGTTCCACATTCCTTTACATACACTTGTTGAATGAATCATTGAATACAATCTTTGTTAAAAATTACTCAGCTGAACGTGAATTGATTTTCTAAAATAAAAATAGGAATAATTAATTTCCTTCTCATGAATCTCTTCGTAACAGACTAAACTTTCAGATATAAAATAATTGCTTGATGCTGAATGAGACGTCATCACTTAACGGAGGGTTAGCATTCATCATTTTTGTCCGCATGATTCCTTAGCGACAACAGTTGCACATTCCATTTACTGCATTCGCTGCAGGAATTAATAATTTAATGTTTAAGATTATCCAAGTGAACGTGAATTGATTTTTGGTCCCCCGAAAAAAAACTAGGATGGACCTGTTAATTCACCCTTGTCCGTTCGTCCGCTCGTCTGTCCGCACTTTTCTCAATAACTACGCCTTGAAATTTTTTTTGAAATTTTGCACAAACATTAAACATGATACAAGTAAAAAAGTAACAGAACGTATTTTCCGGGAAATTTTCGATTGCCCCCCCCCAAGGAGTGTCTTTTGGAATAAAATGGCTTAAATTGACACGTTTGTGCTTATTAAAAAAAGTTGATGTCTTGGATTTTTATAAAACTTTCTTAAAAGTTGTAACTAGCTGATTTCTATTTAATTTTGTTTGTCTATACTTCGCGATAACTCTTGAGTGTGCTCCAGGAGCTGTTTTAGAGTTAATTAAAAGACTCCATTTTTAGGAATATTTTACTAAAATGTTATATGTACGTCTATTTAGGAGTTTTTATTTGTGCTAAACTCAAATTTAAATATGTTAAGGCCTTGGGGACATTTAGGACAAAATGGAGAGGGGTGCAAATGATGGACTTAGTCATTTCTTTTTTTGCATGATGTAGAACTCAAATTTACATATGATAAGGCCTAAAATTGCACCGTTTCTTCATTTTCACCAAGATTTGACATACCAGGAGGACTTTTCGGGCTAAATGGGGGACGGAGCAAATGCTGAACTTAGTCATTTTTTACGTGTCGTTCACTGTGCACTCATGGGTGACCATGCATGCTTCATTTGTTTTTTTCTAAAGTTCTACTATGAAGATAATGATGAATATGATTCGGAAAGCAAAATTCAACTCCACAAATATAGTCAAGGCTGGCGTATATTGCATTTCCTGTCTAGATTGCGAAAAGAACTAGACGGACATGTACACGAAGAATTATAATTACCAAGCCTTTTAAAGAATACATAAACATGGACACTGTACAGGAAGTATAAACTAAAACGCAGTCAACCAGTGTTAATGCAATATTCAGGACTTCCTCTCTTCGAACACTCTGGATTGTCTAATGTCTACGCCCGAATACGGCGTTTATTAGTTCTTAATGTCCTTCATTTTCGGGACAGTAGTTTAGTGGCCCGGACGAAGATGCTTAGCAAATGAAGTCAAAGGTGGCTTTGTGGCTGGTTGAATCTACGTACTAGCAGTAATTATCATCCTATACTGATGATTACATACGCATGGAACACTAGTGTATGCTGATAGTAAGAATAATTATTATTTAAATATAATCATAAATATACTAGTAGGGGGACCTGGTGTTGCCCGGGATTGAATGATGAACAACGACTATTTCACTCCTATATTTTTTATTGTCATGGAATTCCGTGAACTTGTCCGGGAGGAAGCTTCACATGACTCCATGTTTCTTTTATAAAATTATTTCATATAAACTTCTTTCCAGTTAACGAAAAAAACAAATTACGTGCGAGGTTTGAACCTACAGACCACCTCATGTAAGAAAAAAAAATACGTAAATTTTTAAGTCTTATAAACTTCTTTGCAGTTAATGAGAAAATAAATAAAAAGAATTAAGAAATTTATGTGCGGAGTTTGAACCTACAGACCACGTCATGCAAAAATACATAAATAAAATAAACAAAAAAAATAACGCGATCAACTTAACTACAGTAGAATTTTCACAGCCCGTTGTTTTATAATCGTTGCTAAGCGACGACATGGAAGAATGGCTTTACCGATGAAATAATTGAATTCAAGTCAAGACGCCATCTTATACCGCCATAATATATATATATATATATATATGTGTATGTATATATATATGTATATATATATATATATATATATATATATATATATATATATATATAATGTATTAACAAAACCAAGATTCAAAAAAGGAATTGATAATAATAAAAAGTGTATTTCATTGCAAGTTACAATTGTTTCAAGACTAGTTGGACAATTTCAAGAATTATGGCGTTTGAACATTTTCACATAACCATCCTGGATGCGTCCAGGATAAATGTTTTCGCATGCTTCTTTTCCTTTAAGGGAAATTTCTTTAAATAATGTTCAATTGTTTAAGTCTGTTTTCTTCAAGAAGTCTGAAGAAAGGCTGGTTATGTGAAAATCATCATTGATCTGTTAGCGATAAGATCGGCATTAGCAAGTAAATCTCTTTCATTGAATTATAAAACATAAAAAAATAATCTTACTGATAAATTATTTTGAAAATAAACATACAGTATTTTCTCTTAACATCGCCCAAAGAATAGATTCGTTTCAATCCATTGCACTTTCAGTTGGCTTACTTATTATATTTTTATTGGAATTGACTGTATTTTTTTTTTGTCTAGCTCCTAAATTTATTCACGCCCCCGCCTTCAGTCTTCACGCTGTCAGCTTTTGCGCCTTCTCTATTCTTCCCGTCTCTTTAGTCGGTGGAACTGGTAAATCTGTTGGAATATCTGACTCAGTCAACAGGCTGATTCATCCGAATGCGAAGGAATGTCGAATCGTTGTCGCTACGCAGCATTATGTTGTAATGGCGTGAATTGAAGTTTAAAACGCAAAAGTCAAGTATCGTGGTTCTACTGTGCTCTAAACAGAAACATTCATTTCAAACGCACCTCTGTCATATTAGAGTACCTAGTGTTGATTTTATACGCCAGACCTTTTTTTTTTTTTTTTTGCATATTAATAAAACTTCTCAAATGCGCTTCTGGTGTTATACTGTAGAAGGGTGTTAACTTTGGTCGAAATCGAACTGTTCTTTTCTTTACAAAATCTATCGAACTGTAATCTACACGGACTAAGATCGAATTATAGAAATGGTAATTATAAGGGAAAACGTTTATTAGTATCTTTTATTCCTTTCTCTTTTGGTTGCTGTCTTCAAAATAAAAAAAGAATTCTTAATTTTATATATTCCTCATCTATTATTTTTTATTTTTTTCACGACGTTTCATTCAATTATTCCTCTGGCCTTCGTTAGGTGGAAGATCAGACAATAAAGGAACATGAATTTATACGAGCAAAACATTCAACCTTGATCACCTTCAAGGCATTTGGCGCAGTTGATAGAGAAGTTGAATCTCTACGGTTCCAGGTGAGAATTGTCTGAAGATAGCGGTTTCAATCCTACCCAAAGCCGGCCAGATGCTTACTTGGCCAAAACGTGGTGAGACGACAACAATTACGGAAGGCAGTAATTGCAGTGGATGCAGTCAGGAGATTCAGAGTTCCTATCCCATCGCGGTTACCACCTGACGAATACCAGAGGAATTGTTTCCCGAAACGTCGTGTAACAACTAAGATAAAAAAAATATGTGGATAATAGTCAGTAATAAATGAAATTAATAAATAATACTCATCTCAATAATGAATTCCAATTAAAAAAAAAACTTTTAAAAAATTCTCTCTTCAAAAATCATCCTAATAATAAGTTGCATTGTTTTTCGATGTGTTCAAAATCTAACATAATATTTAATAGATTATTTGGTACGCTTGCATAATTTGACCCGAATTTTCGTGAATTCCCGTCAAGCATAGATCGGGCGAGACCGGCAATCATCGGTGTCAGCTGATCGTTGTTCAAATGTTGAAACGCTTACTCGACTTTTTATTTTATTTATTTAATTTTTTTTCTGTTATGTTTTTAGAAATGTTTAAAGTGATATTAAGGGAGCGGGGTGACTTTTTATTTTCTGATTAGTTACTTATTTATTTTTATTATCTTTTAATTGGGAGTTTGATTAGCCAAAGAAAAAGCGTTATCTAAATCGGAGCAAACGACACTCGAATTAGAAGGAAGCAACTAAACCAACAACAAAAAAAGAAAAGTTGACAAACAAATATAGATTCAAACTCGCCAAACACAAAAACTACAGACAAGAAAATAAATTTATACATATTAGAAAAAGAAATGAAAACATCGATGCAGACAATCTCATATTGTCAGGAGAAGAAATTGCTGTCCCCCCAGAAATGAGGTGCAACAATTGTTAACACAAATGTTTACTAAAAAAAAGATCGTGTGTAAAGGATGGTTTCTCCAGGAGATGTACAAATGGACAGTGCCACCAAAAGAACTTGACTGAACAACAAGTCATGAAAATTAAAAAAAAACAAGAAAAAAAAATACGGTTACACAAAAGAAAAGAAAGCAAAAACAACAACAACAAAAAAAACCCCAAAAATTGTACTTAGACCTAACAATTATACGGTTAAAAAATATTTTCTTGGAGAAAAAAAACAAACTTTCTGTTCATGAATATTTTGCCAGAAAAAAAGTAAATACTAAAATGAAATAAACATATTTTCATTTTTCAAGGTATTTTTTTTGTTGTTATTTTTCATTATTTGCATTTGTATTTTTTCCGGTTTGTTGCTTTTATTTTTTTTTTCATTAGTCTGCGTCTGTTACGACGCTCGACAGACACCGATCATTGGCGGTCTCGTCCGATCCATGATTGACGGGATTTCACGAGAATTCGGCTCAAATTATGCAAGAGTACCGGTTATTTCAGTATTTTTTCACTGAATCCAAAAAGTCTCATTTTAATTATGTCAAATAGTTGTCGCTTTGCAGGAAAAAAAAATCTACACCAGTGTTATCTGAAAAGCTCCTGGATATGACCTTAAACTATATCCAGTGGTGAGGCCTCAGTTTTCGGGCTTTGGGGAGTGTGGAGCCACCCTTTAATTACCATTGCTCCCAGGTCCACTCTGACCCGGAGTGGTAGTACCTGTTAGGGTCCCAACTATGGGTTAAATAGAAACCGACTTGAAAAAAAATATATATTCTATTTAAAAAAAAATGTCTTCAAAATCTTTGGGTGCGGCATTAAATAACCTGAAAAGGGTTGATATGCCGTAAAAAAAAACACAACCAACCAAACGTTATCTGAAAAAATCGAATTAGTATGCTATAGATCTCGTAAATGAAAGTGAAAACCTTTAATTAAATTACGCATTCCTGTCTCTTCTGAGGGGAACGTCCTTTTCAATTATATTTACAGTTAGCAGGCAGACCGGAAGTTTCCCGGGATTAAGTGAGTACTATCGAATGTTCTAAACCTCCAATAATTTTATTTTCATCGGAATGAGTGAAATCACCAATCTTTCAATCAAACTGGTTAATTGCTTGCTCTAGTCAGGAACCCACGGTGGTGCATCAGTAGGAATCTTCATATGCTTCCTCGTAGTGACTTAACCCACAATAAATTGTAGTCTACATTGCACTGTAATAACTTTCACGCGATTTCATGAAATTATATTATAATGGCTGGAATTGAAGTTTAAAATGCAAATGTCAAGCATCGAAACAGTCATTTCGAACGCGTCTCTGTCGTATTAAAGTACCTACTATTGATTTTATACGCCGGATTTTTCTTTTTGCGTAATAATAAAACTTCTCAAATGTACTTGTAATGTAAGGCTGTATAACGTGTTCACTTTGGTCAGAATCGAACTGTTCTTTCCTTTAACAGGATTTTGTTGATTATCGATTTTCGATACTTATCGGAGGTCTTTCGCTACAAAACGTGTCTATGAATACTACAAGACACATAAAGAATATTTGTTTAAAATTTCCAAAAATTTGACCAAGCCGTTTCGGAAGCTATAGAGAACGAACTCACACAATGCGCCTTTTATATGAAGGTAGACATTTGAATGTTGTCTCTAGAAATATATGTGGAATATACACATAACGAGTTTAATAACACTACCAAACACATAATATGTATATATTTGTGCGAAATTTAAAAAAAAAAATCGACCAAGCTGTTTCGAAGTTCATAGGGAACGAACTCCAACATGCACACACAAAATGCTTTGTTTTATAAAAATTTTACCAGATTTATATTATGTCTATGGTAATGTGTATAGAATTGACACATAAGAGAGCAATTGCTAAATAGTAATCACTTCTGTGCGATGGTGTTCAAGATTCAATTCTCATTAGACACAATATAATAATGTCATGAGTTCATTAAATTAAATGTGGCAGATTCGATTGCTTTAAGTACTTTAGACATTCTAATTATAGCAACACACAGCCAGTCTCTCTCTCTCTCTCTTTCTCTCTCTCTCTCTCTAATATTGATAGTATATTAACCCCCCCAGTCCCCGTTCAGTCTCGAAAGACAAAGGCGCAGCTGCGAGTGTAATTGTGTGGCAAGTCTTGAATCAGCATTGCTTGAGTCAAGTGGCAAGCATAAGTCCAGGATGACTGGAAACAATGCTGAAATACAGAGAGCACATAAAAAACCCTGGAGGTTTCAAATGGGCACCCATCTGGTACTTGCCAGGCTCATCGCTGCTTAACGTTGGTGATCTGACGGGAACCAGTGTGTCAAACGTAATTCTGCCGTATGCAAAGGTTAAAGTACCAAATAATAAAGAATTCAAACTGACAATCCTCTAGAGGTTGAAGGTTAAATATGCAGTAGAAATGGTACTGTGAATATTCAAATTACATAAAACATCTGTCAGATCATTCCGTCAGATTCCGTAGAAGGAGAGCAATTGATTCCGGTTAGTTGAATGAAAGGTTTGGGTCTAAAATTCCCCACAAATTCCCAACGTAAATAAAGATTCCAGAGTTAGACTGCGTTGGAAATTATATCTGCAGAAACATTGTGTGAATAACATTGCAGATTAGAAGAGTAGGGTGAATAATCCAAGTGATGCATAAACAATGATGTTTATTGTTTCAGTAATCTTCTATAATATAAAACTCAAATGTCTGTTTAAGTGTATGTATGTATATATGTTTGTATGTCTGTCTAAAACTTTCGATAGAGGCGGGAGATTTTCACAAAGTCGGTATCGTTTTGAAGCTCAACCCTTCGGAAGACAAATATAGACGAATTGGCCCAAAGACCTAATCCCTTCATCCTAAACTTGGCACTTCTCTATAGGTAGGGGTCGCTTTTTTCGCCGATATTTTTTGTAAATTATTTACCCGTCGATGTCGCATAAAATGCCTTATTTCGAACGTACATGACGTCACAACCACGGTAGGCGCAACGGAAAGACAGTATGTTTTCTATTTCACCTTTGTTTTCCATTGGTGTGTTACGGGTTCGAGCCCGCTTGCTACCCCTGTTTTTTTTTCTGTTGCGCACGCAATTTTCCATTGTTTTCTTTTGTTTTGTTTTTTTTTTTTGCTCAACCAATACCCTTACACACACTCCACTTTCTTGTCCGCCTTCGTATCCTGGGTTCGAGCCGGCCTGTCTACTACATATATTTTTTTGTTTTTGCTCAACACAAACCTCAAAACACCCGGGCTACGCCGGGCACACAGGCTAGTCTAGAATAAATCACCATTTTCCCCGAAAATACTTATCTGTATATATATAAATAAAACAGGTGGCGTACGTATCTGTGTGTGTCTGTGTGAAAATATTTAACAAATCTTACTGGTCATATAATAATTTTAATTTTTTAATTTAATTACATTTTCACCCCAAACAAGGCACGTTGCCACTTTGATGTAGGGGACTACTATCAGGGGCATAACCTACAGGTGTAATATGTAGGGAGATGGACAGCAAGATATCGGTTCACGTTACACTTAAACTTGAAAAATATAAATGGAAATTCTGCACGAAATCATATAGAATAACAAGCTTTATCATTTGGGTTATCTCGCGCGACTTCTTTATGTATCGCGTTTTTTTTTATGTAGATGTTAGTCATTTGTTTGCGGCACATTTGAATGCATTGGTAAAAAGGAAAAATATTCCCAGCTCGCATTTTGGTAAAATGTTCTTACTTATAAATAATTGCATTCACTCAAAAGTATCGCAAACAAAAACAAATAGATAACACACACACACACACACACACACACACACACACACACACACACACACACACATATATATATATATATATATATATATATATATATATATATACTAGCAAAAGTACCCGTCGTTGACTGGGTTCAAAAACAGCCTACAGAAAAGGAACTCTGATTTATGAAAGTATGATAGGTTATGAAAAGGAAAGGTTGTAAAGAGATAGCTTCGAATTTGGGGGTATCAAAACCAAAGCAAAATATGATGAAAGTAAAAATAAAATAGATAAACCCCATGATTTACATGACATACATGTTCACACTGAAACACTTATCACAATATTCTGTGGATCTATATTAAAAAACCTTAAACTTTGTGACATATTTCCATTCTATGGAGGTCAGGCGCGAACGAACACCTCATAATTTTATTATACCATATTTCTTCAAACTGAAACATAATTATCAAAGTATACTTACGCAGATAGATATGAAAAGTCTTTATTAAAGTCTGTGCCTATTTCCATTCCATGGAGGCCAGGCGCGAATGCGGACACCGCAATTTTATTATACCATCCCTATTTAAGTTAAAACATACTTATCAAAGTATTATTATGTACATCTATATCAAAAACACTTTTAAACGTTTTTTTTTTGTTTAATTTTTTTAATTTTATATTTCCATACTCTGTGGACCAGGTGCGTACGCAGACCCCACCATTTTAATGAATCATCGTTATGCCAGATCAAACATACCCATTTCTGTGTCTCGATACATCTTCTATCATTATATGTCATCAGTTTTCTATAATAGTCAACCATATAGGAGCCTATTCGTGACTAGACACACACCCACAGACGTTCAATTTTATATTATATAATATAATATATATATATATATATATATATATATATATATATATATATATTTTACACAGTGATCACCACTTATCAAGGTCCGGAAGCCACTCAGGGATAAGGGTTATTGCAAGTACATCACGTTAGTGAGGAGATTTTATGAAGTGTTTAATTAGGGGGGGGGGCGGTTCATTAGGAATTTGTTAACATTAGACTTGAAGACATCCAAGTTGTAGTCCGGAGGGAAGCAGGCAGACGGAACAGAGTTCCACAGGCGTGCAGTTCTAAGAAAGAAGCTTTGCTAATGAAATCCGCGTTTTGATTTAGGCACAGATATAGAGTGGGGGAAATTTTTCACAGTGGATTCAGCTAGACGGGTGTTTTTCGTGAAAGATTGGCGAGGGGGGACCAGGGATTGGAGTTCAGACGAGCACCTGCCATGAAAATAACGATAAAACAAGGATAGGCTCGCAACGTCTCTTCTGTGGGAGAGGGGTTGCAGGGTAGAGAAAAGGGCATCCCCCACTAAACCACGAAGTCTATTTTGTACTCTGTCAAGGCATGATATGCTGTTTTTGGCAGCTCCTGCCCAGATATGGAAACAGTATTCCATACTTGGCCGTACTTGGCTTTTATATAGATAGAGAATTGCATCAGTAGTGAGATATCTTCTGGAGCGGTAGAAGGATCCCACCATCTTTCCTGCGACCTTGGCAACAGACTTGATGTACGTGTTCCATTTCAGATCAGGAGTAAAGGTCAAACCCAGAAGCTTGTCAAAACACGGGGCCTCACCCAGACGAGAGCCATCCATCACAATTGATGCCAGCTGGGGATCAGAACGTTGATGATGTAAGGATATATATATATAACATTCAATATAGATTTGGCTCTGTGTAAATAAATACGAATATTTCATGAATTTATATACATATATATATATATATATATATATATATATATATATATATATATTTCTATTACATTTTCACACCAAAGAAGGCACATTGCCACTTCGATGTAGGGGGCTACGATCAGGTATATAAGCTACACGGGTACTATTCTGGAAGTTGGCCAGCAAGAATTTGACTCACTTTACACTTGAAATTCTGCATGTCAGTACAGTTGGGGAAGCAGGAACCCGGAATGGAATTCCAAAGTCTGGCGGTTCTGGAGTAGAAGGCTCTCTCACATCTAAGGATCTCTACTGTTAAGGGGTGGGATTTAACTGCTTTTTGGATTTGTCGGGGGTATTTTCGTCGAGAGGATACAAGTGCTTGCAGTTCGTCAGAGCGTTCTCCGTTAAAGTACTTGTAGAACAGTCAGAAGGATGCTACATCTCGTCGATGGGACAGAGGCTAAACCTTAGATGACAGTTCAGGACCTCTCAGGTTGACGATTCTTTTTCGAACCTTTTCTAGGAGCGAGAGACTAGTAGCAGATGTGGCAGCCCAAATATGACAACAATACTCCATACATGGGCGAAGAGTGGCCCTATAGAGGTACAGGATACTTTTGGGCGTTAGTAGCTTTATAGCACGGTAGAGAGAACCTACCTTTTCGCAGCGGTCCTGGCAATGCCCTCAGTGTAATTGGTCCAACTCATGTTTCCTATAAACCTTGGGCCAAGGTTTTAAAAGGTGCACTTTCAGATAAAAAGTCTTTGGCCATTGCTATTGGTTTCTTGTAATTATTAAAGGCAACAAGTTCAGTCTTGACAGTATTGAATGTGACCATCCATTTTTGTCCTCTTTCCACTACTGATTGGAGGTCATCCTCTAGTGTTTCTGTCATTTCTACGACTGGAGAAGGATGGGAGCCATCAGCTAGTATTTAATAAAAAAAAACACTAAAATATTCTTTAGTTCTGGGTCTGAGTTACGTCCTAAAAATCCGTTTTAATTATTTTAATTAGTCGTTATTTCTATTTACTTCCGACGCTTTCCTATATCACAATCTGTAAATACATGTTGCCTACCGACTCCTTATTATTTCATAGAGTATGGCTTTCCCTCACTTCTATCTTTTTATCAACAATTTAAAATAAGAAATGATACAAATAATACATTTAGTAAGAAATTTCTGACACTTCCTTAAATTATCTAAAGCGCTTCTCTAAAAAAATATAGACAAATGTATAAATGTTATGAATTGCTTTGTCTGTTCTGTATCGAGTTTCATGATTATTATTAGTAGTAGTTTAATTGTTTACAATCTAATGTTTATTATTAAACTGCGCGAATGCTTAAATTTAATCTTAAATAGCACTGCATCGGACGGATCGATGTTTCATTCTGACTGACCTATCTTTCCCCTTTCTCTTTGCAACATTTTTTTAAACACATATTGTGTATTTCGCTCAACTTCCTTTGATTTTGTCCTGTGGGATTTTTCCTAGTTTAGATATTTTTTTTTAAATCAGTCATTAAAATAAATATTCATTTTTCTTTCTAATAAAAATATTAGAAAAAAACATTATATAGGGTGACCCCCCCCCAAAAAAAAAATGCTAAATAGAGGCCATCTAGAACATATGCTGTAGAACGGAGAAAAAAGGCCAAAGACCCTAGTGTTTTGATGTGATATTTTGAATATAATAAACTAGTTATGACCAAAGTGTCATTTCATTTGACAAAACACTAAGAAACGGGGCCTAATTATAGTTGGGGCCCGTTTTTTTTATCAACCTGTACTTGTACTTTTTGTGGTGCGCCCCCTTGCGGCAATAATGTGCTCTTCCACGAGTATAAATTCAGGAAGAATATGTCTCTCGGCATTATGTCCAAGTTGTGACACTTGGAAGTCTGAGTGACCTGTATAATTATTCTTTATTGCATTTCTTTTTTTTTTTTTCAATATATTTTCCCACTAAGTGTTGTGTCTTTCTTCCGGACGCTTACCGGTTCACAACAGTAGTTAATAATTATTATCATATTAATTTCTGAAATGTCCTTTATATTAAAACAGAACATACAATACTTTGTTTTCTAAAATTACTGTGTTTTCTTCATGAAATGGTAGGAACGGTCTTTATTACCTCTCTTGGAAATTCCGTTGATTTCTTTCTGTCTACTATCCAGTGTTATACGTCTCTCACCGTCAGTTCTACGCTGGTGACAATCATTCTTAAATGAAAAACAATTATCTTCGACATGAATGTTATGTAGCCGATTTTTAAAACGAGTCTATGTAATGTGTGTCTATATTTACGGATTCATACGTGCCTGTATATTTATGTCCATCTGTGACCGTCTACGTCTTTTAAAGTTTGTATCACCGTTCGTATCATCTCTAGGGTGCTAAGTGTATATTGTCAATACGTGTGATGGCGTGTGGACCTCTATGTAGTAGTTCTTGTGGATATGTATGTAACTGTGTTAACACATAATAAACAATTCACCAAATAAGACAATAATACAAAATAGCGGGTTTTTTTATAACTTAAGGGACGGATAACATTTTGGAGAAGGTTATTCAGGCAAACAAAGGGCAAACGTACCTTCTTCCGACAGTTTGTCTTGAATAACGGTATGAAAGCTGCAAGAAGATTTGCTGGGGAACACAGTCGACCCTCGGGTTATTTTATGCAACTTTATTTACTGACGTCCCCTGCCTTTGAAGTTGCACGATTCTCTTGGTCTCTAACCCTTTTCTATGCGTCTGCTTTCTAACTCGACCTAGCTCTGTCCCCGGGTTTTTGTTTTACTATCTGACCACGTGACTATTAATAAAGGCTACGTACCACAAAAGGATAGACATTTCTTCTTTTTCAGGGAATCAATTATTTTTATAATCGACAGATCAATTCCAAAATCTCTTATTTCACCAAGCTAAAACTCCTGATACATATGTAGCTGGCATTCCAGTTTCCCAAATTACAAACATCTCGAAATATCTCATTATTTTTCTATTGTATTTTTCGCATTAAAACATGTACGTTTAGAATACCAACAATCTATTTTCTCTAGAGATTCCAAGAATTTACCATCAAATCATATTTTTCTAGATAGCTCCGTACTTTTTATCATAGATACCATTGTTTCTTTACGTGTTTCATTATCCTTCTTATTTTTTCTCCGCTTTCTTCCTTTCTCCATCTTTTATTTTTATTTACATGTTCTTTTATAATTTTCGTTAAGTTTCGTTTATTTTCGTTAATTTTCGTTGGTCTTAAATTTTTCACTTGTCTTCTCAGATTTTCTTAGATATTCTGTTTGGTATTTTTTGTTACATGAAGAGGTATTGGCAGTCCATAGTGCAAGATACCTTTAAGGCTCACTCTACAAATAGTTTTAAAATATGACTATTACACTTAATAATGAGTGATTGTTTTCATACGATCGCGAGATGAAACATGCACCTCTTTCTGTACCTTACAAATTGGTGAAACCCGACTGTGAGAAGAAACATGTACTTCCTTCTGTACCTTACAAGTTGGTGACATTCAACCGTGAGATGAAACACGCACTTCCTTCTGTAACCCTACAAATTGGCATCATCTTACCATGAAATGAAACATGCACTTCGTTCTGTACCCTACAAATTGGGGACACCCGACCGTGAGATGAAACATGCACTTCCTTCTGTAACCCTACAAATTGGTGTCATCTTACCATGAAATGAAACATGCACTTCGTTCTGTACCCTACAAATTGGGGACACCCGACCGTGAGATAAAACATGCACCTCATTCTGTAACCCTACAAATTGGTGTCATCTTACCATGAAATGAAACATGCACTTCGTTCTGTACCCTACAAATTGGTGACACCCGACCGTGAGATGAAACATGCACTTCCTTCTGTAACCCTACAAATTGGTGTCATCTTACCATGAAATGAAACATGCACTTCGTTCTGTACCCTACAAATTGGTGACACCGGACCGTGAGATGAAACAAGCACTTCCTTCTGTAACCCTACAAATTGGTGTCATCTTACCATGAAATGAAACATGCACTTCGTTCTGTACCCTACAAATTGGGGACACCCGACCGTGAGATGAAACATGCACTTCCTTCTGTAACGCTACAAATTGGTGTCATCTTACCATGAAATGAAACATGCACTTCGTTCTGTACCCTACAAATTGGGGACACCCGACCGTGAGATGAAACATGCACTTCCTTCTGTAACCCTACAAATTGGTGTCATCTTACCATGAAATGAAACATGCACTTCGTTCTGTACCCTACAAATTGGTGACACCCGACCGTGAGATGAAACATGCACTTCCTTCTGTAACCCTACAAATTGGTGTCATCTTACCATGAAATGAAACATGCACTTCGTTCTGTACCCTACAAATTTGGGACACCCGACCGTGAGATGAAACATGCACTTCCTTCTGTAACCCTACAAATTGGTGTCATCTTACCATGAAATGAAACATGTACTTCGTTCTGTACCCTACAAATTGGTGACACCCGACCGTGAGATGAAACATGCACTTCCTTCTGTAACGCTACAAATTGGTGTCATCTTACCATGAAATGAAACATGCACTTCGTTCTGTACCCTATAAATTGGTGACACCCGACCGTGAGATGAAACATGCACTTCCTTCTGTAACCCTACAAATTGGTGTCATCTTACCATGAAATGAAACATGCACTTCGTTCTGTACCCTACAAATTGGTGACACCCGACCGTGAGATGAAACATGCACTTCCTTCTGTAACCCTACAAATTGGTGTCATCTAACCATGAAATGAAACATGCACTTCGTTCTGTACCCTACAAATTTGGGACACCCGACGGTGAGATGAAACATGCACTTCCTTCTGTAACCCTACAAATTGGTGTCATCTTACCATGAAATGAAACATGCACTTCGTTCTGTACCCTACAAATTTGGGACACCCGACCGTGAGATGAAACATGCACTTCCTTCTGTAACCCTACAAATTGGTGTCATCTTACCATGAAATGAAACATGCACTTCGTTCTGTACCCTACAAATTGGGGACACCCGACCGTGAGATGAAACATGCACTTCCTTCTGTAACCCTACAAATTGGTGTCATCTTACCATGAAATGAAACATGCACTTCGTTCTGTACCCTATAAATTGGTGACACCCGACCGTGAGATGAAACATGCACTTCCTTCTGTAACCCTACAAATTGGTGTCATCTTACCATGAAATGAAACATGCACTTCGTTCTGTACCCTACAAATTTGGGACACCCGACCGTGAGATGAAACATGCACTTCCTTCTGTAACCCTACAAATTGGTGTCATCTTACCATGAAATGAAACATGCACTTCGTTCTGTACCCTACAAATTGGTGACACCCGACCGTGAGATGAAACATGCACTTCCTTCTGTAACCCTACAAGTTGGTGTCATCTTACCATGAAATGAAACATGCACTTCGTTCTGTACCCTACAAATTTGGGACACCTGACCGTGAGATGAAACATGCACTTCCTTCTGTAACGCTACACATTGGTGTCATCTTACCATGAAATGAAACATGCACTTCGTTCTGTACCCTACAAATTTGGGACACCCGACCGTGAGATGAAACATGCACTTCCTTCTGTAACCCTACAAATTGGTGTCATCTTACCATGAAATGAAACATGCACTTCGTTCTGTACCCTACAAATTGGGGACACCCGACCGTGAGATGAAACATGCACTTCCTTCTGTAACCCTACAAATTGGTGTCATCTTACCATGAAATGAAACATGCACTTCGTTCTGTACCCTACAAATTGGTGACACCCGACCGTGAGATGAAACATGCATTTCCTTCTGTAACCCTACAAATTGGTGTCATCTTACCATGAAATGAAACATGCACTTCGTTCTGTACCCTACACATTTGGGACACCCGACCGTAAGATGAAACATGCACTTCCTTCTGTAACCCTACAAATTGGTGTCATCTTACCATGAAATGAAACATGCACTTCGTTCTGTACCCTACAAATTGGTGACACCCGACCGTGAGATGAAACATTCACTTCCTTCTGTAACCCTACAAATTGGTGTCATCTTACCATGAAATGAAACATGCACTTCGTTCTGTACCCTACAAATTGGTGACACCCGACCGTGAGATGAAACATGCACTTCCTTCTGCAACCCTACAAATTGGTGTCATCTTACCATGAAATGAAACATGCACTTCGTTCTGTACCCTACAAATTTGGGACACCCGACCGTGAGATGAAACATGCATTTCCTTCTGTAACCCTACAAATTGGTGTCATCTTACCATGAAATGAAACATGCACTTCGTTCTGTACCCTACAAATTGGTGACACCCGACCGTGAGATGAAACATGCACTTCCTTCTGTAACCCTTACAAATTGGTGTCATCTTACCATGAAATGAAACATGCACTTCGTTCTGTACCCTACAAATTTGGGACACCCGACCGTGAGATGAAACATGCACTTCCTTCTGTAACCCTACAAATTGGTGTCATCTTACCATGAAATGAAACATGCACTTCGTTCTGTACCCTACAAATTGGTGACACCCGACCGTGAGGGGGAAACATGCACTTCCTTCTTTAACGCTACAAATTGGTGTCATCTTACCATGAAATGAAACATGCACTTCGTTCTGTACCCTACAAATTGGTGACACCCGACCGTGAGGGGGAAACATGTACTTCCTTCTTTAACGCTACAAATTGGAGTCATCTTACCATGAAATGAAACATGCACTTCGTTCTGTACCCTACAAATTGGTGACACCCGACCGTGAGATGAAACATGCACTTCCTTCTGTAACCCTACAAATTGGTGTCATCTTACCATGAAATGAAACATGCACTTCGTTCTGTACCCTACAAATTGGTGACACCCGACCGTGAGATGAAACATGCACTTCCTTCTGTAACCCTACAAATTGGTGTCATCTTACCATGAAATGAAACATGCACTTCGTTCTGTACCCTACAAATTGGTGACACCCGACCGTGAGATGAAACATGCACTTCCTTCTGTAACCCTACAAATTGGTGTCATCTTACCATGAAATGAAACATGCACTTCGTTCAGTACCCAACAAATTGGTGACACCCGACCGTGAGATGAAACATGCACTTCCTTCTGTAACCCTACAAATTGGTGTCATCTTACCATGAAATGAAACATGCACTTCGTTCTGTACCCTACAAATTGGTGACACCCGACCGTGAGATGAAACATGCACTGCCTTCTGTAACCCTACAAATTGGTGTCATCTTACCATGAAATGAAACATGCACTTCGTTCTGTACCCTACAAATTGGTGACACCCGACCGTGAGATGAAACATGCACTTCCTTCTGTAACGCTACAAATTGGTGTCATCTTACCATGAAATGAAACATGCACTTCGTTCTGTACCCTACAAATTGGTGACACCCGACCGTGAGATGAAACATGCACTTCCTTCTGTAACCCTACAAATTGGTGTCATCTTACCATGAAATGAAACATGCACTTCGTTCTGTACCCTACAAATTGGTGACACCCGACCGTGAGATGAAACATGCACTTCCTTCTGTAACGCTACAAATTGGTGTCATCTTACCATGAAATGAAACATGCACTTCGTTCTGTACCCTACAAATTGGTGACCCCTGACCGTGAGGGGGAAACATGCACTTCCTTCTGTAACGCTACACATTGGTGTCATCTTACCACGACATGAAACATGCACTTCGTTCTGTACCCTACAAATTGGTGACACCCGACCGTGAGGGGGAAACATGCACTTCCTTCTTTAACGCTAAAAATTGGTGTCATCTTACCACGAAATGAAACATGCACTTCGTTCTGTACCCTACAAATTGGTGACACCCGACCGTGAGATGAAACATGCACTTCCTTCTGTAACCCTACAAATTGGTGTCATCTTACCATGAAATGAAACATGCACTTCGTTCTGTACCCTACAAATTGGGGACACCCGACCGTGAAATGAAACATGCACTTCCTTCTGTAACCCTACAAATTGGTGTCATCTTACCATGAAATGAAACATGCACTTCGTTCTGTACCCTACAAATTGGGGACACCCGACCGTGAAATGAAACATGCACTTCCTTCTGTAACCCTACAAATTGGTGTCATCTTACCATGAAATGAAACATGCACTTCGTTCTGTACCCTACAAATTGGTGACACCCGACCGTGAGATGAAACATGCACTTCCTTATGTAACCCTACAAATTGGTGTCATCTTACCATGAAATGAAACATGCACTTCGTTCTGTACCCTACACATTGGGGACACCCGACCGTGAAATGAAACATGCACTTCCTTCTGTAACCCTACAAATTGGTGTCATCTTACCATGAAATGAAACGTGCACTTCGTTCTGTACCCTACAAATTGGTGACACCCGACCGTGAGATGAAACATGCACTTCCTTCTGTAACCCTACAAATTGGCGTCACCTTACCATTAAATGAAACATGCACTTCGTTCTGTACCCTACAAATTGGTGACACCCGACCGTGAGATGAAACATGCACTTCCTTCTGTAACCCTACAAATTGGTGTCATCTTACCATGAAATGAAACATGCACTTCGTTCTGTACCCTACAAATTGGTGACACCCGACCGTGAGATGAAACATGCACTTCCTTCTTTAACCCTACAAATTGGTGTCATCTTACCATGAAATGAAACATGCACTTCGTTCTGTACCCTACAAATTGGTGACACCCGACCGTGAGGGGGAAACATGCACTTCCTTCTTTAACGCTACAAATTGGAGTCATCTTACCATGAAATGAAACATGCACTTCGTTCTGTACCCTACAAATTGGGGACACCCGACCGTGAGATGAAACATGCACTTCCTTCTGTAACCCTACAAATTGGTGTCATCTTACCATGAAATGAAACATGCACTTCGTTCTGTACCCTACAAATTGGTGACACCCGACCGTGAGGGGGAAACATACACTTCCTTCTTTAACGCTACAAATTGGTGTCATCTTACCATGAAATGAAACATGCACTTCGTTCTGTACCCTACAAATTGGTGACACCCGACCGTGAGATGAAACATGCACTTCCTTCTGTAACCCTACAAATTGGTGTCATCTTACCATGAAATGAAACATGCACTTCGTTCTGTACCCTACAAATTGGGGACACCCGACCGTGAAATAAAACATGCACTTCCTTCTGTAACCCTACAAATTGGTGTCATCTTACCCTGAAATGAAACATACACTTCGTTCTTTACCCTACAAATTGGTGACACCCGACCGTGAGATGAAACATGCACTTCCTTCTTTAACCCTACAAATTGGTGTCATCTTACCATGAAATGAAACATGCACTTCGTTCTGTACCCTACAAATTGGTGACACCCGACCGTGAGGGGGAAACATGCACTTCCTTCTTTAACGCTACAAATTGGAGTCATCTTACCATGAAATGAAACATGCACTTCGTTCTGTACCCTACAAATTGGTGACACCCGACCGTGAGATGAAACATGCACTTCCTTCTGTAACCCTACAAATTGGTGTCATCTTACCATGAAATGAAACATGCACTTCGTTCTGTACCCTACAAATTGGTGACACCCGACCGTGAGATGAAACATGCACTTCCTTCTGTAACCCTACAAATTGGTGTCATCTTACCATGAAATGAAACATGCACTTCGTTCTGTACCCTACAAATTGGTGACACCCGACCGTGAGATGAAACATGCACTTCCTTCTGTAACCCTACAAATTGGTGTCATCTTACCATGAAATGAAACATGCACTTCGTTCTGTACCCAACAAATTGGTGACACCCGACCGTGAGATGAAACATGCACGTCCTTCTGTAACCCTACAAATTGGTGTCATCTTACCATGAAATGAAACATGCACTTCGTTCTGTACCCTACAAATTGGTGACACCCGACCGTGAGATGAAACATGCACTTCCTTCTGTAACCCTACAAATTGGTGTCATCTTACCATGAAATGAAACATGCACTTCGTTCTGTACCCTACAAATTGGTGACACCCGACCGTGAGATGAAACATGCACTTCCTTCTGTAACGCTACAAATTGGTGTCATCTTACCATGAAATGAAACATGCACTTCGTTCTGTACCCTACAAATTGGTGACACCCGACCGTGAGATGAAACATGCACTTCCTTCTGTAACCCTACAAATTGGTGTCATCTTACCATGAAATGAAACATGCACTTCGTTCTGTACCCTACAAATTGGTGACACCCGACCGTGAGATGAAACATGCACTTCCTTCTGTAACGCTACAAATTGGTGTCATCTTACCATGAAATGAAACATGCACTTCGTTCTGTACCCTACAAATTGGTGACCCCTGACCGTGAGGGGGAAACATGCACTTCCTTCTTTAACGCTACAAATTGGTGTCATCTTACCACGAAATGAAACATGCACTTCGTTCTGTACCCTACAAATTGGTGACACCCGACCGTGAGGGGGAAACATGCACTTCCTTCTTTAACGCTAAAAATTGGTGTCATCTTACCACGAAATGAAACATGCACTTCGTTCTGTACCCTACAAATTGGTGACACCCGACCGTGAGATGAAACATGCACTTCCTTCTGTAACCCTACAAATTGGTGTCATCTTACCATGAAATGAAACATGCACTTCGTTCTGTACCCTACAAATTGGTGACACCCGACCGTGAGATGAAACATGCACTTCCTTATGTAACCCTACAAATTGGTGTCATCTTACCATGAAATGAAACATGCACTTCGTTCTGTACCCTACAAATTGGGGACACCCGACCGTGAAATGAAACATGCACTTCCTTCTGTAACCCTACAAATTGGTGTCATCTTACCATGAAATGAAACGTGCACTTCGTTCTGTACCCTACAAATTGGTGACACCCGACCGTGAGATGAAACATGCACTTCCTTCTGTAACCCTACAAATTGGCGTCACCTTACCATTAAATGAAACATGCACTTCGTTCTGTACCCTACAAATTGGTGACACCCGACCGTGAGATGAAACATGCACTTCCTTCTGTAACCCTACAAATTGGTGTCATCTTACCATGAAATGAAACATGCACTTCGTTCTGTACCCTACAAATTGGTGACACCCGACCGTGAGATGAAACATGCACTTCCTTCTTTAACCCTACAAATTGGTGTCATCTTACCATGAAATGAAACATGCACTTCGTTCTGTACCCTACAAATTGGTGACACCCGACCGTGAGGGGGAAACATGCACTTCCTTCTTTAACGCTACAAATTGGAGTCATCTTACCATGAAATGAAACATGCACTTCGTTCTGTACCCTACAAATTGGTGACACCCGACCGTGAGATGAAACATGCACTTCCTTCTGTAACCCTACAAATTGGTGTCATCTTACCATGAAATGAAACATGCACTTCGTTCTGTACCCTACAAATTGGTGACACCCGACCATGAGGGGGAAACATACACTTCCTTCTTTAACGCTACAAATTGGTGTCATCTTACCATGAAATGAAACATGCACTTCGTTCTGTACCCTACAAATTGGTGACACCCGACCGTGAGATGAAACATGCACTTCCTTCTGTAACCCTACAAATTGGTGTCATCTTACCATGAAATGAAACATGCACTTCGTTCTGTACCCTACAAATTGGGGACACCCGACCGTGAAATAAAACATGCACTTCCTTCTGTAACCCTACAAATTGGTGTCATCTTACCCTGAAATGAAACATACACTTCGTTCTTTACCCTACAAATTGGTGACACCCGACCGTGAGATGAAACATGCACTTCCTTCTTTAACCCTACAAATTGGTGTCATCTTACCATGAAATGAAACATGCACTTCGTTCTGTACCCTACAAATTGGTGACACCCGACCGTGAGGGGGAAACATGCACTTCCTTCTTTAACGCTACAAATTGGAGTCATCTTACCATGAAATGAAACATGCACTTCGTTCTGTACCCTACAAATTGGTGACACCCGACCGTGAGATGAAACATGCACTTCCTTCTGTAACCCTACAAATTGGTGTCATCTTACCATGAAATGAAACATGCACTTCGTTCTGTACCCTACAAATTGGTGACACCCGACCGTGAGATGAAACATGCACTTCCTTCTGTAACCCTACAAATTGGTGTCATCTTACCATGAAATGAAACATGCACTTCGTTCTGTACCCTACAAATTGGTGACACCCGACCGTGAGATGAAACATGCACTTCCTTCTGTAACCCTACAAATTGGTGTCATCTTACCATGAAATGAAACATGCACTTCGTTCTGTACCCAACAAATTGGTGACACCCGACCGTGAGATGAAACATGCACGTCCTTCTGTAACCCTACAAATTGGTGTCATCTTACCATGAAATGAAACATGCACTTCGTTCTGTACCCTACAAATTGGTGACACCCGACCGTGAGATGAAACATGCACTTCCTTCTGTAACCCTACAAATTGGTGTCATCTTACCATGAAATGAAACATGCACTTCGTTCTGTACCCTACAAATTGGTGACACCCGACCGTGAGATGAAACATGCACTTCCTTCTGTAACGCTACAAATTGGTGTCATCTTACCATGAAATGAAACATGCACTTCGTTCTGTACCCTACAAATTGGTGACACCCGACCGTGAGATGAAACATGCACTTCCTTCTGTAACCCTACAAATTGGTGTCATCTTACCATGAAATGAAACATGCACTTCGTTCTGTACCCTACAAATTGGTGACACCCGACCGTGAGATGAAACATGCACTTCCTTCTGTAACGCTACAAATTGGTGTCATCTTACCATGAAATGAAACATGCACTTCGTTCTGTACCCTACAAATTGGTGACCCCTGACCGTGAGGGGGAAACATGCACTTCCTTCTTTAACGCTACAAATTGGTGTCATCTTACCACGAAATGAAACATGCACTTCGTTCTGTACCCTACAAATTGGTGACACCCGACCGTGAGGGGGAAACATGCACTTCCTTCTTTAACGCTAAAAATTGGTGTCATCTTACCACGAAATGAAACATGCACTTCGTTCTGTACCCTACAAATTGGTGACACCCGACCGTGAGATGAAACATGCACTTCCTTCTGTAACCCTACAAATTGGTGTCATCTTACCATGAAATGAAACATGCACTTCGTTCTGTACCCTACAAATTGGGGACACCCGACCGTGAAATGAAACATGCACTTCCTTCTGTAACCCTACAAATTGGTGTCATCTTACCATGAAATGAAACATGCACTTCGTTCTGTACCCTACAAATTGGGGACACCCGACCGTGAAATGAAACATGCACTTCCTTCTGTAACCCTACAAATTGGTGTCATCTTACCATGAAATGAAACATGCACTTCGTTCTGTACCCTACAAATTGGTGACACCCGACCGTGAGATGAAACATGCACTTCCTTATGTAACCCTACAAATTGGTGTCATCTTACCATGAAATGAAACATGCACTTCGTTCTGTACCCTACAAATTGGGGACACCCGACCGTGAAATGAAACATGCACTTCCTTCTGTAACGCTACAAATTGGTGTCATCTTACCATGAAATGAAACATGCACTTCGTTCTGTACCCTACAAATTGGTGACCCCTGACCGTGAGGGGGAAACATGCACTTCCTTCTTTAACGCTACAAATTGGTGTCATCTTACCACGAAATGAAACATGCACTTCGTTCTGTACCCTACAAATTGGTGACACCCGACCGTGAGGGGGAAACATGCACTTCCATCTTTAACGCTACACATTGGTGTCATCTTACCACGAAATGAAACATGCACTTCGTTCTGTACCCTACAAATTGGTGACACCCGACCGTGAGATGAAACATGCACTTCCTTCTGTAACCCTACAATTTGGTGTCATCTTACCATGAAATGAAACATGCACTTCGTTCTGTACCCTACAAATTGGGGACACCCGACCGTGAAATGAAACATGCACTTCCTTCTGTAACGCTACAAATTGGTGTCATCTTACAATGAAATGAAACATGTACTTCGTTCTGTACCCTACAAATTGGTGACACCCGACCGTGAGATGAAACATGCACTTCCTTCTGTAACGCTACAAATTGGTGTCATCTTACCATGAAATGAAACATGCACTTCGTTCTGTACCCTATAAATTGGTGACACCCGACCGTGAGATGAAACATGCACTTCCTTCTGTAACCCTACAAATTGGTGTCATCTTACCATGAAATGAAACATGCACTTCGTTCTGTACCCTACAAATTGGTGACACCCGACCGTGAGATGAAACATGCACTTCCTTCTGTAACCCTACAAATTGGTGTCATCTAACCATGAAATGAAACATGCACTTCGTTCTGTACCCTACAAATTTGGGACACCCGACCGTGAGATGAAACATGCACTTCCTTCTGTAACCCTACAAATTGGTGTCATCTTACCATGAAATGAAACATGCACTTCGTTCTGTACCCTACAAATTTGGGACACCCGACCGTGAGATGAAACATGCACTTCCTTCTGTAACCCTACAAATTGGTGTCATCTTACCATGAAATGAAACATGCACTTCGTTCTGTACCCTACAAATTGGGGACACCCGACCGTGAGATGAAACATGCACTTCCTTCTGTAACCCTACAAATTGGTGTCATCTTACCATGAAATGAAACATGCACTTCGTTCTGTACCCTATAAATTGGTGACACCCGACCGTGAGATGAAACATGCACTTCCTTCTGTAACCCTACAAATTGGTGTCATCTTACCATGAAATGAAACATGCACTTCGTTCTGTACCCTACAAATTTGGGACACCCGACCGTGAGATGAAACATGCACTTCCTTCTGTAACCCTACAAATTGGTGTCATCTTACCATGAAATGAAACATGCACTTCGTTCTGTACCCTACAAATTGGTGACACCCGACCGTGAGATGAAACATGCACTTCCTTCTGTAACCCTACAAGTTGGTGTCATCTTACCATGAAATGAAACATGCACTTCGTTCTGTACCCTACAAATTTGGGACACCTGACCGTGAGATGAAACATGCACTTCCTTCTGTAACGCTACACATTGGTGTCATCTTACCATGAAATGAAACATGCACTTCGTTCTGTACCCTACAAATTTGGGACACCCGACCGTGAGATGAAACATGCACTTCCTTCTGTAACCCTACAAATTGGTGTCATCTTACCATGAAATGAAACATGCACTTCGTTCTGTACCCTACAAATTGGGGACACCCGACCGTGAGATGAAACATGCACTTCCTTCTGTAACCCTACAAATTGGTGTCATCTTACCATGAAATGAAACATGCACTTCGTTCTGTACCCTACAAATTGGTGACACCCGACCGTGAGATGAAACATGCATTTCCTTCTGTAACCCTACAAATTGGTGTCATCTTACCATGAAATGAAACATGCACTTCGTTCTGTACCCTACACATTTGGGACACCCGACCGTAAGATGAAACATGCACTTCCTTCTGTAACCCTACAAATTGGTGTCATCTTACCATGAAATGAAACATGCACTTCGTTCTGTACCCTACAAATTGGTGACACCCGACCGTGAGATGAAACATTCACTTCCTTCTGTAACCCTACAAATTGGTGTCATCTTACCATGAAATGAAACATGCACTTCGTTCTGTACCCTACAAATTGGTGACACCCGACCGTGAGATGAAACATGCACTTCCTTCTGCAACCCTACAAATTGGTGTCATCTTACCATGAAATGAAACATGCACTTCGTTCTGTACCCTACAAATTTGGGACACCCGACCGTGAGATGAAACATGCATTTCCTTCTGTAACCCTACAAATTGGTGTCATCTTACCATGAAATGAAACATGCACTTCGTTCTGTACCCTACAAATTTGGGACACCCGACCGTGAGATGAAACATGCACTTCCTTCTGTAACCCTACAAATTGGTGTCATCTTACCATGAAATGAAACATGCACTTCGTTCTGTACCCTACAAATTGGTGACACCCGACCGTGAGGGGGAAACATGCACTTCCTTCTTTAACGCTACAAATTGGTGTCATCTTACCATGAAATGAAACATGCACTTCGTTCTGTACCCTACAAATTGGTGACACCCGACCGTGAGGGGGAAACATGTACTTCCTTCTTTAACGCTACAAATTGGAGTCATCTTACCATGAAATGAAACATGCACTTCGTTCTGTACCCTACAAATTGGTGACACCCGACCGTGAGATGAAACATGCACTTCCTTCTGTAACCCTACAAATTGGTGTCATCTTACCATGAAATGAAACATGCACTTCGTTCTGTACCCTACAAATTGGTGACACCCGACCGTGAGATGAAACATGCACTTCCTTCTGTAACCCTACAAATTGGTGTCATCTTACCATGAAATGAAACATGCACTTCGTTCTGTACCCTACAAATTGGTGACACCCGACCGTGAGATGAAACATGCACTTCCTTCTGTAACCCTACAAATTGGTGTCATCTTACCATGAAATGAAACATGCACTTCGTTCTGTACCCAACAAATTGGTGACACCCGACCGTGAGATGAAACATGCACTTCCTTCTGTAACCCTACAAATTGGTGTCATCTTACCATGAAATGAAACATGCACTTCGTTCTGTACCCTACAAATTGGTGACACCCGACCGTGAGATGAAACATGCACTGCCTTCTGTAACCCTACAAATTGGTGTCATCTTACCATGAAATGAAACATGCACTTCGTTCTGTACCCTACAAATTGGTGACACCCGACCGTGAGATGAAACATGCACTTCCTTCTGTAACGCTACAAATTGGTGTCATCTTACCATGAAATGAAACATGCACTTCGTTCTGTACCCTACAAATTGGTGACACCCGACCGTGAGATGAAACATGCACTTCCTTCTGTAACCCTACAAATTGGTGTCATCTTACCATGAAATGAAACATGCACTTCGTTCTGTACCCTACAAATTGGTGACACCCGACCGTGAGATGAAACATGCACTTCCTTCTGTAACGCTACAAATTGGTGTCATCTTACCATGAAATGAAACATGCACTTCGTTCTGTACCCTACAAATTGGTGACCCCTGACCGTGAGGGGGAAACATGCACTTCCTTCTGTAACGCTACACATTGGTGTCATCTTACCACGACATGAAACATGCACTTCGTTCTGTACCCTACAAATTGGTGACACCTGACCGTGAGGGGGAAACATGCACTTCCTTCTTTAACGCTAAAAATTGGTGTCATCTTACCACGAAATGAAACATGCACTTCGTTCTGTACCCTACAAATTGGTGACACCCGACCGTGAGATGAAACATGCACTTCCTTCTGTAACCCTACAAATTGGTGTCATCTTACCATGAAATGAAACATGCACTTCGTTCTGTACCCTACAAATTGGGGACACCCGACCGTGAAATGAAACATGCACTTCCTTCTGTAACCCTACAAATTGGTGTCATCTTACCATGAAATGAAACATGCACTTCGTTCTGTACCCTACAAATTGGGGACACCCGACCGTGAAATGAAACATGCACTTCCTTCTGTAACCCTACAAATTGGTGTCATCTTACCATGAAATGAAACATGCACTTCGTTCTGTACCCTACAAATTGGTGACACCCGACCGTGAGATGAAACATGCACTTCCTTATGTAACCCTACAAATTGGTGTCATCTTACCATGAAATGAAACATGCACTTCGTTCTGTACCCTACAAATTGGGGACACCCGACCGTGAAATGAAACATGCACTTCCTTCTGTAACCCTACAAATTGGTGTCATCTTACCATGAAATGAAACGTGCACTTCGTTCTGTACCCTACAAATTGGTGACACCCGACCGTGAGATGAAACATGCACTTCCTTCTGTAACCCTACAAATTGGCGTCACCTTACCATTAAATGAAACATGCACTTCGTTCTGTACCCTACAAATTGGTGACACCCGACCGTGAGATGAAACATGCACTTCCTTCTGTAACCCTACAAATTGGTGTCATCTTACCATGAAATGAAACATGCACTTCGTTCTGTACCCTACAAATTGGTGACACCCGACCGTGAGATGAAACATGCACTTCCTTCTTTAACCCTACAAATTGGTGTCATCTTACCATGAAATGAAACATGCACTTCGTTCTGTACCCTACAAATTGGTGACACCCGACCGTGAGGGGGAAACATGCACTTCCTTCTTTAACGCTACAAATTGGAGTCATCTTACCATGAAATGAAACATGCACTTCGTTCTGTACCCTACAAATTGGTGACACCCGACCGTGAGATGAAACATGCACTTCCTTCTGTAACCCTACAAATTGGTGTCATCTTACCATGAAATGAAACATGCACTTCGTTCTGTACCCTACAAATTGGTGACACCCGACCGTGAGGGGGAAACATACACTTCCTTCTTTAACGCTACAAATTGGTGTCATCTTACCATGAAATGAAACATGCACTTCGTTCTGTACCCTACAAATTGGTGACACCCGACCGTGAGATGAAACATGCACTTCCTTCTGTAACCCTACAAATTGGTGTCATCTTACCATGAAATGAAACATGCACTTCGTTCTGTACCCTACAAATTGGGGACACCCGACCGTGAAATAAAACATGCACTTCCTTCTGTAACCCTACAAATTGGTGTCATCTTACCCTGAAATGAAACATACACTTCGTTCTTTACCCTACAAATTGGTGACACCCGACCGTGAGATGAAACATGCACTTCCTTCTTTAACCCTACAAATTGGTGTCATCTTACCATGAAATGAAACATGCACTTCGTTCTGTACCCTACAAATTGGTGACACCCGACCGTGAGGGGGAAACATGCACTTCCTTCTTTAACGCTACAAATTGGAGTCATCTTACCATGAAATGAAACATGCACTTCGTTCTGTACCCTACAAATTGGTGACACCCGACCGTGAGATGAAACATGCACTTCCTTCTGTAACCCTACAAATTGGTGTCATCTTACCATGAAATGAAACATGCACTTCGTTCTGTACCCTACAAATTGGTGACACCCGACCGTGAGATGAAACATGCACTTCCTTCTGTAACCCTACAAATTGGTGTCATCTTACCATGAAATGAAACATGCACTTCGTTCTGTACCCTACAAATTGGTGACACCCGACCGTGAGATGAAACATGCACTTCCTTCTGTAACCCTACAAATTGGTGTCATCTTACCATGAAATGAAACATGCACTTCGTTCTGTACCCAACAAATTGGTGACACCCGACCGTGAGATGAAACATGCACGTCCTTCTGTAACCCTACAAATTGGTGTCATCTTACCATGAAATGAAACATGCACTTCGTTCTGTACCCTACAAATTGGTGACACCCGACCGTGAGATGAAACATGCACTTCCTTCTGTAACCCTACAAATTGGTGTCATCTTACCATGAAATGAAACATGCACTTCGTTCTGTACCCTACAAATTGGTGACACCCGACCGTGAGATGAAACATGCACTTCCTTCTGTAACGCTACAAATTGGTGTCATCTTACCATGAAATGAAACATGCACTTCGTTCTGTACCCTACAAATTGGTGACACCCGACCGTGAGATGAAACATGCACTTCCTTCTGTAACCCTACAAATTGGTGTCATCTTACCATGAAATGAAACATGCACTTCGTTCTGTACCCTACAAATTGGTGACACCCGACCGTGAGATGAAACATGCACTTCCTTCTGTAACGCTACAAATTGGTGTCATCTTACCATGAAATGAAACATGCACTTCGTTCTGTACCCTACAAATTGGTGACCCCTGACCGTGAGGGGGAAACATGCACTTCCTTCTTTAACGCTACAAATTGGTGTCATCTTACCACGAAATGAAACATGCACTTCGTTCTGTACCCTACAAATTGGTGACACCCGACCGTGAGGGGGAAACATGCACTTCCTTCTTTAACGCTAAAAATTGGTGTCATCTTACCACGAAATGAAACATGCACTTCGTTCTGTACCCTACAAATTGGTGACACCCGACCGTGAGATGAAACATGCACTTCCTTCTGTAACCCTACAAATTGGTGTCATCTTACCATGAAATGAAACATGCACTTCGTTCTGTACCCTACAAATTGGGGACACCCGACCGTGAAATGAAACATGCACTTCCTTCTGTAACCCTACAAATTGGTGTCATCTTACCATGAAATGAAACATGCACTTCGTTCTGTACCCTACAAATTGGGGACACCCGACCGTGAAATGAAACATGCACTTCCTTCTGTAACCCTACAAATTGGTGTCATCTTACCATGAAATGAAACATGCACTTCGTTCTGTACCCTACAAATTGGTGACACCCGACCGTGAGATGAAACATGCACTTCCTTATGTAACCCTACAAATTGGTGTCATCTTACCATGAAATGAAACATGCACTTCGTTCTGTACCCTACAAATTGGGGACACCCGACCGTGAAATGAAACATGCACTTCCTTCTGTAACGCTACAAATTGGTGTCATCTTACCATGAAATGAAACATGCACTTCGTTCTGTACCCTACAAATTGGTGACCCCTGACCGTGAGGGGGAAACATGCACTTCCTTCTTTAACGCTACAAATTGGTGTCATCTTACCACGAAATGAAACATGCACTTCGTTCTGTACCCTACAAATTGGTGACACCCGACCGTGAGGGGGAAACATGCACTTCCATCTTTAACGCTACACATTGGTGTCATCTTACCACGAAATGAAACATGCACTTCGTTCTGTACCCTACAAATTGGTGACACCCGACCGTGAGATGAAACATGCACTTCCTTCTGTAACCCTACAATTTGGTGTCATCTTACCATGAAATGAAACATGCACTTCGTTCTGTACCCTACAAATTGGGGACACCCGACCGTGAAATGAAACATGCACTTCCTTCTGTAACCCTACAAATTGGTGTCATCTTACCATGAAATGAAACATGCACTTCGTTCTGTACCCTACAAATTGGGGACACCCGACCGTGAAATGAAACATGCACTTCCTTCTGTAACCCTACAAATTGGTGTCATCTTACCATGAAATGAAACATGCACTTCGTTCTGTACCCTACAAATTGGTGACACCCGACCGTGAGATAAAACATGCACTTCATCCTGTAACCCTACAAATCGGTGTCATCTTACCATGAAATGAAACATGCACTTCGTTCTGTACCCTACAAATTGGTGACACCCGACCGTGAGATAAAACATGCACTTCATTCTGTAACCCTACAAATTGGTTTTACCTGACCGTTAGATACAACATTCACTTCCTTTTATTTATGAAAGGGGGGCCGCCTGAAGTGATCCTTACAGACAATGACATAGCCTTCTGCAGGGGGGGCATTCAGATGTTTCGTAGACAAGTGGTGGATCTAGCTCAGACATAGATGGAGGATTTAAACATAACTCAATACAAAAATCCCGGGTCATTGTAGTAAAAATTTAATGGTGTTAACTTTAACGTGGTTGCTACATGTATGCCGCTTGTCTCTTTTAATTTGATATTCTACATTCATTGTTACTTTTTTTATACAGCTCCGTCATTAATAAATCTCACAAACATAAAACTAACCGTTTATAAAAATATTTAAGCAATCCACCTTAATTTATTATAAATTCATATTCTTCACAACCAAGTTATGAGTAGGTTGTATGGAGTTGTCTCGAAAGTTGTAAACTCTTGTGAAAAAAAAAATGTTATGCAGTTTTTAATAGTTTTTCTCAAGTTGTTATATTAAGTCCAGATGGCAATCAGTTAAACTGAGATGTGAGATTTGACTCGTTACTGCTGGAAGCGGTGTCTTTCAACCAGAAACGCTTCAAAAGAGATTTTTGCTGCCGAGGATGAAGGAGCAGGTGCATATGCGTCGATTTCAAAGCGGTACAAGCGTTTCGATTCTACCGACATGAGTCTTGAAGACAAGGTTCGTTCGGAACGGCCATTAAAGTTAGATGATGGAGAATTGTACACCGGTTGAACATTGCGCCTTCATCGAGCACTCGAAAACATTGCGCCTTCATCGAGCACACTTAAAGAGCTAAATGGCGCTGACGTTCTTAGCAGTTACAATTATTGCTGATATTGAAGCGTTTTCCATATGTTTAAGAAATTTTCATTTTCATAGCATTAAAGACAATCATTATTTGGGCTTAATGTTTTATAGGTGTACATATTAGGGATTCATCAACAGGGACTCAGAACAGATGACGATGATAATTAGGGAGACATGTATATATGTTGCATCATGATGATGACTGTGACAATTTTGGGGGACTTTATATTAATACGGACTGGGGGATACGATGCAAGTTCTTAACACATATACTGAGGAAGGGATACATTATTGACGATGAAGGAGACACATTACTTGTAAGGGTTGTACAAGATGATGATAAAGACACATTTGGTGGTGCTGAAATTACGACACGTGACAAACAGTTACAAACATAATTGGTTCCTTTATTCTTCAATCGACCGATCGGTGATGTCAGGAATTCAAACTTTGATTTACATGGTCTATTTCCTCCCTTCGCTTTTAAGGCGCTCTCCTCTCCAACGGACTATTACCGTGTGTGATCTGCTCTGAACATCTGATCCTCATGAACCCATCAACTCTTGACTTTCAACTGACTTCTAACTTCGAACTCTTAAATTCCTATATTGAGAAATCTCCTTTGTTTATGACGTCAAAAGCGTGTTTTCAAACGTGACTAATTTTCACGTGGATTTACATGTTTGTCTAATGGAAACCAAGACTCCTCAATTCTAATTGTTTGATATCAAACTTATTTTTAAACAATATTTTTTTTTAATTTGCATCGTCCATTCTTTTAACTGACACATTTAATATCCATATTTTTAAAAGAATGTATAATCGATTCTTTTTCCGAATTAAACAATATTTAACTGTTTCTAATAGAATTAACAATATTTAACTATTTCTAATAGAATTAACAATATTTAACTATTTCTAATAGAATTAACAATATTTAACTATTTCTAATAGAATTAACAATATTTAACTATTTCTAATAGAATTAACAATATTTAACTATTTCTAATAGAATTAACAATATTTAACTGTTTCTAATAGTATTAACAATATTTAACTATTTCTAATAGAATTAACAATAGACTTAATTTCTAACATTCCAGTTTCCATTATCTTTAACACTTGCCTACAGGGTTCGATTCTAACCTTATCCTAATATCATCCAGTATGTCTTCTTACTTACATAAGAAGGGGCAGTCCTTTTACTTACATAAGAAGGGACAGTCTTTTTACTTACATAAGAAGGGACAGTCTTTTTACTTACATAAGAAGGGGCAGTCCTTTTACTTACATAAGAAGGGGCAGTCCTTTTACTTACATAAGAATGGACCGTCCTTTTACTTACATGAGAAGGGGCAGTCCTTTTACTTACATAATAAGGGGCAGTCCTTTTATGTAACATTAATTAGGCATTGTGAATAAAGCGATTTTAATAGAATTTGTATTTCTAATAGTGCTATATCTGTGTAGGTAAATAAATTATTTTCCTATAACTTAACAGAATTCTCCTTAAATATTACATTATTGAAAGATTTGAGATTCAGATAGGACTATTGATTTAATTAAAGCTTTTGTCTCTGGGATAGTGTCATATCTTTGTACGTTGCGAATGGTTTAATTAATACACCTACCTGTAACATATTCTTCTATTCCACTATATATAGGAGCAACAAGGCTCCTGGAAATGTAATCAAAAACTATCTGGCAAATATACCCGGGTAACTAAGTGCATGAGAGAAACAAACAATTGCATTAAGAGTAACAGTTAGAATTTTTAAAAAGACTTCCCGGTTGGAATGTATGAGATAGTGGGTTAAAGCCTGGCTTACAGTTGAACGCCAAATCCCTAACTTGAACGAATTAATCGGAAATTTGAAATAAACAAATAGATACGACGTTGTTCTTTTTAATCCTTGCCGCCCTTAAGTTCACACAGATAAATGATAACCGCAACAGTCGAATATCCATGGAATATCGCTTGTTTTATTAGATTTTAAGTTGAACAAAATGACCCCTTTCTTCTTTATTTAGCATCTTCTTATTGACTCGCTGCATTATTTCGTTTTGACTCATCTTACCCCGTGCCACTATGTCTGTGGAATTAGTAAATCTATTGGATTTTAGAATTCATTCAACAGGCTGATTCATCCAATAACCATGTAAAGGAATGTCGAATCGATGTCGCTTCTGAGCTAAAAATATGGCAGGTGTTGGTGGTCTAGTTGTTAACAACATGGACAGACAACCTGGGTCTTCAAAGTTCGAATCGAGTTCGTTTCGCAATTGCTCGATTTCTTCCTAGAAAAAGAAATTCTGACTAGAAAATTATCGGGGAAACTAATTCCAACAATAGAATCTTTGGATTAAAAATAGTACAATTGTGTTCTTCATTGCAGAAATCTATACAACTTTACACTTTCATTTTGGTGTAATTGCGCCAAGTTTGGAGTAAAAGCGCCAAGTTGCTAAAACTGCTCTTTTAGCAACCACGCATATAAAGAGGGTTTTTTTTTTGCGCAATTACCCTCGGATTTGGCGCAATTGCCCCAAAGTACGATAGTACAAATTTTGTTTTAATTTATTGTAGTTTATTTTGTTTCCTGTGTGATAGTTTTTATTGGAATTGATTGTACACATTTCGTCTCGCCGCTACTTTGTACTCACCCCCTCCGCCTTCGATTATCGCGCGCTGTCTCCATTCTTCCCGTTTTTTCATTCTGTGAAAAATGGTAAATCACATAGAATCTCTGACTCAATCAACAGGCTGATTCATCCGGAATGCGAAAGAATGTCGAATCGTTGTCGCTTTGAAGCAGAAATATATCTCTACGTATTATGCAAGGAAAAAAGTCGAATTAATAAATTATAGAAATCGTAAGTTGCAATTAAAACATTATAATAGATCCAATTCCTTTATCTTTTGATTGGTTTAGAGAATAAAACGCAATATTTGAGATATTGGATTGCTTTGTTTATAAAAGCTTAAACAATGCTTTGAATCCATAGTAAAATGATATTGCGTTTCTGAATTTTTTAGATGAGGGTTGATGAGGGTATTATTTAGATTTTTAAGACTACTGTTCTCGTCGTGAGTGTTATTTCCAACCGTTTCTCTAGGTGTAAGCCCAGGACTTCTTCAGATTTATTTGTTCGAACTCAGAAAGCTTCCCGTTGAACTCGGGAATCTGTACACAATTTTGAAAGGAAATCTTCATTTAATACACTGGAGTAGCATGTTCTCGTCACGTCAGCCATGACTGGGTAAAAGTATCAACTAATTCGTAATTGGATTTCTGAGTGTCGCCAGCACTGAGGATTGAACCTTACAACTGCAGAAGCCTGTAAGTTTATAAGTTGATTTTATTGAATACTTTATCCACTACGTCACGAGTTCTTGCGAATTAATGCAAAGCTGAACATTGTTTATTACATATTCTAAAACCTTTTTAATTTTCTTCTGAGATTTCTTTGAGTCATGACGACACGTATTTTGCATCCATCTACACAAATTTAATCATGAGACAGGTTATCTTTCCCGGCACTATGTAAATTATCAACTGATGAAGACGTTTAGTTTATTGAAATTGAGCAAAGTTAAAGGCTGTTGACTTTAATATGCTTGAATACGTTCAATTTATGCTGAGCTCGGCAATAAAATACTACAGCAAAACAAATAAAACTGATAAAACTCTTCTTCTCTCCATTTTCGAAGTAAAACAAATTAAGCATGCATGTTCCCCCGTAGTTGCACAATGAATGCGGCATAAAAAATGACTAAGTTCAGCATTTGCCCCCCCTCCATTTAGCCTCCAAAGTCCCCAGGGGACGTCAAATTCTGGTGAAAATTAACAAACGGTGCAGTTTTAGATCTTAACATATGTTAATTTGAGTTCTGCACCATGCAAAAAAAGAAATGACTAAGTTCATTATTTAGCCTTAAAAGTTCCTTTAGATCTTAACGTATTTAATTTTAAGTTCACCACCATGCAAAATTGCCAAATAGGCATACACAGAAAATTTTGGTACAAATATAGTAAAACAGTCCCCAAAATACAGTGTTTTATTAGCCCTAAACTAGCCCCCTGGGGCACACACAAGAGTTATCGCAAAGTATAGACAAACAAAATTATATATAAATCAGCTAGTTACGACTTTTCAGAAAGTTTTATAAAAATAAAGGCATCAACATTTTTTAATAAGCACAAAAGTGTCAATTTAAGTCATTTTAATCCGAAAAGCCCCGCTAGGGGGGGGAGCAACCGGAGTTTTTTCCGGAAAATCCGTTCTGTTACAGCTTTACTCATATCATGACTAATGTTTGTGCAAAATTCCAAAAAATTCCAAGGCGTGATTATTAAGAAAAATGCCGACAGACGAACGGGCGAACGGACAAAGGTCCATCCTCGTTTTGTCGGGGGACGAATAATTGTTTCTTGTTTATTTTTTTATAATTTATCAATTATATCTACACGGTGTTTTAACCATCGACCCCCCCCCAAAATCAACAGAGATTAGACGATTCCTGTTATAATCTGCCTCCTGTTGATTACGCTGTAATGTTGATTCTATTCAGTTCATTCGGCGATCGAAGAATAAAGACCAGCGACTTGTATTATTTTATTTGACCCTTGCTCGCTCAGTGGCAAAAACATTGTATCAACACCAACGGTTCGATTAATTTTTGTTTATGAAAGTGTTACAATTATTATAAAAACAAAACAAAAATTAAATTGAAAGTGCTCCACAATACCGATGTGCAGGTATAATTGAGTATTTAGTTCTCTCCCACTGAAAGAACTGTGACACTAACGTTGTAAAACGGGACTGAAAAAGTCAGTTCTCAGAGGAGCAGCCTTCTAATTCTGCACAAGATGCTAGTGTAGTCCCGTCGACATTCCGGGAAAGGTACCTCAGGCGATTTGCAATAAACTAACCCTTTCTCAAAGAGAGAGACAAAGCCTGGGGGGTGGAGCTCCTAGAACTGTACAAAACTTACATTAAACTGCAATCAACTCTATCATTATAAAAATGGTCTGATATCTGTTGATTTTGGAGCAAGCCGTGCAAGTACGAGGTGCCGTCAATAAGTTTCAGATTTTTTTTTCTGTATAAGGACTTCATTCATAGTACGCACATGAAACTCTGGTCCCATTCGAAGTAATCTCCCCCGACTGCAATGTATTTGTTGTACCGTTCCAACAACTTCTAGGAGGCCCCAGAGAAGTTCTCTTGTATGAGTGCGTCAATGACCTTAGTCACAACCTCTTTCATTACTTCAGTTTTCTCATAATTAGGTTTTCTTAAGGTGAGGAATAACCAAAAAAACACAGGGAGCAAGGACTGAACTATATGAAGGGCGAGAAATTGTCTTCATGCCCATTTTGGTCAAATAGTCTGCGACAAAGATGGGGAACCCTTCGCGCCAATCTTCTACATTTTCAGTTCCTCGCGAATAATTGTGTGAAAAGTTCCCACACTGACATCAAACTGCACAATTATTGTCGGTATAGACACACGACGATCCTTATCCATAAAATTTATTATTTGGTCAATCAATTTTAGTGTTCTTACATTCTTACTTCTCACATTACTTATCTCTCACAGAATCCCTGCTTTCATTGAATTTCTTAAACCTCTCAAAATCCAATGCTCTATTTAGGCAAGATAGTCCAAGCAGTCTGAATCATCCAAATTTTTCCGTGGAATTTCTGTAAGTTTAAAACAGAATTTTATTGCATATCCTTTTTCTACAATGTCCCAACGTCCATTGTAACAATCGGGCTTTAGTAGAGAGAATTCCATTTTCTGATGTAGCTGTTCATTTAAGCCTGGGATCATAAAATTTAGTGAGTCATCTCATAAGATGTATAGCAATAGAATATTGGATTTTCAAGAGTCTACAACAATTTTAAAAGCCTGTACAAAAATGTCTGAAACTTATTGAAACCACCTCATATAACACAGTGTATGACAACAGCAAATTATTTTCCTTGTTTTGATTCTCGGGTACGTATCCGTTGGTGTCTTATATGTTTTTATCTAGAGTGATGTGGTTCTCGGTTGATTAACTGTGCCTAACTGTGTCGGATATATACTCGAGAGTCAAAACAATGAAAAGAATATGATGTTGTCATAACCCTACATATAACTGATAAGTTATAAAAAGAAAAATTATTTTACTTTGTAAATCAAAAGAAGGAAATCCTCAGAACTTTTTTTTATCAGTTTTATTTGTTGGGTTTATAGTATTTTGATAAGCACCGATTAACTCATTTACTCCCTCGTATAATTTCATCTCGACTCAGATTTACGTCCTTTTCTGATCCTTATTCTGTCTCAATCAATTCAGTAAATGTTCAAAGTTTTCCTCCTGTCCACGATCAAATATTTCAGTCTATCTTGCCCCTTTCTCTCTCCTCATTCACCTCCCCTCTTCCTCTCACATCCATCTTCGCCCTCTCAAACTGTCCTTCCTTCCTCTATTATCTGAAATATCTATGAAATTGCCAACTCTTTTCGATTATCTGACTCAATCAACAGGTGAAGGAATGTCAAATTGGTGTCGCTTTTTAGCAAAAGAGATTCAATTACAATTGATCTGAATGAAAACATACAAACGGACATGTAATATTTCAAAGTGTTTTTGGAACTTGTATTAATTATACAAGTTTTTTTCTTTTATAATATTATTACTAAACACTGCGTATGCCAACAACTCGTCTAGTACATATTTTTTAATACACAGAAATCACCAATTATCAAGGCCCGGAGGCCACTCGAGAATAAGGGTTAATGGGTATACATAAGCCAATGTGATTATAGCGCAGTAAACATAAATAATGGGAATTTTGTAAATTGGATTACTTAGAGGGACGGTTTGTCAGGACTTGGGCTTGAAAACAATCAGATTGTAGTCAGCTGGAAAGCAGACAATCTGAAGAGAGTGCCACATGCGTACCGTTCAAAGAAAGAAGCCCTGTTCGTGGAATCTACACTTCGGTTTAGGTTTAGACACAGAGAAGGAGTGTGGGAAATTATTGATAGTGGTACGGCCAGACGAGTGTTTTTCGTGTAAGATGATGAAGCTAGATATATGTACGTGTTTATTTATTTGTGCGTAGAAAAACAGACAAAAATGTCCTTTTTACTTATATTGAATTCAGTGTTTATGACTCACTAGCCTGGGTGCCCGGCATTACCCGGGTATTTGTAGGTGTGTGTTGAGCAAAAGAAAAAGTTGTAGTAGGCAGAAAGGTTCGAACCCGTACCACGAAGGAGGACAAAAACACGTGAGAAAAATGGGACGTCTTTGCCGCTGCATCCATTGCCCTACCGGAAGTGGCGAAAGTTTAAACAAAGGCTAGTCAATCGAAAAGAGGAAAATACTTTCAAAAATATCGGCGAAAAAAGTGACCTTCCTTGTAGAAAATTACTCAGTTGAGGGGGGAATTAATGTTTTTGGCTGATTTTTCGATATTTGTCGTTCGAAGGGCCGAGCTTCAAAATGATACAGATCTCATAAGAATCTGTCGCCTCTGTCGAAAGATTTAGGCATACATACATACATGCATGATGATTGCAACGTCTTGTCAGACGAGTGCCACTCCCTCAGAAATTTAAAGTCCATGAGCCGAAATGTCTGAGGGAGTATCTATACAAATATGATGTTACAAAGTCTTAGCTTTATACGACAGCTAAGTTTCTCTCTCGGTTCAAAATGTTGAGATCCAGCAACAAGGAAGAGCAAGATAGCCAGCAACAAATTAAACTGCAGACCAGCTTAATGCGGGTACTGGTCTCCCACTTTATGTTTTTTTTAAAATCAGAGATTTGTCTTCTCCTAGAAAGGTTGCCTTCACCACGGCTTATGGGACCCCTCTCTACCCCAACACATATATACATACACAAAAATATGAACGGTGCTAGTATACCGTTGACCCCGAAAAAGGGTTCATTCGCCCTTTGGAAGGTTTTGTGGTTTTGTTTTTAATCCTCCAGGGAGACTAGCCTCCCTCCTCACCAAACAAGTCTGGTGGGGGAACCAGTTTAGTCGTACACATACATACATACATATATACATACATACATACATACATTTAAACAGACAGCTGAAATTTATACTATAGATAAATAACATGTTTACATTAAGGACGCCTTTACTTTTCAGTTTTCGCTTTCGTCTCCGATGCATGTTTTGAACACGGCATATTCTTGCATATGATATCCAAGCAATATATATATATATATATATATATATATATATATATATATATATATATATATATATATATATATATATATATACCGTCAAAAACTTATAGAACACATTCATGGTGTTAAACGGTTAGCAACAATGACGTTGACTGGATTCTTCATGCATACACGAAAAAGAACAGCTTCACACGCGAAATATGTTTTCACTTGAGCAACCGGGGTTCAAGAAGACAAGATTCTTGTACAAAAAAAGTATCTATATTATGCTTTTAAAATAAATAAAAAATACTCCAAGGAAATTGGAATGCGAAGGAATAATTATTTCTTGATATTAAAAATGTCCTTGTTTTAATTTTACGCAAATCGGAACTATGGAAGTTTTAAACAACGATGTTTATACTTTTTTCCTCTTTTCCATGACAAAATATACGACATTACTGGCTATCTAAGAACATTCTAAATTTTCAAAAAACATATATTTATCATATAAAGTAATTTTTCGTTCAGTAAATTTTCAGATTTGGTATACCGCGGCAATTTTCTTTTAAATGACGACTTTTAAAAGTTTTCAGCCATGCTGAATGCGAAAATCGCCTTGAAATTTTGCAGAAATAATTACTTATCGAGATATAAAAAGTTATATTGTGCATTGTACTCTTTGGCGGGCAACTTTGTTACGCGCGTAGATTTGTTTATGGCACGCACACGCGCATAAAAACGATGGCCGCCAAAGAATAACATGCATAATAAAACTTCTTATATCTCGATAACTACTAATTTCTGCAAAATTTCAATGCGATTTCGGTATTCAGCATAGTCTAAAACTTATAAAAGTCGTCATTTAAAAGAAAATTGTGGAGATTGACCTAATCTAAAAAAATACCTTTTGTTTTCATTAAAAGAAAATTGTTTTTAAAAATTCATAAAAAACCTGTATTGCTAAAAACAAATTCCAATAAAAACTTTTATTTTTTTAATTATGTTATACAATTTGCAAATAAAAACAAATTGTAAAATTTGTATCAGTATAATTTTGTTAATTTTTATTGTATACTTTAAAATAATGTCTTTTTCTTAATTTTATTTCGATAAATCGCTTCAAAATAGATATACTGAAAAACAATAAAAGTGAAGAAACTGATTTTCCTTGTCACCGATTCCGGTAGCGCTATGCTAGAAGTTAGGAAGCACATTAGCTGACTATAACCGGTTGTACAATAATCTGATTAAACGCTTAGGACTTTCATATTCGTACATACTTTCTCTCCTTCCACCATAAAATTTTCATCCGTCTAATTTACTGCTTGCACGCCTACTGAAGACAGTTTTGAACTCATCCGAGACACTATTTCAAGTTGCCAAGGGGTTTTCTGTACAGAGTGTTTTAAGGTTCAACTTATATGAAGGCACTTTTCCCTTAAAGTAAACCCTGACAAAATATTTAAAATCACATAGTATTCGCGACCCAAAGATATCCACGCATAGTGAACATACTGGTTATTATAAACAACTAGCGCGGCGTTGCCCAGGTGTTTGGAGGTTGGTGTTGAGCAAAAAAAACAAAAACAAAGAAATATGATAGTAGGCAGGCAGGCTAGAGTCCATGACACGAAGGTGGAAAAGAAAGAGAGAGAAAATCTGACGTCTTACCGCTACTCCATGAGGCGAACAGAAGTCTGAAACGTTTACATTTAACGTAGTCAATCGGAAACAAAAGATGACTTGCAGAAATGCCGTAAAGCTTGGGTTTGAAGTCGACGGACGTGCGCGACATAGTATTCGTCTGGTTTCAACTGGTCTTAATAAAAATATGCCCCTCATTGTTAAATCTTAAATAAATTATACTTTTATAAAAATGCATGTGTTCGCTATTTTTGTATAAGCGTAAAATTCCAGCATGCCAATAATGCTGACGATGGAAAGATGCCTGTGACGACGCAATGAAGACAAGAAGCGACCCATGCCAGCCGGTTATAGCCGACTTCCTGACCCGTTTTTTTTAATCAATGTTCACCCCAAGCACAGCACAGTGCAACTTTGAAGAAGGGGGCTACTATCGAGGACATAGTTTGCAGGGTCATTATGAAGGTAGATTAGTATAGGTAGATATTTATTCCCATTACACTTGAACTTTTGCATAGCAGTACAGTTGGGAAAGCAGAATCCCGGAAGGGAGTTGCAAAGACTTGCAGTTCTGGGGAAGAAACTATTGGGGTAAAAGGCTTTCTTACAACTAGGGAGCTCTACTGTAAAGGGGTGGGACGTAGTTGCTTGTCGGGTTTGTTGGGAGTAGTCACGTCGAGGAGGTGCAAGTGCTTGCAGTTTGTATTTGGAGACCAGGCAGAAAGATGCAACATTTCGTCGATGGGATAGAGACTGAAGCCTAGATGACCGTTCAGGACCTATCAGGTTGGTGACTCTTTTGAACCCTGTCCAGGAGTGAGAGACAAGCAGCAGAAGCACCAGCCCAAAAGTGACAACGGTACTCCATACATGGGCGAATGATGGCCTTATAGAGGTACAGGATACTGTCAGGCGTATGTAATTTTCTAGCACGGTAGAGAGAGTCCACCTTCATTGCAGCAGCCTTGACAATGCTCTCAGTGTATCTATTCTAGTTCATGTTCCCTGTATACGTTAAGCCGAGGAGTTTAAAAGAAGTACTTTCAGGTTTTCTTGACTATTGTTATTGGTGGTAAAGAAGGTTTCTTGTAGTTAGTTTAGTCTTGGCAGCATTTAATGTGACCATCCATTTTTGTCACAATTCCACTACAGATGGGAGGTCATCCTCCAGTGTTTCTGCCATATCTTAGATATGTGTTTATTTGTTTTCCCCTCATGCCTGCTATAGAGAGTGGTGTCATCGGCAAATATACCCATCTCCGAAACAATTTTACCTTCTCTGCCACCGATAGCAATGGCCAATGACTTCCTTTCAAACTGCTTGGCCTAAAGTTCACAGGAAACAGGAGTTGGAACAATTATATTGAAAACATTGCCAGGGCCGCTGCGAAAAAGGTAGGCTCTCTCTACCGTGCTAGAAAACTACTGACACATGAAAGTATAGTGTACCTCTATAAGGCCACCATTCGCCCATGTATGGAGTATTGTTGTCACATTTGGGCTGGTGCATCTGCTACTAGTCTCTCACTCCTAGACAAGGTTCAAAAAAGAGTCGCCAATCTGATAGGCCCTGAACTGGCATCTAAGCATCAGCCTCTGTTCCATCGACGAAACATTGCATCCCTCTGCCTGTTTTACAAGTATTTTAATGGTGAATGCTCTGACGAACTGCAGACACTTGTGCCCCCACGATGTAGACACCCTCGACAAACCCGATAGGCAGCTAAATCCCACCACCACACAGTAAAGATCCCTAGATGTAAAAGATATTTCTACTCCAGTAGTTTCTTTCCCAGAATCGCTAGACTCTGGAATTCCATTCCAGGTTCCTGCTTCCCTAACTGTATTGACATGCGGAACTTCAAGTGCAACGTGAACCGACATCTTGCTGCTCAAATCCCAACATAGTACCCCAGTAGTTGCTGCCCCTGATAGTAGCTCCCTACACCAAAGTGGCAATGTGCCTTGTTTGGGGTGAAAATGTAATACAATAAATAATAAGGGAGATCATTTATGAATATCAGGAATAATAAAGGTCCAAGGATAGATCTCTGAGGTACTCCCGCATTTATATCATATTGTTTAGATGTACAACCGTCCAGGACAACTTAGATTTTTCTATTACTTAAGAAGGATTTAATTACATTGCGTATTCTTCCAGTGATACCATATGATCTAATTTTGTTGATGTTTCCATGTGCATCATGTTAGATATTGTGTCTACCACCCGGGGAGCCGATTGTGTTCCCAGGACGTTCCTCAACCAAGTAAATCTCACATGGGAAACTATATATATATATATATATATATATATATATATATATATATATATATATATATATATAATGGGTTAAGAAATTCTAACGAAAGAAAGATGTATATTTAAATAAGGGGGTAGTCACCAACAATGTGTATTTTTTAACATTATTTTATCATTCCGAGTCTTGGTTTTTCATTGAGAATTATGTTTAGATCATTGTAATAATGTTTTTAAATCATTGAAATCGTTTTTAACGCGTTTCAGACGTTCTGTGAAGCGTCCTCGTCAGAAATTATTTTCAAATGTGTTGGAGATGTAAAAATAGCATTTTCGTAGTTCATTAGAAGTGTTTCAACGGGGTGGAAACGTGTAAGTGTCTACTATTCATTGAAATGTTCGATTTTTATTATAATATATATATATATATTGAGCGAACTAGACAAACAGTTTCAAGAGCGGTGTTTATTTTAATGTATTAGAAAATTCATTAGTACTATTAAAAGAAAACAGTGCTCGTTGTAATGTAGATATATAATAAGCTCGATAGGCATAGGTATCCTAGAGCTATTTTAATAGTAACCTTAAATCTTGAACCCTATCATAAACCAAATCAATCTGTACTATATGTCCATAATGAATCAAACCATGCTAAGTCAATATTGAAATGAATAGCCCCCAATGTCTCTTTAAGATTTTCTAAACTATCTTCTAACGAATCTATATTTAATATAAACACAACATATTACAATGAGGCTCTTAAAAACTCAGAATAAAAATCACAAATTAAATACCAAAATAAAGATAGTAAAACACAAATTACATAGAAATCTACAATAATTATAATACTACTAATAAAAAACATAATAACCTATAATATGGCTATGTCATCCCACATAGGAATGGTTAAAATAATCTAAACACAATACGAAACCAAATTAAACCACAAGCATTAGCCACTAACACAAAGAAACCACAAAGCAAAATCAGTAAGCGTAAAAACAGACATAGGGGAATCCTATGGTTTAACCCTCCATATTCTTAAAATCTTAAAATAAACTTAGCTAGAGAATTCTTTAAAATATTAGAAAAAAACTTTAAAGCGCTTCATAGGTACAATAAAATCTTTAACAAGAACACAATCAAAGTGTCTTACTCAACTATGCCAAACCTACATAAAAAATAATTAGTTCCAACAATAAAAATTTAGTAAGATACAAAATACAAATATAGAAACTATGGCAGGCTGTAACTGTAGAAGAAAAAAATTTCCTTTACAAGATACCTGAAAAGTAAAAAATGTAATTTATAGCTTCACAGTGTCAAAAACTCCAAATGTAAATTATATTAATAGCAACCATATAACCCCCTTCTCACAGACTAACTCCAGAAAACAATTAATCAATGAAAGCATCCCCATTAACAAATCTACCAGTCAAATACAACCTAACGTATTACATATCAATACCACCTTACTCTAGCTGATAACAAATATATTAAACAAAATGCAATTTACTTCGGGTCCACATCTGGATTTATTAAACACAGGACCTTCACACATGAGCACTCCTTCAAAAATCTTTCCTTGAAAAACTAGACTTCTTTATCGAAACATATTTGGCGACTTAATGATAGTGGTATTCCCTTCAATTTAAAATGGGAAATAATAGCATCTTATAAAGCGTATATGACAAATTCTGCGCAGTTTGTAGATATGAAGCCTTTAATATTTTAAAATATAATGACACTAAATTCATTCTCTTAAACTTAAAAGACGAAATTCTCCTGAGATGCATTCATAAACGTTGGTTTAAATTCGACAAATTAAAGCCACCATAAATCATATTTTTTATTACTAATCTATCTTAAACATTTATAATTTATAACTTAATAACCATTATTATTATTATGGTTTTATAACTATTATTATAATTTTACTTGTTTTTTTACCATTATTTTTTATTTTTTGTTTTATTATCTATTTCATTTTTAATTTATTTTTATTAATATTAGTTCTATAACTATTATAGTTACAATTATAAATAATATAATTATTTAATTTCTACCAAAAAGTTAATAGTATTACTATTATGGATTTTATTAATATTACTATGTTTAAAACATTATATAAAAAATAACTAATTTTATAAATAATTGGTGGTATCCTCCCTTTGAACAATAACTTTTTTTTATTTGCGTATCATTTTTCAAAAATGGCAGTTATCTCCCTTTATAAATGAATTATAATTAATTTAAATTTAAATATAGCGTTTCCAACGATATTAAACAGGTAATATTTCTTTTTATCAGCATTTCCTTTGAAGTTTGTATATATATATCTACATTTTAACCATTTATAAACTACGTTTAACAACATGCCAGTGAATGATAGAATAAGATACTTACAGGCTTTAACGTGGGCGAGTAAAAGGTATATTTATTTTTTATTAGAAATATTAAATACTAGCATGGGTGCCCGGCGTTGCCCGGGTATTTGGAGGTGTATGTTGAGCAAAAAAAAAAGCGGTCAATTTTTTAAAACTTTGACCCCTATTATGACCCTTTAACATTTATTGTTTTGGGCTCAAATCAAGTTATTAAGTTAGATCCATGGCCAAGGAACCTATATTTAAAATGTTAAGTGTTTAGACCCAAAATTGTCGGAGGAGTTTGGTAGAGTTCTCAAAGGTCAAATCGTTGAACTTTGACCCCTTTCTCGCCAAATTTCTGGCTGGAAACCGATCACATCGATTTTTCCAAATCTCAGTACCCTGTATATCAAATTTCGAGTCTGTAGACTAAAAATTAACAGAGTTATCGCGTAGAGAAATGTACACATACACAGAGACACACACACATACAGACACTTTTACTTTTATAGATATATAGATATCCCCACTTAACCTTACTTTTCCACCCGAATTTATTTTATTTTGTTTATCAGCATGAAAATAAGTAACACTTTTTCATTAAATTTTTAAATATTTTCCAGATATATCTGCCTTACATAAAAAATGCGAGGGTTATTTTTGGTATTATTAAACCCTAGCCCTTACTATTTTTTTCAGATGAGTAAACCTTGTTTTATAAAATCAAATGAGAAAATTATTGCTCAAGACGTATTGTCTATTTCAATAAAAATATTGTTTCCGAAACGATCGTGCACTTTATTAATTTTGTTTTTTTTATTATTTTTGTACCTTTTCTCCACGTTAAAAAACGACCCTGGTGTCTAACTCTGTCCCGTGGGGAGGCATAGTAAATAGGTACAACAAATATGCTAATGTTTCGGAACGAGTGGTTTATAAAAAAAACAAAGACTCTTCGTCAGGCAATAGAAATAAAGTTTTTCCGTTATTCATCATAGCTGATCCTAGCAAGAAGTCGGAGGGCTGATATTGAAGTGACATTTTAGTCTCAGAAATAAGGAAAGAAGGAAAGAAGAGAGTGTGAACTAAAAAAGGAATAATCGTAATATAATGCAACTATACTGACAGCTCTTTCTCCTGTCATTACATCCTTCTCCCTTCCTTTTTTCTTTTTGTTTCCTTTCTCTCTTCTCCTTTTTCTTTTTGACTGTCACTTCCTTCTTTTTTTTTAGTTGTTACTCTTTTATTTTTTGGAAGTGGCTAGTCAATCGAAAATTCGGGATGACTTTCGAAAATATTGGTGAAAAAGCGACCACTCCCTGTAGAAAATTATCCAGTTGAAGTGATAAAATTGATTTTATAGCCAATTTTTCTATATTTGTCGTCCGAAAGGGTCGAGCTGCAAAACGATACCAGTCTCGTGAAAATCCGTCACCTCTGTCGAAATTTTAGGCATACATGATGATTGTAACGTCTTGCCAGACGAGTGCCGCTCCCTCGGACATTTAAAGTCCATGAGCCCAAATGCCTGAGGGAGTATCTATACAAAGATGATGTTACAGTGTTTAAGCTTTGTACGACTGCTAAATCTGTCTCTCGGTTCTAAATGTTGAGATCCAGCAACAAGCAAGAGCAAGATAGCCAGCAACAAATTAAACTGCAGACCAGCTTAATGCGGGCACTGGTCTTCCGCTTTATGTTATTTTAAATCGGAGATCTGTTTCTCCTAGAAAGGTTGCCTTCACCACGGCTTATGGGAGCCCTCTCCACCCCAAATATTTAGGCATACATACATACATACATACGTACGTACGTACGTACATATATACATACATACATACATACATACATTTAAACAGACAGGTGAGAGTTATATTATAATATAATATTATATGATTCTGAAAATCATTCTTAAGCAATCACAGTAAATGACTCACTTACTTTTTTCATTTAATTTCATATTTGGGAAGAGGACGATCACATTTTAAAAACAGGTGTGGAAGATAACGTGCATAAACATAGACGTGAGAATATAAATGGGCAAACGCCACCTTTTACATAACAGCGTTCTGCGTGCAAGACAGAATAGCGCACATAATTCTACACGTGAAAGGATGTCGAATTAGTGTCGCTAGATTGTAAAAGTTTCTCAAGTGTGTGGGTGTTTGCCTCATTATCTGAAGTTGTTGGCATGGCCACGTGCACGGCATTCCATATCTATATACGTCTATATCCCATGAAACTATCGATATTGCTAGCGGTTATTTCGCATATCTACTGATCCAAACGGCTTCCGGTTTCGAAACTCCTCGGAAGTTATAGTTGTTACTTAATTTAAAAACTTCGCTGTTATTACTTTTCTTTTCCTCCGGCTATATTAGATTATCTTTTAATTCAACTTATTTCATGTAATTTATTATCTGTGGAAGGTTTTATCATTGTTAAGTAAACATTCAACAAGTTCCCCTTTATTTAAACATACATTTCTAATAATATAACGTTGTAATCCCATTTTTATAGTGCCTTTACATTTTATCCGACCCAACACGTTGTAAACTTCGGCGCAAAGAAGCAAAAAAAAAAGGAAACATATCGATTTACCGATTTTAACAAAAGCCTTTATAACTGGTATATCCAACAACGCAATTTTTGCTAAAGTAGTTGATTTCTTTTTTCCAACCGCGTATGACTTTTCGTCTACGCTCTGACGCTACCCAAGCGTCACTAACATGTCCCGAATCCAACTTCCCCGAACACTCGGGTTCTCTTTTTTCCGCTTTCTCGTCTCTCGGATACGTCTTGAATCCTTTAGGTATTTAACACGTTTCGAATACCTCTCGAAAACATATATATCTGAACACATGTGTCCTTTTTATCTTTTCTGTGACGTCACTGTGCAGCGGGATTAGTAATTTGCATATTACAATAGAATCATATACCAAATAGGATGATATACAAGTAATAACGAAATATATGTTATTGTTTTTTTTTAATTTAAAACATGTAAGCTTGGTTATATGAAAGCTGGAATAGAGAATTGTAGCATTTATATTTTTGATAATGATGTAAGCAATCGATTATATTTCGATATTTACTGATTAATGGATTTAGTTTGACATTGTTTCGAACCGCATTTAACACTTAAAACAAGAAAATAGAAATATTCGATATTTCATCGCTAAAACTATAGTCCAACACAATGATTCGTTATCCAGAATGAAATATAGATATGGTAGAAGGTATTCATTTATTTATTGCGGACTATTATCCTCATCTTTCTCAAATGTTGTTTCTCGACGTTTCGATCAACTATTCCTCTGGCCTTCGTCAGGTGGTAACCGTAACGAGATAGGAACTCCGAATGTCCTAACTGCATTCTCAGTAATTACTGCCTTCCATAGTTGTTGTCGTCTCAACACGTTTTGGACAAGTAAGCCTCTGGCCGGCTTTGGGTAGGATTGAAACCGCTATCTTCAGACAATTCTCACCTGGAAGCGTAGAGATTAAACGGCTCTATCCACTGCGCCAGGGGCCCCAAAGAAAGATTACTAACTTAACATATATTTGCAAATTAAAAGAAATCTAAGTTTAAAGTAAAATTGAAACTAGGGTTGTGAATTTTTTTCGATGAGAATTGGTATTATGTTGATTCTTCCGACTAATGTTCTCATCTTTTGTGTCTTTTTCAAAGAACTTTACAGACTCTACAGAAAAAAAAGTTACTTACGCCTTCCGGCTTTGCAAACGTTTTATTGCATGTTGAAAAGTCAACCATTATTGTGTTTTTCTTTTTTACGTTGGCAACGCAACCGTTACCGCTATTGATTTTTTAGGCTCGAGAAATTGTATAACAAACAATCGTACCGAATACATGACTTTCAATTTGTCATCTACAAGACCTGTTCTCATTTGTCTTTTTAATTTTGCTTTTATTAATTTTAGCATGAACAATGTTATTAAGTCGACACGGAGGAAGGAAATCACAGCTTAAAATTCGAGACAAACCTTCTAGAAAAATTCAATTGCGAATTACTTAGGACCTCTATCCAATCATGGCTTAAGGCACGAGGACATGCTACCTCCGTGAAGTACCTATATAAATAAAGGTCTCCGTTCGAAATTCTGTCCGAATTTCCAAGTTCGACAGAAAGATTCCCGAGCTAGGTAAGATACGTCTGAAAAAGGCCGGAAGGTTACATCGACCTAAGCGTGGTTAAAAAGATACGATGATCACAACATTCCTAAAATCCAAATATCAGGTTGAAAAGAAAGTTCTTTCGGTTTTCAACATTTAAATTCACATGAACGCATCTCGGTTTTAACAGAAATTTATCAGCACCATCGGAATCAAAATTCAAAAGCACCATCGCAATCAACACACTTTTGCATACGCCAAACACGTGTATTTATGCCACTAATGTAAAAATCTTGCGTTCTGGTGGCGATAAAGTCGGTGAAGGCGTTTCTGATATCGCTTAGGTTTTTGAAGCATTTCTCACGCACAAAATTGTCGATATGTGGTAGTCGGTTGATGTGAGGTCTGGAGTGTATCACTGATAAAGCAGAGTTTCATAACTTAATTCGTTCAACTCTATCAGAGTCGGTTTAGCAAGGTGCGATCGGGCATTGTTGTGTAGGATAATTAGACCTTTCCTGTTGAATAATGCTGAGTGTTGTTGTCGAAGTTTCTAATGAATTTCATTCATTTATTGACAGTACTTCTCCCTAGTAATGGTTTCGCCTGCATTCAAAAACTGTACTGGATGAGACTTGTCGCAGAGTACCAAACAATTAGCGTGACTTCCTTTGGTGCAACGATGGCTTGGGGAAGTGTTCTGCAGCTTCGTCAGCGTCTAACCACTGAGCTGAGCGTCGCTAGTTGTTGTAAAGAACACACATTTTATCGTAAGTCACAACCCGGTCGAGAATCGGGTCGCTCTTGATGCGTAAAAGAAGGGAAGATAAAGTGGTTACAAATCTAATTTAGAATCAAGTTCCTAAACAGTTGTGCGTGAATTGGCTTTGACTAAGGCTCTTAATTGATCTTTGTCAACAACCGATGACCGACCACTACGCTCATCAACTTCAAGACTCTCCTCGCCGCCACAAAATTTCTTAAACCACTATTTTGCTGTGTGTAAAGTAGTGTTTCATGGACCAAACACTGCGTTGATATCACGCGCTGTTTCAGCAGCATTTCAGCCTAGCTTTACAGGAAATAAAATATCTTGCAGCTTTACTTTTTACATCTTGAATTCAACGTTCTGTAAAGAAGACATAATTGTTTAAAACGATTGCAATTAAAACAATTAGATAAAGCGAAAAACGCCTTTTAAATGAGATATAAACTATGAACTTGTTTGAAAATACATCCTTTGAAATCAAAATTAAATATTCGCAAGAACTTCCGTATCAACCTAATAATACAATTGAAAATGTATCGAATGCGAGGCTTAGTTTTCAACTTAATTGTTTTTGTGCGAATAAGCATTCTTATTATGCTATTTCTGCTGAGAAGCGACAACAATTCGACATTTCCCTCGTACGTATTGAACCTGAGGTTCCAGTAAATTTACCAATTCCACGGACAGAGAACGGATTGTTATAAGCCAGAAAGCAAAGACAGAGATGATACTAAAGAATAAATATTTTTAATTATCTAGATTAATCGGAATACTATCTTCACCGTGAATAATATGCTTACAATGTATCGTCGAATATAGCCATTGAATTTTTTGCATGTTTCTCATCGAAATCAAGAACCTTTATGTCACACTGGGTAATTTGCACGAAATTACGAAAAAAATTGGCAGCATGCTCTAGTTCGGTCAGCAGTAATTCACAATTCTATTTTAAGTATCGCCCTCATTATGGATTTAACCTGCATCATCGAGGACTGTTTCATCTAGGACTAAATGTTATTAATACTTTAGCTGTTATGGCATGAGTCGGAATACTCAAATGATGCAAATTATAAAACTGCATCTCATGAAACCTAAACACATAGAAAGAAATTGATTCATTGGAAATCAAAAAAAATCTCACATTTAGATTTTTAATAAAAACATAAAGTCAAACCAAAATCAGAGAATGTTCCTTATCTCTGATTCCATCATCGGATTTACAAGTTTTCTCCTCAACTATAAACCGATTATCGAATCGATTTCGCTAATAGCAGTTGCGTTGTGGCGCATCTAGTCGAACCAGGGCATGTTTTTGTCGAACTCAGGAATCCGCACGGAATTTCGACCGTAACCGTTTGTTTAATTCGTATGAGTAGCATGATGTCATTCCGTCAGCCATGACTGAAAGGAGATGTGGCGCAATGGTGATAGTACTTGCAAAGATTCAGATGTAGAAATAATCTTCTTTCTGAACACTGAATATTCAATACTCAGTGTCGGCGACCGAAAATACAATCAAAATTGCTTAGGATATCTAACCAGTCATTGGTGACGGCAAGAGAGCACGCTACAAGCGCGAATTAACTAAATGGTTTGGTTTAAAATTTGGTGTATGTTCCCGAGTTCGACAGAAACATTCCCGAGTGATACACGCGAAAAAAGTAGGAGGAGGATAAGTCAACCGTAAATTTTGTAAAATTACACTCGTGATGAGAACTGAAGAATTCAAATTATTCGAATGATCTATTCTCGTCTCAAAAATTGCGAAATGGAGTGAAAACTATTTTAGAAGTTGGTTTTACTTTCACTTTCACTTTCACTTTCTATTATAATTTGATAAAAATAATCTAGTGATTCTACAATCTTCATAAAAACACGCACAAGTGTTTATACGAAAGTCATCTATTTATGACAACGCTAAACTGAAAAAGGTTGTCTTCTTGATACATTCAATTACTGATTCTGTTATTTTTAAATGAATTTTACTCAAATAAACGCCTGTCGTTATGTTTTTGTTTGATTCTTATCTACTATTTGAATCTTTTTTTTTATAAAGTAAAGACATTTTGTACACATCGGAGTGCTGTAATTTTTAAGAAATGAAACAATATACATTTTATTTATTTCAAATTTAGCTATCAATGTAAATTATTTTATAGAAGTAATATATACCTAGCGGGACATGTAGAAATTCCACAGAAGACTCATTCATATGTAATATATTGATGTTGGCATTCTGTAGATGTTCAGTGTAAATGAAAACACTCTGGTATTATTGTACCTATTTACTATGCCTCCCCACGGGACAGAGTTAGACACCAGGGTCGTTTTTTTAACGTGGAGAAAAGGTACAAGAATAAAAATTGCCTCAGTCGTGAAGGATTTCTCCTTCACCGAAAGAGAACAGGACACAGAAGTGCAGCATCTGAAGAACAGATGCGACACTTTGATCTTGACCAAAAGCTCTTTTGTTAAAACTGCAAACGTATTTATCCTAGCAAGCAGGGACGCCCGGCACAGCCAGGTCGTAAAATACGCTTGAATATGACATTTTAATATTTCAGATTTCTAATATATTGTTATAGAGTTAATGTTCTATGGATTTTTATGTATTACAAAGCTGCAATTTAAAAATTGAAAAATATATCTATATAACTTGGCTTCATAAGCTTAAATCGAAACCGAATCCCAAATATATAATGGAATTATATATATATATATATATATATATATATATATATATATAATATATATATGGCAATTAAGCTACAGAGAATATTCCGCGTTCCATCCACACTAGGATTCGTCAGGCTTATATATATATATATATATATATATATATATATATATATATATATATATATATATAATCGAAACCGAAACCTGAACTTCTAACTAAACTAGAATTCTTGGTAAAATTATTTATTACTAGTCATTGCTAGTAATAAATAGGACATACCAATTAAACGACCCGAATGTAAGCGTGACACAGAAACTAACACACACGCTATTATATATATATATATATATACTAGCAAAAGTACCCGTCGTTGACTGGGTTCAAAAACAGCCTACAGAAAATGGACTCTAGTTTATGAAAGTATGATAGGTTATGAAAAGGAAGGGCTGTAAAGAGATAGCTTCGAATTCGGGGGCATCAAAACCAAAGTAAAATATGATGAAAGTAAAAATAAAATAGGTAAATCCCATAATTTATTATACCATACCTGTTCACACTGAAACAATTATCACAATATTCTGTGGATCTATATACAAAAACCTTGTTAAACTTTGCGACATATTTCCATTCTATTGAGGTCAGGTGCGAACGAACACTTCATAATTTTATTATACCATATTTCTTCAAACTGAAACATAATTATCAAATTATACTCACACAGATAGATATTAAAAGTCTTTATTAAAGTGTGTGCCTATTTCCATTCCATGGAGGCCAGGCGCGAACGCAGACCCCACAATTGTATTATACCATCCATATTTAAGTTAAAATATACTTATCAAAGTATTGTTATGTACATCTATATAAAAAACACTTGTAAACGTTTTTTTTTTAATTTTTAACTTTTTTATTTCCATACTTTGTGGACCAGGCGCGAACTCAGACCCTACAATTTTAATGAACCACCGTTCTGCCAGATACAAACATGCCCATTACTGTGTCTCAATACATCTTCTATAATTATAGGTAATCAGTTTTTTTAAATAGTAAACCATATAAGAGCCTATTCGTGACCAGACACACACACACGCACAGACATTCAGCTTTTTATATATATATATATATATATATATATATATATATATATATATATATATATATACATATATATACATATATATATATATATATATATAAATTTTAAATAAGCAAGTTATTCAAGATATGTATTAGCACTACTTAAAAATGAAATGAATACTTTAGAATTTCATAAAAATTTGTGCTTATTGCTGTCATTGTCCTTAATATTTATATTAGAGTCAATACAGTTGATAGTAACAGATGCAATTTGTTTCTTATTGTTTTACGGATTTTTTTTAGCTGCTTTTGATTGCTAAAATCAATTTCTGTTTTTCTTTTCTATTAGTAAATATATTTTTATAATAAATAAATGATTAATTATAATTATATACTATAACTAGCGGGGTTACCCGGCGTTGCCCGAGTGTTTGTTTCCGGGAGGGGGCGGGGAGTTTTAAAAAATGTTATGGTAGGTAAGTAGGAAGGATCAAACCCGGAGTCATAAGTAAAAGTAGGAAAATAAAGTGTGAAAAAAAAAATCTGCAACGTTAACAGTTCGGCCACCAAGAAAAGTCCATTCCAGTTGTTTAGGAAAAAAAAAAAAAAAACGACTACGGTAGGTCGGCGCGAACGTGAAAATATAATGTGAATTGTCCAGCACGCTAATCACTACGCCACAGAGCACTGCAGATTAGTTTAGTGATTTTAAATAACTTCACATGAAAGAACTACGAAGCCAACTCAACTGTTCCTGGTGAACGATCCCCAAACGGTGTTAAGTGGTGGCAGGGGGAGGAGAAATTTATTAGAGAGAAAATATTTTACCACTTCCATTGATCTTAACCGATTTTGGCCGTGACTTCTCAGCAGAAAAAGTATAGAAATCTAAGATTATCGAGGAATTTGAGAAATAATAAGCCTATAACACACCTCAGATATTGTTCTGCTGTTTGTGCATATTATATTTGCATGAAATATCTTGATTTTTAATCCTATTAATGTCAAAATCATACGGGAAAAATGAGTTCATTTTATTTATATAGAAGAGATAATCGAGTATCAGAAAAGGCAAGATATTTTAATTGATGCAGATTTCGTATTTAATATTGAGTCAATATTTTATTGTATTATTTAATTGTAATCAATCTATAGTGATGATTTCAATCGTTGAAAAATATGACTTAGGTACCAGCAGTTAGAATCCTATAGCTTACAAACCTCATTCGTTACAATCTTTGCTATATCAATACGCATATAAAACTTTAAAAAACGTTATTAACGATATGTATGTATATATTTGTATGCGTAGAAATAACATTTTTAGTCGACTTATGCTTGTTAAGTTAAATTTTTTCAATTGTGATATCTTAGCAGCTATTTATTCCGCTAAAGACCAAAATCCAATTTGTTCCACGGGTCCAAATCCTATATATATTAAGTTTCCAGTCTGTATACTAACAATTGGCGGATTAGTTCGGTAGATATCGTTCTAATAGGAAGACAGACAGACACGCAAATTAACTTTTATATTTATATAGACAATAATCGTTAAAATCCAATTCCGATTTTAAGTATACTTATTTAAATAAAACGACATAATCTAATGTTGCGAATAATGAAATTTAAAGCAAATAACTGATGAAAAAAAAATCACAAAAATATGGGCTAAGCCAACAGTAAGAATAGTCGGTTATTGTATATTCTTTTCTCTTATTTTTATTTCTCATTACATGTTCTTATAAAAAAAAAATATCTATGTTCCTTTGTATCATTCTCAATGTTAATATATTTTTCTCTGAATCAGTTACAGCGCTTTGATGTTATTCCCGTCACAAAAATGCAGTACCAGTTACACATGTCCTAAATATTGAAACATATAATTCTTAGTTGTTAATAGTAAATCAACTAACTCGTATCAGCGAAGCAAATGTAGTATATGTGTTATATTTATGATGCGGTTGGTCGATAAAATGTGCTTTTCAGCCTATATAATTGCTAAATCTAATTTGTCATTGATCTACGACATATATATATATATATATATATATATATATATATATATATATATATATATATATATATATATATACTGGCAGAGAGTAAAACACAACACAGCTGATTGATATAAGATTTTTCAAACCGACAAACCCTTTTGGATTTAAAATTAGAATTGTGTTTTAACACTACTGAAGTAACGTGGAATTTCTATGGGTGTTGGCGGTAAAAAAATGTGTCATCTTGTTTTCTGCCCGACCGACTGCTCCGCTTTCTGTTTGTGACGATTTATATAAACATTCATTTCCCTAGTATGTTTAATATTTGCCATTGCCTACAGTTTTATATTTCCTTTAACCCTAACCCTAACCCTAACCCTCTCACATATTTCTGCGGTAAATTATGCATTCCAATAGACAATGTGCAAAAAGTTCCGAATTCCACACATTTGCGTGTGTGCAAGCCATCGAATGTTTCTCTTCACGGGGTCACCTGCCAATCCAACATATGTTCTGATAATCCGGTACCTATGCTGTGGACCACCTGTTTTTTCGGCATATTCCGACAGTTTACGTAAACTGACAGAACATGACGGAATTTTCAGCTAATGTAGCAGACGATAAAATTAAATCGGAAAAAAAATATTAGTTTTAATCGTGCAAAAAATTAAATCATTGACAATACAACCTTTTAGAGCCATTTTTAAACTCTGGCCTCTTAAGAAAGCAAGTACGTGGTTTCTATATATTCCTATTAACGCCATATGAGTATTTTCATTTTATTTTTTCAATTCTGTTTTTTTGTCTAAGACAACTACATTATTGCGTAGGGGTTCCACGAGCCAGTGGAATGTTTCCATTAGTTTACTGACATTTCATCACCTGCTATTTAATCACCCGACTATTAATCACGGACATAATCAATAGATATTTAATCACGTGGATTTTCATCGCGTTGATACTTAATCACTGAACACATGGACAATTAATCACCTACAAAAGAAAAAAATCAGATTAATTTATGTAATAACCAGTCTAGTTACAGGTGAAGAGTAAAGTGTAGTATCTCTTATTCAGATGCTACACATCAATTACTTGCTATCCGTCAGTGGAGGAGAAATTCTTTGACAACTGAGAGAATCTTTATTTTCGTTCCTTTTCCCAACGTAAAAAAAAACGACCCTGGTATCTAACTCTGTCCTGTGGGGGAGGGAAAGTAAATGTGTACTTAATATTCCTCAGTGTATTCAGTATTTTAGGCCATTGTTTGTTAAAAGAGTCCAAATCTTTTAGAGAAATATTCGCCTTCTCGTAATCCATTTTGCTATCAAGCGACATCGATTCGACATTCCTTTACATATTCTTCGATGAATCAGCCTGTTGCGCTTAAACGATCTGCCGATTCCACAGACATTTATTGCGAAGGTGCGGTAGAGGGGGGGGGTAAACAAGAAAGACAAGGAAAAAATTGATAGATTAACAATAGAAGGCACTGTGAAACTAGAACATTTAAAACCAATTTATTTAAATAAATATTACACAGAAATAACCTAAAAATGAAATCAACACATTCCATGTCATATTTCAGGTCGTTTTGAAATTAACATAACTTGACACGTTCCGATTCCTTGAATCAATCAACAAGTTGATGATGTAATATCCGCCCACCTGCAAAGGAATTTCAAATGGATGTCGCTAGTGCGGCAAAGCACGAAACACGATTCAATTCAACTGATATCAGAAATGTGACTTTTTCTAAGCTTGCTTATTTAAAACATTGTTTATGGTTATTCGTGTTATTTGGATTCATCGGACTATTGTTCTCATTTTCAGTGTCATTATCACAGCGTTTCGGTCGATGTAACATCCGACCTTCTTCGGGTGTGTCTGGTCGAACTCCGCAAAGACCCGTGGCGCAGTGGTTAAAGTACTTGGAAAAATCAATTGTAAAAGTGATAGTCTCCTGAAGATTGAAGGTTCAATTCTCAGTGTGGACGACCGAGAAAAAATACAATTACAAATTACTTAAGACCTCTATCCAGTAATGGCTGACGGAACAAGAACATGGTACACCGGTTACATAAATAGTTCCGTTCGAAATTCTATCTAAATTCTCGAGTAAGATTCCCTAGTTTGTCCAGATACACCTGAAGAAAGTTGCAGGTTAGATCGACGTCATAAAAATCACAGGGTTTGTATTACTGTACACATAGATTCGAAAAAGTTGTCAAAAAACAAATATATAACAAATAAATGTTATCAAAGGCAAGATAAGTTACTTTTCTACCAAACTGGATACATTTTTCGTGTTTTTATTCAATGTAACATGTTTATTCAGCTCGAAAACCACGCAATGTTTACCGATGTATTGGAACATTCAAGATGGCCTCTGATTCTCTCTTTAACACGGTAAGTTTGGAAAAAGGTGTTATAAATAAAAAAAACGGTTAAAATACTGTTAAAAACTCGCTCAATATATGTTACCGTGAATAGGTTGACATATATTCGGCGGGTTTTTAATAGTATTTTGTATAGTTTTTTTTTTATTTATAACACCTTTTCCCAAACTTACCGTGTTAAAGAGGGTGTGAGACGCCATCTTGAATTTTCCAATACATCGATAAACACTGTATGTTTTTCGAGCTGAATAAATATGTTACACTGAATAAAAACACAAAAAATATATCCAGTTTGGTAGAAAAGTAACTTATCTTGCCTTTAATAACATTTATTTGTTACATATTTGTTTTTTGATAACTTTTTCGAATCTATGTGTACAGTAATACAAACCAAAATCACACTCAAGATCAGAACAGTAGTCCGATTAATCGAAATAATAAGAATGACTAGTCCTCATCTTAAAAATTCAGAAACGTCATGATTGTTTCTGGTGATTAAGACAAACTACAAGCCAAACACCAAGTTATCTTTTGGAATATTTGAGATCATTATTGATGACTGTACCTATTTACTATGCCTCCCCACGGGACAGAGTTAGACACCAGGGTCGTTTTTTAACGTGGAGAAAAGGTACAAAAATAAAAATTGTCTCAGTCGTTAAGGATTTCTCCTCCACCGAAAGAGAACAAGAAATGGAAGTGCAGCATCTGAAGAACAGATACTACACTTTGATCTTGTTTATATATTTCATTGCTTTTTAAAATTTTGTAAATACAAAAAAAAAAAACCCCAAAAAACAAAAGATTATCAAACAACAAAATTAGGCACAAGACCCTACAAGAAATTCGGGAGGGGAAGGGTTCAGGGTCTTTGTGACTAAAGTGATTAAAAAGTAATAAATGTAGACTTTGGAGTCTTACTCTTGACTGACAACATTTACCAAAATACCTCATTCACTCTATGGATCTTAAACTAACTAATAAATCCCCAGCGTTTAAGAATCAAAACCATATTTACAATTAATAAACAGTTGTCTGTGTGTTTGTGTATGCATTTTTTTTTTTAATATATTAATTACACTTTGATCTTGACCAAAAGGCCAAGTAATTACTTAGATTCTTTGGACAATTGGTTCCATCTGTTATTTTCATAACGTTTTGGTCGTATCTATAAACTCATCCCATAAGTTCTGTCCGAATTTTTACCTGTTTTTAAATTGAACGAACTTAAACAATATTGTGTATACTGTGTATATTTTTTACATTTTCTTATATTTAAATGCATTTGAACTTATTACACTTCTTTTTACAGAACAATAAAATTTAAATTTGCTTGATTACAACAATACTAACATGGAAGAGCCTAAGAATCATTTGAGGTATATAATATTTTATGAGTTCAAAAAAGGAAACTTAGCAGCCGAAGACGCTAGAAATATTCCACTTCGAACTAGGGCTATAACAACAGACTATTCTAATCATTATTTTGACTCTCGGGTATATATCCGACAGTTAGACTCAGTTAATCAACCAAGAACCACATCACTCTATATAACAGCATAAAAGATATCAACGGATACACACTCGAGAGTCCAAACAATTAAAAAAATATGCTGTTGTCCTAGCTCTAATTATCACCACCTAATGCAACAATTAATGCTCAAAACTACTGTAAGTAATTAGAGTGTTTGAACCAAACTTTGAGGTGAAAAGACATGACCGGGTAAAGGTCTTAAATAATTCACAATAGTATTTTCCGATCGTCCACTATGATGATTGAACTTTACACCTCTAAAAGAGTGTAACTCACAAATGAATTTTTATAAGTACTTTATTTGTTACGTCATGGATCGTTACGGCCACGAATCATGAAAAGACAAAACATGACTCAAGCAAAGTGAAAGTAATTTGTTAAAATATTCAGTAATTCTTCTACCCTCTGTGTTATTTTTAATGGTTAAATTTAATGGCTAATTGTAATGGCTAGTTTTAATGGCAAATTTTAATGACTGGCATGGCGATTATTTTGGTTGATATGATCTTTGAAATTATTTCTGAGACAATTTTTTTTATCAAACTCGCTTGAGACAAGGCATGAAACCACTTGATGTAAGCAGCTAACAAGAACAAAAAATGATTATTGCAACCGTAACAGAGCGCGTATGGGCGCGTGTAAAAATATCAACAAGGGCCAAAGGTTTGCTAGCTAACGAAAAGATTTGCTGCAGTAGCAATTAAAAGACGTATGCAAATTAGCAAGTGTGTGCGAGATTGCGTTGCAAGAAAAAGAAAACAAAAAGACAGCACGTGGTCGAAAAGAGAAAGATGGACGTGAAAAGTTGAAGGCAAGATATGGCTGACTATGCCTAGCGTGAGGGCACGAGAAAGAAAAATGCGACCGGCTGAGATGGACGTTTTCTACCGTGGTAGCGGGGAGAGACTTTTAAGCTGGTGTGGAGACGGTAGGGTTTTGTTAATCTCATGCCAACGAAATGAACAGTAAACAAAAAGCAGGAATCAAGCATTGTTTGGAAAATAATGGTAATATATGTCTTTTGCAAAAATAGAAAAAAAAAAAAAAAACGAGTCGTATTTGTTTGTTCTTTGCGATGGTACCAGATAGCGTGGGGGGTCTGAGAGGAGTTTGGACGGTAACAAACGCGGTTTGAGCGTAACGGCCAACTTACACAAATACAGGAGATGCGTATTGACCTTGCTTTAGCACAACCAATGTTGTAGGTAGAAGGAAAACAGGGAACAGGGAGATAGTTCCATAATCTCGCAGTCCTTGGTAAGAAACTACTGGAATAGGAAGCTGTATTATACTGAAGTATTAAAATATTGAATTTATAGAGAACAGTAGATCAACAAGTCTGACAAGCTGGAACAAAGGAATCAGGGAACAGATCGTACAATTCTGAGGAACACATGTCATAATAGTATTTGTGAAAAAATAATGAGACTTGCAACATCACGTCTAGGCGAGAGAGGTTGCAGAGAAGAAGAAGGTGAAGAGTCAATCAAATTACAGATATGTTTCTCCAATTTATCAAGAACTTTCCACTTGAAGACAAATTTGCCAGCTCAAACATGACAGTGCTGCTTACATGGTCTGATAATAGATTTGTAGAAATAGAAAATAGACTCATCTATAAATATAAAAGCGAAAATGCTTGTGTGTGTGTGTGTGCGCGCGCGTTTTCGTATATGCCCAAGAAAGGGTTTTTTCCAAGAACCGATCGGTCGCCTCACAACTTCTTAAAACTTTTTATATCGCGCCTAAATGATAATATCTACGAGTTAACAACCGGGGTCGCCTGTCTATTTAATTTGCCCGACTTTTAAAAGATAAATATTCAACAATTTTCGATCGCCGCTTTTTCGAATATATGTATATATAAAAAAGCGAACAGACTCGCGCTAAATAGAACACTGTCCCGCACTAAAAATTAACATCATTAACTCGTCAAAAAACGGGCAACTGCCGTTAAACGTCGCACTTTTTTTCACACTTTATTATTTTCCAACTGCGCGTCAAGGCTTCGTTTTTTTATTAAACAAACACCCGGGACACCCGGCCAATGATTTTTCTTTTCATTTACCCAAAAACACACACACACCTCAAAACACACGGGCAACGCCGGGTACCCCCAACTAGTGTGTAATAAAGTGTAACGAAACGATTATACGAGAAATAGAAAGAGCAAATGCCCCGGTATACTATTGGACCATGATAAAATAATAGCAATCACACCAAAATCTTTGTGGACATGTCGGGAATAAACATTGTTTGGATTTAAAATATGTTAAGATTATCATTTAAGATTTCATGAGTAGAAAATTTAAGGATTAGCTCTTATATTGAAGGGATGTATAATTTATTCTCAATTTTATAAAACTCACTGTAGACAAGGCATGAAGTCACCTAATGTAAAAAGAATAAATACTACTTCAATGCTAAACACATAAAAGAAAACAATAAGTATTAGAGAGGTTTATTCTGCCCCAGTAATCAGCAATTCTTTCTCATTTGTCAAAAAACATTACTTCTGGATTGTAAGGAATAAAGTACATGTTTTTTTTTTTTGTTAATATGTGTGTGACGGTATGTGTACGATGGTCGTTTCCAAAGTCAAGCCTCAACAAAAACGGCTCGATATCAGCAACAGACATGAAACATTTAAATTAAGAATGCGTCAGATCAGTTATCCTAACAATAAAATTTGCAGTCTCATCTGATCCATATATATATATATATATATATATATATATATATATATATATATATATACAGAGAGAGAGAGAGAGAGAGAGAGAGATGAAACACTAGTGTTTGTAGGTATTAAAAAGTAAATGTTATTGTCGAGCATTATATGTGGAATTGAAACAAGTCGGTCCCTTAGAGCACCTGCGGAGATCATTATGTTAAATTCTAAAACTACTCTCAGCTATCTTGAATGAGAGTTTCGTTTTATATAAATGCAATTTCAACTATATATCTCGCCGCAGTTAAAGTAGACCGAGCGGTTTGTTCCTTGCTAATGGAGTTAGAGATGACTTCCTGACCGGGTTGGAATCTCCCGACCAACGGTAATCGTTACACCTTGTACTGATGATTTCCGAAAGGATGAAACACTAGTGTCTATAGGTATGAAAAAATGATTCCAGTAATAATTTCATATATATATATATATATATATATATATATATATATATATATATATATAACTACTTCATTTACTCACATAAACCTAATATACGAAAGTATAGATTTATGCGTAAACTTTAAGTATTGACTTCAAAAGTGCTCAATACGTACGTAGAGCTAGTTAGTAATGTATAAAATATATATGGCGATTCAGCTACACTGAATATTCTGCGTTTCATCCACTATAAGCCTGACGAATCCTATAGTGGATGAAACGCAGAATATTCAGTGTCGCTGAATCGCCATATATATTTTAAAAATTACTATATATATATATATATATATATATATATATATATATATATATATATATATATATATATATGGGAAGGTACGGGTGTGTCTATAGGCATTTGAGTTTGCATTTTTTTTTCATTTCAAGCCAATCAAAATCTTTTCATTCAGGTTCAATTTGTGTTGCTATTTAAATGGAAATTGGACCACGTCGTTGACAAAAGAAAGATGGCAGACATAGAATTGAAGGCTTGCAATCCTAGACATTTAGTGTCGTCTGACGTTTCTGTAAATTAATAAACATTTGATATTTCAAATGGCATATTAACGACAACGATTAGTTATTTCGAGAATTCGGAGAAAATTTCTGTCTTTATTTGAACTTCTCTATCTTCCCTCTCTCACTTTCCCCTTCGCTCAGCATCTTCATCTTTCTGGATGCAGACATATATATGTACATAGACAATTCTACGTTATATAGATTCCACAAGGAAAGAGTAGACATAAGGGATTTAACTTGATAAAAAATTACATCCTTTGTAGAGATTGTTGAATAAAAATAATAAAACTCCCTTCCAGCTAGTATCGGCTGTTTGATACAAAATATCCAAAATCATCAGTGCGCATCGGCTCCACGCACTCTTGCGATTAGAATAAGTAAATATTGTCAACAAAAAAATAATCTGACCAATAGGAGGCTTATGCGTCTAAAATTAATTTGGAACAGACACTGTGTTGTAGGAGCCGGTTGGGAGATATAAAAAGCAGAGGTTTTGTGAACCGAAAGAGAGACGAAATAAATGGACCAAGAGAAAACAAGAGAGGGATACACGGCTTCAAGCCATAAGAAAATCCGCTTTCGAGGTTAAAGTCGACAACATTTCTATGCTAAGGATTACTACAAGGCCATCAAAAATAAAGAAAGGATATCTCCCTGCAAAAGGAATAAGTATTTTTGAAAACATTCGTTTTCCAATTCCTTGCTTTTTCTCTCCTTCCAAGCATAAATCAAACATTTAATACAAAAAGTTTAACCAAGACTGTATTATATATAAAAGTTATCACAAACGTTAAATGTTCTTTTATATTATGTATGGAGTTGTTGTCGTACGTTTTTATACATAATCAATCCATACTATTTGCTAATTACATGCTATTGCGTATAAAACAATCGATTGACTTTATAAACGCCAGTTTAGCGTCAAATAATCAATGATGTTTTCTAAATTTAAGACACTATTCATTCCAGACAATGGTATAAAGATATATACCAACTTTCTAAGAATTCGATTTATAAATGTTCGTTTTTTTTTTAAATTTCAGCCAAAGATAGACACAACCATACTCATACACACAAACATTTTCCCCTTTTATTTAATAGATTATGCATATCGCTAAGAAGCGACATCGATTCGACATTCCTTAACAGGTTGTTGGATGAATCAGCTTGTTGATTAAGTCAGGCATTCTCAAAGATTTCTTAATTCCGCAGGCATTTAGACAGAAAAAAAGGATACAGACAGGATGTGTGTGGGGAAGGATATTAAAAAGGGGCAATAGGTATTCTGCTATGATTAAGACGGTGTAAAAGAATAGGAGCAGACAGGTGGGGAGATGATAACAAAGAGAGGAGCGAAAAATGGAGAAGCGTTGGAGAGAGACCGATGACAAACGTCTAATGAAACATCTATATATATAAAAGCGAAAATGTGTGTATGTATGTTCGCTAGTCTATATATATATAAAAGGCAAATGCGGCGTGCGCATTTTTGTATGTCCAAGAAAGCCTTTTTTCGCCCGCCTTCTTGGAGGGCTTACTATATCTCAGAACGCTTTATGATAATATGTACGATTTTTGAACGCGCATCTAGATTTATTTACGTCGACTTTTATAAAATTCTTACTATTTCGGCTTCTCACGTGTTGGTTTGGCTTTTTCGTATAAAAGCGAATCTGATCTGAAGCAAAGATGAGGTTCCCGGCAGAAAGGCCGTGGAACGTCTAGAACGCAACGGGCATTTGATCAATGTCGGGGAAACTCCTTATATCAAACAATTGCTATTCATATGGACATTCCCCTTTTTATGGGTTCCCCCCCCAAAAAAAAAAACTTTGGCGAAACAAAAAGTTAGGAAACAAAACTAAAATAACAATCAAAACCAAAATAACTAACCCGCAGTAAATGTTCACTGTGATACTTCTATGGTGTGATCATTAAAATCTCGCACCTGTCAATTTAACTTTATCATCATTAAATTCGTTACCCTCCCTTCGTGGGCGAGTGGTAAGTTGTCAGGTTTTTTTCACACTTTCTTTTCCACCTTCCCCTCAACGTTCTGCGGTCGATCTTACCTTATTACCAAAACTTTGTTGTTACCCCCTCCCAACACGCACACCACAAACACCCGAGCAACGCTAGGTGCCCCACTAATATATATATATATATATATATATATATATATATATATATATATATATATATATATACATATATATAAGCGAAAATGTGTGTATGTATGTTCGCTTTTTGTGTATGTCCAAGACAGGCTTTTTTCAGAGAAGCGCTCGGTCGGCTAACAACTTTTTATATCACATATAAATCATAATATCTCCGAGTTAACAACGGAGCTCGCCTGTCTATTTAATTTGCTCGACTTCGGGAAGATAAATATGCAACAGTTTTCGCTCGCCGCGTGGTGATTAGACTTTTTCCTATAATAAAAGCGACACTAATTCTGGCGGTATTTTTCCGGTCCTCATCACAGTATATGTCCGAAAGCAATCAGCTTTGATTAATGTGGAAATATTTTCCCTATAGAAGACAATTGCTATTCAAATGGGACAAGGGCTGTCCCCCAAACATCTTGAGAAAATAAAAATAAAAACCCCACAGTCAAAGTTGACCTCATTAAGACATTAAAACCTGCACCTGCAAATTCTAAGTAATTAAATAAATTCAAACGTGTTTCCGTCAATATGTCATGATGGCGGAATGGTTAACGTCGCACTTTTTTTTCACACTTTAATTTCCAACATCGCCTCGAGGATTTGGTTTCGATCCTCATACTCAACTACCAAAACTTTTTTTTTTTAATTTTTAGCCCTACCCCCGGAGTTCTGATTTACCTTTAAAGACCCGGGAAACGCCGGGAACACCCCGCGCTATGTCATTTTAATGTATGTATGTATGTATGTCTGCCCAAAACTTTCGACAGAAGCGAAAGATTCTCAGGAGATCGGTATCGTTTTGAAGTTTTACTCTTTGGACGACAAATATCGAAAAATTGACCGAAAACATTAATTTCCCAACCCTCACCTGGGCACTTTTCTACAAGCACGGGCCGATACCGATCAGGCATCAATTGAAATGGATGGCTCTCGTCTTGAGGAGGTTCCATTTTTTGACAAGCTTCTGTGTTTGACCTTTACTCCCGATCTGAAATTGAACACGTACATCAAGTCTTTTGCCCAGGTTGCTAAGAAAATCGTGGGAACTTTCTACCGCTACAGAAGATATCTTACTACTGATGCAATTCTCTATCTGTATAAAAGCCAAGAAACAAAACAGAAAAATTCAGACAGAAATTGCTCCTCAAAAGCTTGCCCAATAAATCTCAGACAGAAACTAATACGGTATTTCTGCAAAACACGAGACAGAAACAATGTTAAGACGTTTACCTATATTTTGGACAAAGGCAAACGTTCGACGCTTTCTTTAGAATATATGGAGACCTTTTGCACGACGATTGCGAAGATTGACGTTTGTGAGCTTTTGCAAAAGTTATGAATTCCGAAACACAGCAGATTCATAAGCGACATCCTACTTTACACTTGTATCTGGAGCTCACGCAATCCATTAAGTTACTGTCAGAACCTTTCAGTCCCAAGACATTAATGTTCAACAAAAAGTGGAAATGTTTTTATTTAGCTAAATGGGATGATAAAAATATTCAGATTTAACGTCGGTCTCAAACAAGCACGGTGACGAATTGCAGAATTATCGGCAGATAATTTTGAATGTCTTATTGATTAGTGTCGACAAGAATTCAAGATTTGACTGAGAGTACAAGCAGAACTAGTAAGCGAACGCAATTTTACTCTATAGAAATTTTCGGAGGATTTACGGGTTATAAGCGTGAGAAGCGATTCGAAAAATACAAAAGTATCGGGCGTAGCAGATGTCAGAAAAAATTTATATATCAAAACTGTGCTACCCTAAAAGCAGAAAGCGTAATATGTTCAACCACATTCTTAGAATAAAACAAAGGATTACTTCTCTGAAAACAAGAAACAATTGTTACCCACATATTGTAAACAAGCGGATTATACAAAACAAAAAATGATCCTCAGAACATGTAACCCAGAATTGAATTTTATTTGTTAAATTCTGCCCATTTTTTGACCAAGATTGTCAAAATTGTGACAAGTTAGTCATAAAATGTCGTATGTTAAAAGCAAACGACAAAACATAAAACTGAATCAGACAGAGAAAATCCAACGAAATGTCAGACGACAATTTACTCAAATATGTTATAGTTAAGATATTTAATAAAATTGGAAAATTACAAGTAGGCACTGGACCGGACCCCTCAATTATAAATATGTATACTGTATATAAAGAAAATCAACAAACTGACCTCACAGAAAATATTAAAGGCAGCCTACAAGGTGACTGACAATAAAACTACTTTTCTTGAAGAATAAAACTTACAGGTAAATTTGAACGGGAATTCACGGAGGTCGAAGGTAAGTTAGTTAGGGGTGATATTTCTAAATCCTCGCCGAAGTTTCAAGAATCCAAGCAAGGAAATTCGAGTGAATCCGTATGAGAGAAAAAAGGTATATCTTGATAGTTAAGAAGATTGGTTATGAGCTTTGGTATGTCCCGTATAAGATAGTTATAGAAAAAAAAAACAAAGCCATACTTGATAAGACTAACCATGCGGAAGGAGACGATCAGGACACTTTTGAGACGAAGGGAGTCGTCTATTTCGAGGGAAGTGGAAACCTCTAGTCTGCAGCATATGGGTGGCTGGAAAGTAGCTGATGTGAATCATAGGTAAAGACCCTACACCCAAAAAGTAAATGCCAAGAAGATCAGAAAGGTTCTGATCTTATAAAAATATAATAATTGTGAAGTCGGCCGAAGAGGGCTGACTGAAAGAGATTTTTTTAGCCTGATCTTTCCTAGCTGTGTGGTTGTGTAAATGTAGAAAAAAAATGTACTAAATTTAAAAATGCATACATTTTTTGTGAAATATGGAAGGGAGGGCTGTCTCCTTTTCATGTAAGTATAAAAATAGAGAGATTTAGTTAAAATGAAAATGAAATAGAATAGACGAAATTCGAACCTCGTAAATTAGGTTTAGAAATAGATTAGGAGAGAGAATTAGAAAATGGAATGTAAAACAAACCATTGTTTAACTTGGAGATAAAATAGTTTCAATAAAAGAATGCGCGTTGTAATTCTGTTATGAAAAATTAAATTGAGGAATGCAACTATACAAGATAATTTAATAAACATGTTTTTAACATATTGGAAAAATAGGTTACTGGGAATATAGTTTAAAATTCCTTTTGTAAACAAAGGAAAAAGTTTTGGACACACATGTCCAGAACACGTGAAAGAAGACATATGTTTTAACATGTGTATGACGTCATGGAAAATGGGAAGTTCTAGATATAGTTAGAAACTTGAGAGAAACTGGGGGAAAAACTGAGGGAGAGTCAGAGAGAGTCTGAGGACGATAGTCCAGACATGGACATTCGAACGTATAGAAGCGAGACGGTCACTTTTGAAACTTAGAATGTGAAGCTTTGAATTCTTGACTCAGAAAACCACGGCCGTTCGTGAGAAGAAATAAACCCATCCTGAGTTTTTATAAACGTCGTCTTTGTGTTGTAATTCTACCAAAAGGTAAACTGAAAATTGTTATATATGTCTTATGTATATCATGTGTTTCAAAATGTCTTTACATACACGTCTCATATCTACAATGTGAACACTAAGACTGTCTGAACACTGTTTCCTCACTCTAAGAGCTTCTATCTATTACATCTCTAAGTATGAACATTTTTAATATATATGAATAACGTCATAAAACGACCATCTCTCTCTCAATAACAATCTCTCTTAATCAAACTCTCTAAGACTCTCACTATTAAAAAGTCCTAACAACGAACGATATAACAACAAGCACTATAAATAACAATAAAAACAACAAGAAAAGAACAATAATAATAATAATAATAATAATAATAATGAGACTATTATATAACGCTCGATCTATAAACATCTGAAAACCTTTTTGGTTAAAATTGGAGGGACAGTTTTTAAAGTTTAGAATTCATCAGCTAACATTTTAATCAGAAAATATAAAAGTGTATGCATTTTCTTTAAATGCGTGTGTATTTTCCATTACTAATATCAAATACTATCACAGAAACAAATACGTATACCTACACTAAATCAAAAGCCGTAAACAAAAATATTCAATCTTTTAACAAGTCTTTTAAAAAGCTTATAAAAAACAAAAATACGTCGACATCATATGCTGAATACCATCACACTATTTCTTTCATTATATTAGTTCCCCAAAAACACTCAAATAAGACATCCCTATGCGATGCGTCTTATAATATCTGGCAGCGGTAACGACAGACGCAAAATCGCACGAGATATACCCAACATCATAACGCCACAAATAAGCACTATTCGCACCTCCCACATAAAGAAATCTCAGAATATACTCAATAAAAAAAACATTTATGCATATAAAAATGAAACTATACACAGTTTATCATAGATAAACTGTGTATAGTTAAAAATAAATAGTGAATGTTTAGAACAAAGAAAAAGATTATATTTATATGCGTAATCTCTTCCCATGAAGATATTTAAGTTCTCACAAAAGTCAAAATAAGAATTATTATCGACGGAAAGTACAGAAAGATGAACAGAGCGAAAGTTTTTTGTTTTACACAATTATACACTATTGTCATCACAAAATAAATGTTAAAATTTACTCAATACACAGCTAAAATATCAGCATTTACTTACCGGACATATCCGGTCACCCTTATCTATATATTAATACGATAGCCTGTGTGTTCTTTTGTGTGCTACGCTTACATCAGAATCGTTTAATAGTTACGTTCTTCTGTTTCTTGTCATACATAATTATAGCAAGTGTTCTTCATAAATTGTGTTACGCTTTCGATTATAGCTGGTGGCACTTAAATCATCTATTTCTTATAAATAATTTTATCAGGAATCCTTCATAAGTTTTCGGTTCGGTTTCGATTATGACTGAAGGAACTCAAGTTATACATATATATACAGGTAAAAAAAATCATTTGTATGACATGAATAGGTTAATTAAGAATGGGAAACTAGATTTGTAACATGTTTTTTCCTAAGATTAAGGGAGCTGGTATTTGATCAACACTGCTGGGGAGCCATGATGTAATATACTGTTTTTAAATCCCCGAAACAGTGTTTCATGGTAAACAACTGATTATCCCTTAAAAATAAATTATTACTGGTACTATACTGAATTCGAGAGAGCAAGTTAATGCAGTAATTGCAGGTGGTTTACTAACTTACTGACTAAAAATGATGATTTTTATTGTATAGTTTTAAAGGTTAAAAACTTCTAAGACTATATATATATGTATATATATATATACATAATACACACACACACACACACACACATATATATATATATATATATATATATATATATATATATATATACCTGAATATATATCTTTTTTTTGAAATCACAACTTTATAATATATAAAAATCAGTAGAAAATAATATATACGAAATCTGCAAAAATGTAAATATCATATTTAAGCGTACTTTACGACCGGGCTTTATCGGGCATTCGTGCTAGCTTAGATAAATATTTTTGCAATTTTAACAAATAAGCTACAATAATATCAGAGCGTCTCCATTTACACTGAACATCTACAGAATGCCAACATCAATGTATTACATATGAATTAGTCCCGTGTGGAATTTTCACAGGTCCCGCTAGTTAAAATTATTAGACTTATACTGGCATAATTTTTTTTAATTCAATAATATTTTCTTCAAGCAAAATTGTCGTTTTCTTATAGATAATCCTCTTAATAGAGTGCAAGCTTTACTTTTCTTCGAATTCTTAGAATCTAGTCCTTTTAAGTTCTGTTTTTTTTTTTTTTTTTACACAGTGATCACCACTTATCAAGGCCCGGAAGCCACTCAGGGATGAGGGTTATTCCAAGTACATTACGTTAGTGTGGAGATTTGATGAAGTGTTTACTTAAGGGGGCGGTTCATTAGGAATTTGTTAACATTGGACTTGAAGACATCCAAGTTGTAGTCCAGTGGGAAGCAGGCAGACGGAACAGAGTTCCACAGGCGTGCAGTTCCAAGAAAGAAGCTTTGTTCATGGAATCCACGTTTTGATTTAGGCAGAGATAAAGAGTTGGGGACATTTTTCACAGTAGATTCGGCTAGATGGGTGTTTTTCCAAGCAGAAAATACTTAAAATATATATATATATATTTTTTTTTACATAGGCATCACCACATTATCAAGGTCCAGAGGCCACTCAAGGATAAGGGTTAAAGAGTGTACAGTAGAAATTGGACAATATAGTAATCATTAGTAATGAAAATTTGGTAAATTTGAAAACTTATATCGAACGGCTCATCAAGAACTTATTTACTTTAGACTTGAACACAACCATATTGTAGTCAGCCGGAAAGCAGGAAAACGGAAGACAATTCCACAGGCGTGCAGTTCTAAGAAAGAAGCTTTATTCATGGAATCTACGTTTAGGTTTAGGCTTTAGGTTAGGTTTAGATAAAGAGTGGGGGAAATTATTGCTAGTGTTTACAGCTAGACGGGTGTTTCTTGTGAAAGTTTGGCGAGGGGGAACCATAGATTGAAGCTCAGTTGAACACTTTCCATGAAAATAACGATACATCAGAGACAAGATCGCAACATCTCTTCTGTGAGATAGAGGTTGCAAGGAGGAGAAAAGGACATCTCCTACGAGGCTACGAAGTCTACTTTGAACTATATCAAGGCAGGACAAGTCCTTTCTAGCAGTTCCTGCCCAGATGTGGCAGCAGTATTCCACCCTTGGACGTACCTGGCTCTTATATAGATAGAGAATAGCATCAGCAGTGAGATATTTACCGGATCGATAGAAAGATCCCACCATTTTTCCAGCGGCCTTGGCAACAGATTTGATGTACGTGTTCCATTTAAGATCAGGAGTAATGGTCAAGCCCAGAAGCTTGTCAAAACGAGGCCTCCTGAAGACGAGAGCCATTCATTTCAATTGATGTCAGATGTGGATCAGAATGTTGATGATGTAAAGAGAGAAGCTTGGTTTTAGATGCATTAAAAGTAACCAGCCACTCCTTTCCCCATTGTACAACGTGCTCAAGATCAGAGGAGAGAGAATTGGAGAGAACTTGGTCGTTTACTGTCTTAGATGTTGTACCATAAATGGTAGTGTCGTCAGCATTAATGTCTACAAATGATGTAAGGATATGATTTGGAAGATCATTAATGTAGATCAGGAAAAGAGTTGGGCCCAGGATGGCATTTATTTTTTTCTTCCTGAAAACATACACATAGAGTATATTAACACAAAATAAGACTCAGTCGAACCCGCAATAAAGTTTAACTATGAAACAGGGAGCAATCACTCAATACAATTTTAAACAAGCTTATGGTAAACCCACCTATAAACTATCCTCCAACGTCCAAAACATTTTGGAAATTCACCATTTATGACAATCAGGCTTTAGTAGTGTGTATTGCACTTCGCACTGTATTATAAAGATTGGCCACTCATCGCATAATATATATATATATATAGAGAGAGAGAGACAAATAATATACTGAATTTTCAAGAGTCTACGACAATTTTAAATGTTTGTATACAAAAGTCTGGAAACTTGTTGAAGGCATACCGGAAGGAAATTTGTTTTTCTATGAAGCGACATCGATTTGGCATTCCTTGACCGCTTATTTGATGAATCAGCTTATTGATTAAGGTCATCCAATATTTAATAATTCAACAGACAGTTAATAAGTTTAGTGGCTCGAGACAGAATCCATGGGAAATGGGAATGAGGATAAACAGGAAGACCAGGGTGAGATAATAATATGATAATGCAACACAGAAAAAAATGAGATAAAACAGAAGTGGGGAAAACAGGCGAGTGAAGGGCCCGACACAAATGCTAGAGAGAGAACGAATTCTTATAACTGTATTTTATTCGTCTGCCTATCTAGTTGTTTCACTTTTCTCGAAAACTAGTGAGGCAATCTGGCTGAAATTTTGCATGGATCCTTGTTATAATACGGTGCAGCGATCTATTATATAGCATCCATTCGATGCAAAGTTAAGGAATTATGAGGGGCAGTCTCCAGAATACTACATCTATTTTAAAGTGTTTTTCAGAAAATATTCGGCCGATTTATCTTAAATTTTGTATAGACATTTGTAATGATAAGGTTCTAGCTAAGTATATAGTATGACACCCGCTCGTTTGACACATAGAAAAATAAGGATTAATAAGGATTAGTAGTTAGTACAAAGATGGGCAAAATGTCACTGTATTTAATCAACCAAATAGAATATCACCCTTATTATATGTCAACGGCTTGTAACTTTTGCCCGTTTTAAACGGGATAAAAACATAAGAACAAGGATGGAATACTGCTGCCATATCTGGGCAGGAGCTGCTAAAAACTAGCCTATCCTGCCTTGACAGAGTACAAAATAGACTTCGTGGTTTAGTGGGGGATGCGCTTTTCTCTTCCCTGCAACCCCTCTCCCACAGAAGAGACGTTTCGAGCCTATCCTTGTTTTATCGTTATTTCCATGGCAGGTGCTCGTCTGAACTCCAATCTCTGGTCCCCCCTCGCCAGTCTTTTACGAAAAACACCCGTCTAGCTGAATCCACTGTGAAAAATTTCCCCCACTCTTTATCTGTGCCTAAATCAAAACGTAGATTCCATGAATAAAGCTTCTTTCTTAGAACTGCACGCCTGTGGAACTCTGTTCCGTCTGCCTGCTTCCCACCTGACTACAACTTGGATGTGTTAACAACGTTAACAAATTCCTAATGAACCGCCCTCTTAAGTAAACACTTCATCAAATCTCCACACTAACGTAATGTACTTGCAGTAACCCTTATCCCTGAGTGGCTTCCGGGCCTTGATAAGTGGTGACCACTGTGTAAAAAAAAGAAAAAGAGAATATTTAAGTTCTCACAGAAGACAAGATAAGAATTATTCTCGACGGAAACTACAGAAAGATTAACAGTGCGACAACTTTTTATTTAATTGAACAGCAATTATGACGTAATTGGAAAACAAGTACACACAGTAAAAGGTAGATTAACACAACTAGAAACAGGTAAAATTATTTCCTCAAGCGCGGAACACGTTTGTACCACTTTTATTTCCCCACACGAGGATAAAATAAATATAATGGATAAATTTTTACTTGTAAATCTGATATATTTGACTTGTGAAATGGGATATTCTGCCTATGTTATACCCCCCCCCCCCAAAAAAAAAACAAATACTTTACATCATCCAAAAAAAGTTGTGGAATTGTTTGTTTTAAGGATCGAATTAGCTTAATACAAGGTGTGAAGTTATTTGATATAATAAGATAAAAATATTATATTTAAAGGTTAAAATTAAAAAAAAAAAAATGAATTTGATATGAATATATTCCGACGCATAAAAAGAGTAATTCTTCCTCTTTTGTCAGAAACATCATTCATTGGATGTGAGAACCGCAAGGACAGAATAAAGGAAGTGGAATTGCCGGAAGTAACTCTAAGATCTACATTCCAATCTCCTTAAAAACTTATGATATATATGTCATTCAAACGCTATTCATTTAAATAATGGTCTAGATATGAGAGATCATTGTACGTTAAATTTACGTGGAACTGATTCCCCACTATAAATTCTAAAATATGGTCTATTGTTCTACTCTAATAATTTCTTCCATTCGACTGCAGATATTCTTCCCTCTTTGTCAAACAAATCTCGCATGGAATGGGAGGATTAAAAGACAAAATATGGAAAGCGAGAGTTACAGAATTGACAGAAGTAAACACAAGACAGGATCTTGCTAATACTCTCTCTTATTATCATGAGAACGTGCTTCAATGGAGAAAGAAGAAACTGGTTAATTTTAATGAATCAAAAACCAACTATCTCTCTTTTCAATCGCTGAGACTCCCATCACGCTCCAATAGGAATGAATGACTATCGTTTCGGGGAAGCTCCATATCTTGACAAGCTCCTGGAACGTGGACAGATGTATTTTATCTGTTTCTAAAATCGCTAGAAGAATGGTTAGACTACTCTATCGCTCCAGTAGGTATCTCATTGCATTTATATATGAAACTATTAGCTTTCTTTTTTACTTGATCGTTCATATGTGCACAAGTATGTGTTTATGTAAACAGCAATGTGTGACCTTTTCATTTTAATTAAAATAATTATCTTGGATCACCAATTCTTCAAACACTCGTGTTAAAACTTAGTAACGTTAGATGGTGGAGATAAACGACCAAAATTCTGTTTTACCATTATTTATAATTAGGACTGTGACAGCTGCATATTTTTTTCTATTCATTTGACTCTCGAGTATATATCCGACATAGTTAAACTTAGTTAATCAACCGAGAACCACATCAAAACAAAGATATTATCGGATATAGACTCAAGAGTCAAGACAATGAAAAGTATATTATGTTGTCAAAACTCTATTTATAATAGATGATGCATTTGAAAAAAATGTTATGATATCTGCTATTGAAATGCGTTGAAAAACTGATGGTTTCACAGCGACAACAGTATGACATTCCATTACAGGTGGTCGATGAATCATCTGCCTGTTGATTCATTCTGCGAATCTCATGCGAATCACCATTCCAACGAGTATCAAAGTAACCCAAGATGAATCATCACACAAAAAAGGATGGTATTTAAATACTTGACCATTTTAAACTAAGTTCTCACATAGAAACGTGATTACCCGATAACATGGGGAAAAAATGTATATTTGCACGACAGAGTAAGGTAAAGTTATATTTATGGCTAGCAAGGAGACGCGGCGTTGCCCGGGATTGAATGATAATCAACGAGTATCTCACACTCCTATATTTTTTATTGTCATCGAAATCCGTGAAATCGCCCGGGAGGAAACTTCACATGCCTCCATGCAGTAACTTAGTCCAAAATGAACATTCTACCACCGTGTATAAAAGTAAGGGTTCCATTCGAAATTCCGAACATATTGCCTAGTTCGAGCGAAAGATTACTAGGATAGACAAGACAGATAAGATGACCTAGGTTAAACAACGTGGGGCCTGGCCAGTACTAGGTGAGTGACCATATGCTTCTAATTAACTGGTTGCACTTGATATATATATATATATATATATATATATATATATATATATATATTTAAAGGATATTAGAATAATAGTCTAAAGAGCTAAGTGTATTTTAATGTAACAGTGAAATTACTAGTTTAATTAAAATACAGGAAATGCTCGTTGTAATTTAGATATATAATAAGCTCGATAGTTAAATGTCCTAGAGCTAATTCAATATTAAGTAAAGTGATTTTCAATTTGAAAATTAAAAAAAAAAAAATTTTAATTTAAAAATCAAATTTTAATTAAATTAAAAATTAGTTTCATAAGAAGGAACAACAACAAAGTCAATTATCTGTACGATCGTTTCGGAAATCCGTGCTTTTTATTTGTGGTATACATGAAGTTATGTAGAACAATTATATATAGTTTTTTTGGTAAGCGCGGTCTCCTCATCAGCAAATTGAGGAGGATTTTTATAGAATTTAAAAGACACCATAAATAAACCTAGCATTAAAAGTAAGGCAGATGAATCTTTTAGTTTTTCTTTTTTGGAATCATTCAATAAAATAAAAAGCTATAGCAAACATCTAAATGACTACTTTAAACACAGTTCCTGATTCCAAAAAAAGAAAAACTAAAAGATTCATCTGCCTTACTTTTAATGCTACGTTTATTTATGGTGTCTTTTAAATTCAATAAAAATCCTCCTAAATTTGCTGATGAGGAGACTGTGCTTACCAAAAAAACTATGTATAATTGTTCTACATAACTTCATGTATACCACAAATAAAAAGCACGGATTTCCGAAACGATCGTACAGATAATTGACTTTGTTGTTGTTCCTTCTTATGAAACTGATTTTTAATTTAATTAAAATTTGATTTTTAAATTTAAAAAAAAAATTTTTAATTTTTAAATTGAAAATCACTTTACTTAATATATATATATTTATAAATATATATATATATATATATATATATATATACCCATGTTATATATCATTCTGAAGCACATTTTCGCTCCATCGAATCACTCTATTCGTCACCGTTCTAAATCTGTTTATTAATTTATTTGTAGGCTTTTCGACAGCATGGACAAAATTCAAATTAGCACTAGTTTCTTGTTCCAGTTCAAAATAGGCTCAAAAGCTATCAAGGTGGCTCGTGATATCAATGATGCGTTTGGCCCAGTAACCACAAAGGAACAGTTGGCACAACGGTGGTTCAAAAAATTTCGCAATGATGACGAGAACCTCAAAGATAAAGGCGGACGCGGCTTGCCGATTGTAGTTGAAAATGAACATTTGAAAGCTTTAATTGAAGCCGATCCTTGAAAAAACCTCACGAGAAGTTGCTGTTGAACTCAATGCCAACCACTCAACAGCCGATCGTCATTTATAACAATTAGGGGAGTCAAAAAAGTTGGATAAATCGGTGGCGCATGAATTGAACGATAATTAAAAAAAATCGTCGTTTTTAGATTTCTTCTACGCTCCGTCAGCGCAACAAACACGGCCCATTTCTCGAGCAAATTGTGGCGTATGATGAGAAGTGAATCCTCTACAATGACCGGCGTCGTTCGTCATAGTGGTTGGATGCCAGAGAAAATCCACAACACGCTCCGAAGTCGAAATTGCACCTAAAAAAGCTTATGGCGACTGTTTGGTGGTTTGCAACCGGTCTAATCTATCACAGCTTCATTGAATCTGGTCGAAAGGATTACGGCGGAGAAGTACTGCCGACAAATTGGCGAAATACACCAGAAAATCCAACGTATGTTCCCGAGATTGGTCAATATAAAGGGACAGCGCTCGACCGTTTGTTGCTGAACGAATTGAACTACGAGACTCTGCCTCATCCGTCTTATTCACCA
>NC_136523.1:8800009-8877509 GCF_053919585.1 Euprymna scolopes | reverse complement strand
AGGAATAATAAACGTCCAAAAATCGATTTCTGGAGAATACCTGCATTTATATCATGTAATTTAGGCGTAGGGACATCAAGAATAACTTGGAATTTTCTCCTGTCTGGGAAGGTTCTGATGAGGTTAAGTATTAGTTCAGAAGGATCAGATGGTTTAATTTTCTCCATGTCAGACCTTTTCCAAGGCTTTGGATATATCAAGGGTTGCTACTCTTGCTTCCCCTGAGTTATCCAGTGCATAGTCCAATTCAGAGATTGGGATTAAAATATGCGCAGAATTAGGATACATTTTGTGATATCACTTTGCGCTAAGGCTTGGTTATCTTCATACGTCTAAATGCCACTACAGGTACATTCGTGTCAATGGCTATTTTCCTAGAAAAACTGAAAAAAAAAAATTAAAAATACAACCACCGGCTGCCATAATAAATAACCCCTTCCTCGAAAGCTCATCCTTCAAAGTCCTGACGTAAAATTCACAGTGAATATCAGTGGGAATATACATATGAACACTGTCAAGGCTGATGCAAATAGTTGGACTCTCTCTACCATGCTAGGAATTTAGTGACACAAAAAGTATTATAATTCTTTACACGATAGATCATAAAACACTATCCAGAGATTTAATAGATAAAGTCCATACAGAATACAGAATAATGTAGATGACTATAACACCTTTACACGCTAAAAACACTTATTTTATTTTTACATGACATCTTTAATATCGGTCGAGATCTGAGAAGTAAAGATATTAGTATGGAATGTGATAACGTGGACATAGCTGCAGATGCAAACGTATTTTAAGCCGATAAGTCAATATTTGGCATATAAACCGTCCGTTTAAATTGATTTGACTTAGTAGCGACATCAGTTGGGCATTCCGTTACAGGTTGTCGATGAATCACCCAACTGTTGATTTATTTATTCTTGGAAGGTGTCCTCTGCATTTACCATTCCAGTAAATATCAAAGTAATGAGAACATGGTCGCATCACAAATAAAGATTATATTAATTTAAAAAAAAAGAAGAAAATAGCTGACTATGTAGGCTCACTAATTAAATGCTGTAACTGAAATTACAAAGAAATAAGGTGTTGGATATATGAAGGGCTACCAACCTTGCTTTCCCTGCATTGTTTAAGTAAGAGATGGATGGATGAACATATACTCATATTATCCATGATCAGTAGGGCTGTGACAACAGAATATTCTTTTTTTTCTTTTGGCTCTCCAGTATATATCCAACGCAGTTAGACACAGTTAATCAACCGTGAACCACATCAGTCTATATAAAAACAGATAAGATATTAATGGATATATACTCAATAGTCAAAAGAATAAAAAGAATACTCTGTTGTCACAGCCCTAATGATCAGTCCTAAGTTAATATTAATAGAGTTAGGTCTAATCCATACAAAATACCGAATAAGGTGGATAGATTACTATAACATCTTTACATGCGATAAACACTACATTTACAAATAGCTCATAGGCTGTTTATAGCAGCTCCTTCCCAGATGTGGCAACAGTACTCCATCCTTGGACGTACTTGGCTTTTATACAGATAGAGAATTTCATCATTAGTGATATATCTTCTGGAGCAGTAGAAGTATCCCACCATTTTACCAGCGACCTAGGTGTAGGTGTTCAATTTCAGATCAGGAGTAAAGGTCAAACCCAGAATGTTATCAAAACATGTGGCCTCCCCTAGACGAGAGCCATCCATTTCAATTGATGCCAGATGGGGATCAGAGCGTTTATGATGTAAAAATAGGAGCTTGGTTTAGATGCATTAAAGTTAACCAGCCATCTCTTTCCCCATTGTACCACGTTCTCAAGATCAGAGGAGAGAGTCAAAGAGAACATTGTCATTTACGGCCTTTGATGTGTTGCCGTAGATGGTCGTGTCATCAGCATAGATGTCAACGAATGGTTTAAGTATGTGTTTTGGGAGATCATTAATGTAAATCAAGAAGAGAGTTGGGCCCAGAATGGACCCCTGAGGGACTCCAGCATTAATACTGTGGGCCTCTTATTTCTGCCCGTCAACCACTTCTCTTATGAACCTATCAGAGAGAAATGATTTAATAATTGAGAAAACATTTCCAGTTATGCTGTAGCTGGAAATCTTGTTAAGTAGGCCTTTATGCCATACCTTATCGAAGGCCTTTGATATGTCAAGAGCAATTGCTCTAGAAATGAAGCTTTTGTCGAGAGATTCGCTTATCCTAAGAGATATAACCGTTAAGCCTTCTGTAAATCTAGCATAACGGAAACCATATTGTGTGTCACTAAGAAGGTTATTTCTGCTGAGGTGGTTGACTATTTCTCTATTTAATATGGATTCTAGCGACTTACTCATGAGACACAGGAGACTTATTGGTCTGTACTGAGAAGGAGATAACTTACTTGAATTCTTTAATACAGGCAATACTGATGAGGTTTTTTTAGATTGTTGGAAAGCACTTCTTAAGGTATCGCTTAAACAGTTTTGTAAGTATGGGGTTAAATTCTGGTTGAAGCTTTTTTTTACACTATAATTGAAATACCGTAAAGGCCAGTTGCTTTACTGGAGTCAAGGTTCTTGATTAACTTGGCGACCTCACGCACAGATATTTGTATGTTACGTTAAGTTCTTGGCAAATATTTTTGCTTTGTCTGATGCTGACGAAATTATCTCTGGTCTATTGATAATGGCTGAGATAGAACGAACGCTTCTTGTCGGGATCCTATTTGCTATTTGCCAAAACTAGCGGGAACCAAGCTGCTGCTCAGCTACTTTGAATTTAACGGATTGAGCATATAGCTCTCTTGCATTTTTTATTACTCTTTTACAGTGATTGCTGTCAGTCCTGAAAGCAGCTTTAGTCTAAGTACACGTTGGTAGCAATGGAAAAAGTGATTTCTGTGCGCAATTGCAGCAGCATATTCTGGGGAGAACCAGGGTTGGTTGTTGGGTTTTTGTTGGAATTTTTTGGGTGATATGACTCGGTATATGTCTGCAATTAACCATTCGGTCAGGTCCGATACGATAGAGGAGATATTCTTTTTTAAACATGGAATGTAGAGGTAGATCCGATATGAATGTACGGAAGCTATCCCAATCAGCCATAGAGTATGGATATACAGTACAGTGGAGAGGTACGTCTGAAGACTTATTACATTTCATTTTTATCTTAACTGACACAACGGAGTGGTCGGAGGATCCCAGGGGAGATAGAATGGAACATGAACAGAGCTCAGAGGAAGTTGAGAGAATAAGGTCTAGAAGGCTTGTAAACTTACCGGTACTATCGGACACACGGGTGGGCTCGCGAACAATCTCAGTGAGGTCATAGGCAATGACAAAATCATGACAGAACCTCCCCTCATCATCTGCCTTATTTGAGTGAGTCAGCCATTCCACGTTGTGGACATTGAATCCACCAGCCAATGTCTAGTCGGTGCAGATTACATACTACTAAACCCACTATACTGGCGATTTTTTATTTTGATCCGAACTCACCAGACGCTGGGTGGCGATAAATAACAGACAGGCTGCTAAATCCCACCCCCACACTGTAGAAATCCCTAGATGTTAAATATCTTTTTACTCCAATAGTTTCTTCCCCAGAACCGCTAGACTCTGGAATTCCATTCCAGGTCCCTGCTTCCCCAACAGTACTGACGTGCAGAAGTTCAAGTGTAACGTGAACCGACACCTTGCTGCCCAAATCCCTACATAGTACCCCAGTAGTTGTTGCCCCTGATAGTAGCCCCCTACACCAAAGTGGCAATTTGCCTTGTTCGGGGTGAAAATGTAATTAAAAAAATTAAAAAAAAAAAGTTAGTTATCGCCAACCAGTGTCAGGTGCGTGCACGTCACAATACTAATAAGCTAGTTATCGCCATCTATTGTATGGTGGGTGCAGGTCACTATACTAATAAGTTAGTTCTCGCATGTCAGTGTAGGGTGGGTGCAGGTCACTATACTAATAAGTTAGTTCTCGCATGTCAGTGTAGGGTGGGTGCAGGTCACTATACTAATAAGTTAGTTCTCGCATGCCAGTGTAGGGTGGGTGCAGGTCACAATACTAATAAATCAATTATGGCCAGCCAGCGTCTGCTGGATACAGATCCCAATACTAATAAGTTATTTATCGCAGACAATGTCTGGTGGATTCAAACCACAATACCAATAACTTGATTATAACCAATAAATGTCTGGTAAGTGCAAGTCACAGTACTAAGTTATCGCCAGCTATTGTATGGTGCGTTCAGGTCACAATATTAATAAGTTAGTTATCCCCAGTGTCTACCGAGTGCAGGTCACAATACTAATAAGTTATTTATCGCCAGCCAGTGTATGGGTGGTGCAGGTCACAATACTAATAAGTTATTTATTGCCAACAAGTGTATGATGGGCGCAGGTCGCTATCCATATAAGTTAGTTATCGTCAGCCAGTGTATGGTGGGTACAGATCACAGTACTAAAAAGTTCACCATAGCTAGTGTTCGGTCGGTGCAGGTCACAATAATAAGCAATTTATCGCCACCTAATGGGTGGTCGGTACAGATCAAATAACTAATGCCATTTATCGATAGCTAGTGTCCTAGTTCAATTTCGTGTAACAATATATCTCAAGCAGTTATGAATATTTGTCTAAAATTATTTATTTTTTTTTATTCATGGTGTGATTGGATCTAATATCACATTATTTTACTGAAAGGCATTTTATTGTTTGTTTATATGATGATTTTTGACACTACATAAGAATTTCCCGGCATTCTTCAAATTTTTATTCTTGTTACTATTATCTATATATATACTATCTACTATGTTGTTCTTCTTCTTGTTGTTTTTATTGGTATCATTATAATTATCATCATCATTGTTATTATTATGGTTTATCATATTATTATCGTTATTAATATTATTATTGTTATTACTTTTGCTATGAGTTTTGTGATTGTTATTATTATTATGATTATGATTATTATTATTATTATTATTAATATTATTATTATTATGATTATGATTATTATTATTATTATTATTATTATGATTATTATTATGATTATTATTATGAGTATTATTATTATTATTATGATTATTATTATGATTATTATTATTATTATTATTATTATTATTTTTATTATTATTATTATTATTATTATTATTATTGTTATTATTATTATTATTATTATTATTTTTATTATTATTATTATTATTATTATTATTATTATTATTATTATTATTATTATTATTATTATTATTATTATTATTATTATTATTAATCATCTTCGGTTTTTTCCTCCGTTAATCTTTTCTCAATCTTCCTACCTACATTGACTTTCTTTCATACTTCTTTTTACATTCTATGTTTCCTTATAATTTTGCTCCCTTTTTTTAATACACTTTTCTTCTTATTTTCTTATATATTTTGTCGTCCAATCAACCCCACCCCCTCCTATCGTATTATTTTGCCTTCCTTCTCTGGAGACACACGTATTCATTGTCCTATTTTATTACAGCATCATGTGATAATTCTTACTTTCACTTTCGCTTTTAATTTTCCTCGCATTTTGCCGTATTCTTTTATTTTTACTTTCAGTCTTAACTTTTCAGGTGTCACATGAATTCATTTCCGAACAATTCGAATGCTAAAACAATGACACAACAACGCTGCATCGAACCGCTGGCTGGGCCAAGATTCTATTGAACTATTTCGCATATTAGCGACAACAGTTCGAAATTCATGTACACCCACGCGTTGCATCGATTTCTTGCAGAACCCATACACGTAAAACGAAATTTGACTTGTTTCAAATATTACCATAACTGTAACACAATTATTATGAACCGATGTGCTGTGCTGCATATGTGTGCCCTGCAATAATTACTGTGATGTGCCGCGAAAATGTTACAAGGTTGAACAATAAGATGTGTTGCTCCAAAGAAAACAAAACCACAGCTTTATTTTAAAACTTTTATTGAAAAAATCAATTCAGGTTACTTGATTATTTAGTAGAGCTGACATCTATTCAATGTAGTCGCCTTTAGCCACCACAATCACAGCCTCGATACGGGTCCGGAACTGGGAGCATGTCTTTTCTACAAGCGCCGGCGGGAGTTCGATACATATTCGGCAAATGACCGCGATAAGACTTTACGAGGTCATGTTGGTGATGCTCCCGATGTATATATGGCCAAACGGAGACGTCCAGCGGGTTCATGTCGGGGGAGGAGTGGATCAGCAAGAGAAGGGTACAAAGTTGTAGCACTTCTCCTGAAACCAAGTCTGGGTCTCTTTGAACTTGTCGGCCTACGCTGAGTCTTAATGCTACACCTAGGGTCTGCCAGTGGTCACGTGATTGCACCAGGGGATTACCACACCATTTAGCACAGCCAGGTACACATTGGTTGACTTTCAAGCCGACCTTGAAGATATGAGGCATGATGTGGTCCTCACTTGAAATCACACCAAAGACCATAACCTTGGCTCGTCCGATGCGTTGCACTGTGTCTTCGAGAGTTAGCTAGTCCGGATTTCCATTTTGATGGGGCTGGCATAACTTGTATTCATAGAGAGCATGAGTTGTACAGCGGTGCGTCTCCGATCTCGCTCGTTGAACATTGTGCCACTTAAGGACATGATAGAGCACTCAAAGCGCTCATGGGATTTGTACACAACTTATCAACTAGAGTACGATTTGTATATAAAAAATGTTGAACAATTACAAAGACGACATAAGTGCATAAAAAAAGAGTGTCCTTTAGTACTAAGGATATTTTTCTAGATAGTCATCCCCATTTTGAATGCACTATTTCCAGGAATACAATGACGTATCTATGTATGTTCCAGGAATACAATGACGTATCTATGTATGTTCCAGGAATACAATGACGTATCTATGTATGTTCCAGGAATACAATGACGTATCTATGTATGTTCCAGGAATACAATGACGTATCTATGTATGTTCCAGGAATACAATGACGTATCTATGTATGTTCCAGGAATACAATGACGTATCTATGTATGTTCCAGGAATACAATGACGTATCTATGTATGTTCCAGGAATACAATGACGTATCTAAGCTTCTGACGCTCGTTACTGGTAGATGTTGCTGTTTTCGATTCTCACAACGCCATTATCTGCAACAGACAGATATAACTTTCAGATCATGAACGCATAAGTTCAGTCATCATAACAATGCAATTTGCAATCCATCTGACGGGTTTGTATTACTGTACACATAGATTTGAAAAAGTTGTCAAAAAAAACAAATATATAACAAATAAATGTCTTCAAAGGCAAGATAAGTTACTTTTCTACCAAACTGGATATATTTTTCGTTTTTATTCAATGTAACATGCTTATTCAGCTCGAAAAAATGCAGTGTTTACCGATGTATTGGAAAATTCAAAATGGCGCCCGAATCTCTCTTTAACAAGGTAAGTTCGGGAAAAGGTGTTATAAATAATAAACTAGACAAAATACTATAAAAAAACACCTAATATATGTCAACCTGTGTCACGGTAACATATATTGAGAAAATTTCTAACAGCATTTTGTCTAGTTTATTATTTATAACACCTTTTCCCGAACTTACCGTGTAAAAGAGAGAGTCGGGTGCCATTTTGAATTTTCAATTACATCGGTAAACACTGTATGCTTTTCGAGCAGAATAAACATGTTACATTGAATAAAAACACGAAGATTATTTCCAGCGTGGTAGAAAAGTAACTTATCTTGCATTTGATAACATTTATTTGTTTTATATTTGTTTTTTGATAACTTTTTCGAATCTATGTGTACAGTAATACAAACCCCATCTGACATATTTGGACGGAATAAAAGAATAGGGGGCAGTGCTTTTTGAACGCCTATCCTATATCTGTTTTATCACGCAAAAATCTGTTTGACTAATTAAATGAAGATACACAAACGAATTCTTTCACTTTTATTAAATGTCTTGATTTTGGAAGCATCTTTTTTTATAAAGACCAAAGTTTCTTTATTTGGGAATGTATATCCGTCCTGCCACATAACATTCTGTTCGGCAAATACCAGCCGACGAATTCTTTCGTAGGTTAAGATTTTTAAAATTTGCCAGTACTCTACAACAATAACCAATATGGATTATATATATATATATATATATATATATATATATATATATATATATATATATATACTAGCAAAATACCCGTCATTTACGTGGTTCTAAAACAGCCTACAGAAAATGGGCCCTGATTTATGAAAGTATGGTAGCTTATGAAAAGGAAGGGTTGTAATGAGATAGCTTTGAATTTGGGAGTATCAAAACCAAAGCAAAATATGATGAAAGTAAAAATAAAATAGATAAACCTCGTAATTTATTATACCATACCTGTTCACACTGAAACACTTATCACAATATTCTGTGGATCTATATACAAAAACCTTGTTAAACTTTGTGACATATTTCCATTCTATTGAGGTCAGGTGCGAACGAACTCCCCATAATTTTATTATACCATATTTCTTCAAACTGAAACATAATTATCAAATTATACTTACGCAGATAGATATGAAAAGTCTTTATTAAAGTTTTTGCCTATATCCATTCTATGAAGGTCAGGCGCGAACGCAACACCCACAATTTTTTTATACCATTCCTATTTAAATTAAAACATACTTAGCAAAGTATTCTTATGTACATCTATATCAAAAACACTTGTAAACGTTTTTTTTAATTTTTAATTTTTTTATTTCCATACTTTGTGGACCAGGCGCCAACGCAAACACCACAATTTTAATGAGTCACTGTTCTGCCAGATCAAACATACCCATTCCTGTGTCTCGATACATCTAGCATTATAGGTAATCAGTTTTCTTTTTTAAATAGTCAAACATATAGGAGCCTATTCGTGAACAGACACACACACATACACACACACACAGAAATTCAGCTTATATATATATATATATATATATATATATATATATATATATATATATATATATATATATGTATAAGAAATGAAAAAAACCGAATGAAATTATTAAAAAATCAACGTTTCGTCCTTATTTCAGAGGACATCTTCAGGATAATTGAAATAAATTTTTCTCGTAACATATATATATATATATTTATATATGTATATATATATATATTTATATATATATATATATATATATATATATAAAGGAGAGAGATAGAAAAATAGAGAGAGACAAGCAGAAAGACAATAAAATAGATAATTAAATAGCTAGCTATACATATATATATATATATATATATATATATATATCCGTTCTCTCACATAAAACTATTTTCAACGAATAAAGGATGGAGAGCGAAACTATATCCCTTAAACGAAACTTTTGTCTTTCTGCTTTCTATGCGTGTTTTCCTTTCTTATTACGTTTTTTTGTTTTAGAACTTTCCAGTTTAAGACGTTTTCTTTTTTCCAATCTGTTACTGTGAACAAAGATTCACTACTCTTAATTTCGTTTATAAACATTTTATTCCGTAAATATTTGCAACGTCTACGTCATTTTAACGTATCGTATACGGTGTGTTTTTCATTTCTTAGTATGTTTTTTTTTGTGTTAGAACTTTCCAGTTTAAGACGTTTTCTTTGTTTCCTATCTCTTTTTGTGAACAAAGATTCCTTACTCTTAATTTCGTTTTTAAACATTTTTATTTCGGAAAATGTTTTTAATATTTATCAAAATCTGCGTCTTTTTCACGCGTCGTATACGGCATAATAACGTTGACACTCCGGTTGGTGTTAGATCACAGCAGTTGTTTTTTTGTTGTTGTTGTTTTTTTTTTTACACAGTGATCACCACTTATCAAGGCCCGGAAGCCACTCAGGGATAAGGGTTATTGCAAGTACATTACGTTAGTGTGGAGATTTGATGAAATTTTTACTTAAGGGGGCGGTTCATTAGGAATTTGTTAACGTTGGACTTGAAGACATCCAAGTTGTTGTCCGGTGGGAAGCAGGCAGACGGAACAGAGTTCCACAGGCGTGCAGTTCTAAGAAAGAAGCTTTGTTCATGGAATCCGCGTTTTGATCTAGGCACATATATAGAGTGGGGGAAATTTTTCACAGTGGATTCAGCTAGACGGGTGTTTTTCGTGAAAGATTGGCGAGGGGGGGACCAGAGATTGGAGTTCAGACGAGCACCATCCATGGAAATAACGATAAAACAAGTATAGGCTCGCAACGTCTCTTCTGTGTGAGAGAGGTTGCAGGGAAGAGAAAAGGGCATCCCCCACTAAGCTACAAAGTATATTTAATCAACATTATTCGTTATTATTATCCTCTTTTGTTTTATTAGGCTTCCTGGGTTCGGAACGTTTTATTTCATTCTTATTTATCTTAGTAGTTTATCTTCTCTTGTTAAATTCATTTAAACAATCTCTTATTTGGAGACGTTTTTGTTTTTTGTTATTAGTCGTCGTTGTTATTTTAAATATCTTGCTGGCGTTTATATTGTCTTCCTAATTATCAAAGGAAGACAATTAAACGATCATTGCTTTTTATAGCAAAGATTCTCCCTCCGGCGCAATTTCTTACATTAAGTACTGAATACAAATCTGGGAAGGAGCTGCTTAGAGGACTCTATTATGCTTTGATAGGAGACGTAACTTGTTTAAACATATAACATAATATTTTTTACAAAGGAGTAACCACTTATCAAGGCCTGCAGGCTACTCTAGGATAAGGGTTAATGAGTGTACAGTATTCGAATGGAACATTTTCTAGTCATTGATAGTAGTGGAAATTTGGTAAATTGGATTACTTAAGGAGATGGCTCATTAAGAATTTGTTTACGTTGAACTTGAAGACAACCATATTGTAATCAGTTGGAAAGCAGGAAAACGGAACACGAGTTCCACAGGTATGCAGTTCAAAGAAATAAGCTTTGTTCATAGAATATAAGTTTAGGTTTAGGCGTATATAAAGAGTGGTTTCAGCTTGACGAGTGTTTTTTGTGAAAGTCAGGACAAGGGGAACCACAGATTGGAGCAGACGATCGATCACTTGCCATAAAAATAATGATCAAGAAGAGACGGGCTCGCGACGTTTCTTCTGTGGGAAAGAGGTTGCAGGAAAGAGAAAAGGTCACCTCCACTAGGCCACGAAGCTTATTTTGAATGCAATCAAGTTTTCTTGCAGCCCCTGCTCAGATGTGGAAAGAGTACTCTATACTTGGACGAACTTGGCTTTAATACAGATAGAGAATTGCATCAACAGTAATATATCTACTGATGTAGTAGAAAGATCCCGCCATTTTTCCAATAACCTTGTCAACGGATTTGATGCACGTGTTCCATCTCAGAGCAAAGGTCAGACCGAGAAGTTTGACAAAACATAGAGCCTTCCTAAGGAGAGCGCCATTCATTTCGTTTGATGCCAGACGGGGTTCAGAGCGTTGATGAGGGGAATATAGAAGCTTGTTAGTAGAGTCATTAAAATTAACCAGTCACCTCTTTCCCCATTGCACCACATAATCAAGCTCAGAACACGTGAAAATCTTTTCTCCTCGTTAATATATCTTGCTCACGGACGGGAATTTACGAGCCCATCTCTGATCTATGATTATTTTCATGGCAGGTGCTCGACTGAACTTTCATCTACGCACACTCCTGCAAAACAATCGTAACAAGCACCCGTCTAGCTACAAGTTCTTTTACTTTTAATTTGTGTCTAAAACTAAACGAAAATTTCATGAACAAAGTTACTTTCCATGAACACTTCGCGCGTGGGACTGCTTCTCAGTAATAACAACATAGTCGCTCTACGTATTATGTAAAAAAGGGAAGTTTTCTTAAATTATCAAATTCCATCCAGTTTCCACCGCTATCGTTCATTACGTCGTTATCGCACCGGCCACCAGATATTTTCTATTATGCTCGAGTGATTCTTCGTGTAACGTAGTTGTTACATGTCACCACTCGGGACCAACATGTTATATTTAGACAGTCGGCGGGAACAAAGACAATAAAATAATTCGAAACACTTTTTTTATTCAGTTAGGACAGCAGACATTTATTTACAGGTACTTTCAAAAAAATGCCTGGTCTCTTTTGCAAAATCTGTCTCGTACTCCATTTTACTTTTCTACAGTGAGCCGTGTCGATTATATGTTACTCCGCCTTTGTCCGACCACGTTTAGGACACGTCTTTTTTCTGTCGCTCGCGTGTGTAACACGTCTATTTCAGCTATCTAGTCTCTCAAACACGTCTCGAATCTCTGTTTCACCGAATGTATAAACCTTTTTCATCACTGCTGTCACATCGAACAGCCGACTTGATCATTTGCATATGGCTACTTCTGCTACTAACCCATCTTCAGCAGCTCCGTTCGGACTATGCTAATCGGCTTTTCTTGTAAATAATTTGTTTGTGAAACATATTTTGGAAATATTAATTTCATTTGTTTGTCAAGCATATGTTTGAAATTTAATAATCGTTTTTCTGTGAAACAGAGGTGCGAATGATATTTTTGAAATACACGTTACAAATATATTTTATATTGTTTCTGCAACGCATGTTTGGGATATAAGTTTTATTTGTTTGTGATGCAAATGTTTGAAATATATGTTTAATTTGTTTGTGAAACTTATGTTTGAAATATCATTTTTTGTGAGGCTTGTGTTTAAAACATCATTTTTTGTGAAATAACAGTGTTATGTGACCATAGTTTAAGAGTTTATTGGTTAAATATCTTCAAACATACACATATACGCATGTAGGGTTTACTTTTTTATATATAGTTTTACTTAGTATCTGGAACATTTTATTAAAAGGATAATATATTTTATTTTATCACGCTTATATTAAAAACATGATAATAAGGGTCTTGTAGGTAAATTAAAAAAATATCACTGTCTTATGTTTATTACGTGTATGCTTAAATTGTAATTCATGTTTCGTATCGTTGCAGACAAACATGAATTAATGTTTAAAATATCATTTAACATGTTAAAAAAAACATTCGGTCAGACTAACTTGGTAACGCTTCTACTCATATTTTCCTTTGTATTTTAACGTTTAAATTATCAGTAATCTTAGCCTGTAATATAAGTTTTCCAAGTTTCTTTGAAATAGTATTTGCAGTAGTGAATGCCTACATCGTCTAGGAAACTTTTATTATAATTGTCATATATATTTGAAATATAATTTTTATTGTTACTGTCATATATAATTGAAATATAATTTTATTGTTACTGACACATATAATTCAAATATAATTTTCATAATTACTGTTACATATTATTGAAATATACCTTTCATTGTTACTATAAAATGTAATTAAAATATAATGATTATTGTTACTGTAAAATAAAGTTGAAATATAATTTTATTGTAACTTTTACATACAATTGAAATATAATTTTCATTGTTACTTTAACATATAATTGAAACATAATTTTCATTGTTACTGTAACATATAAGTACAATATAATGTTCATTGTTACTGTAACATATAATTGAAATATAATTTTCATTATTACTGTAACATATAATGTAAATACAATTTTCTTTGTTACTGTAACATATCATTGAAATATAATTTTCATTATTACTGTTACATACAATTGAAATATAATTTTTATTGTTACTGTCACATATAATTGAAATAAAATTTTATTGTTACCGTAACATATAATTGAAATATAATTTTTGTTGTTACTGTCACATATAATTGAAATATAATTTTAATTGTTACCGTCACATATAATTGAAATATAATTTTTATTGTTACTGTCACATACAATTGAAATATAATTTTTATTGGTACTGTAACATATAATTGAAATATAATTTTTATTGTTATTGTAACATATAATTGAAATATAATTTTTATTGTTACTGTCACATATAATTGAAATATAATTTTTTATTGCTTCCGTAACATATAATTGAAATATAATTTTTATTGTTACTGTAACATATAATTGAAATATTATTTTTTTGTTACTGTCACATATAATTGAAATATAATTTTTATTGTTATTGTAGAATATAATTGAAATATAATTTTTATTGTTACCGTGACATATAATTGAAATATATTTTTTATTGTTACTGTCACATTTAATTGAAATATAATTTTCATTGTTACTGTAACATATAATTGAAATATAATTTTCTTTGTTACTGACACATATAATTCAAATATAATTTTCATTATTACTGTTACACATTATTGAAATATAATTTCCATTGTTACTATAAAATGTAATTAAAATATAATGATTATTGTTACTGTAACATAAAGTTGAAATATAATTTTATTGTTACTTTTACATACAATTGAAATATAATTTTCATTATTACTGTTACACATTATTGAAATATAATTTTCATTATTACTATAAAATGTAATAAAAATATAATGATTATTGTTACTGTAACATAATGTTGAAATATAATTTTATTGTTACTTTTACATGCAATTAAAATATAGTTTCATTGTTACTTTAACATATAATTGAAATATAATTTTCATTGTTACTGTAACATATAAGTACAATATAATGTTCATTGTTACTGTAACATATGAAAAATAATTTTTATTATTACTGTAACCTATAATTGAAATACCATTTTCTTTGTTACTGACACATATAATTCAGATATTATTTTCATAATTACTGTTACATATATGTAAAATATAATTTTTATTGTTACTATAAAATGTAATTAAAATATAAGGATTATTGTTACTGTAACATAAAATTGAAATACATTTTTATTGTTACTTTTACATACAATTGAAATATAAATGTCATTGTTACTTTAACATATAATTGAAATATAATTTTCATTGTTACTGTAACATATAATTGAAATATAATTTTTAATCTTACCGTTACATATTATTGAAATATAATTTTCATTGTTACTGTTGTATACCATTGAAATATGATGTTCAGTGTTACTCTTACATATACTTGAAAAATAATTTTCATTGATTTTTATTGTTACTGTAACATATAATTAAAATATTATTTTTATTGTTACTATAACATATAATTGAAATATTATTTTTGTTACTGTAACATTTTAATTGAAATATAATTTTTATTTTTACTGTCACATATAATTGAAATATAATTTTTATTGTTACTGTCACATATAATTGAAATATAATTTTTATTGTTACTGTCACATATAATTCAAATATAATTTTTATTGTTACTGTAAAATTTTAATTGAAATATAATTTTTATTGTTACTGTAATATATAATTGAAATATAATTTTATTGTTACTGTAATATTTTAATTGAAATATGATTTTTATTGTTACTGAAACATATAATTGAAATATAATTTTTATTGTTACTGTCACATATAATTGAAATATAATTTTTATTGTAACTGTAACATATGATTGAAATATTATTTTTTGTTACTGTAACATATAATTGAAATATTATTTTTATTGTAACTGTAACATATAATTGAAATATTATTTTTTATTACTGTAACATATAATTGAAATATAATTTTTATTGTTACTGTAACATATAATTGAAATATAATTTCCATTGTTACTGTAACATATAATTGAATATTATTTTTATTGTTACTGTAACATATAATTGAAATATTATTTTTATTGTTACTGTAACATATAATTCAAATATAATTTTTACTGTTACTGTAACATATAATTGAAATATAATTTTTATTGTTACTGTTACATATAATTGAAATATAATTTTGATTGTTACCGGAACATATAATTGAAATATATTTTTTATTGTTACTGTAACATATAATTGAAATATAATTTTTATTGTTACTGTAACATATAATTGAAATATAATTTTTATTGTTACTGTTACATATAATTGAAATATAATTTTTATTGTTACTGTAACATATAATTGAAATATATTTTTTATTGTTACTGTAACATATAATTGAAATATAATTTTTATTGTTACTGTAACATATAATTGAAATATAATTTTTATTGTTACTGTGACATATAATTGAAATATAATTTTTATTGTTACTGTGACATATAATTGAAATATAATTTTTATTGTTACTGTAACATATAATTGAAATATAATTTTTATTGTTACTGTGACATATAATTGAAATATAATGCTCATTGTTACTGTTACATATAATTGAAATATAATTTTAATTGTCACAGCTACATATAATTGAAATATAATTGTAATTGTTACTATAACATACAACTGAAATATAATGTTCATAGTTACTCTTACATATAATTGAAATATAATTTCCATTGTTACTATTATATATAAATGAAATATAAATGTTATTCTTACTGGAACATACAATGTTAATATAATTTTATTGTTATTTTTACAAATAATTGAAATATAATTTCCATTGTTACTGTAACATATAATGTAAATACAGTTTTATTAGTTACCGTAACATATAATTGAAATATAATTTTTATTGTTACTGTAACATATAATTGAAATATAATTTTCATTATTACTGTTACATATAATTGGAATATAAGCTTTATGGTTACTGTAACATATAATTGAAATATAATTTCCATTGTTACTTTAACATATAATTGAAATATAATCTTTTTTTTTTTACTTTTATATATAATTGAAATATAATCTTTATTTTTACTTTTATATATAATTGAAATATAATCTTTATTTTTACTTTTATATATAATTGAAATATAAATTTTATTCTTACCGTAACATACAATGTAAATATAATTTTTAATGTTACAGTAACACATTATTGAAGTATAGTTTTTATTCTGACTGAAACATGGAATTGAAATATAATTTTCATTGTTACTGTTACATATTATTGAAATATGATTTTCGTTGTTGCTCTAACATATAATTGAAATATAATTTACGTTGTTACTCTGACATATAATTGAAATATGCATTTCGTCGTTATTGTTACGCATAATTAAAATATTATTTTCATTGTAACTATTACATATAATTGAAATATAATTTTCATTATTACTGTGACATATAATTGAAATATGATTTTCTTTGTTATTCAACAAATAATTAAAATATAATTTTCATTATTACTGTGACATATAATTGAAATATAATTTTCTTTGTTATTCAACAAATAATTAAAATATAATTTTCATTATTACTGTGACATATAATTGAAATATAATTTTCATTGTTATTTAACATATAATTTCCATTGTTACTGTAACATATAATTGAAATATCATTTTCATCGTTACCGTTACATATAATGTAAATATAATTTTCTTTTGTCTCTTACGCTCTTATTTGAAATAATTGTGTTGGTCTGACAGACATATATGTTAAATTTTTCTCTATTTCTTAAGTTTTAAATATAATTATAGTTTAAAACATGAAAAAGCAATTTTTCTCTGTTACGTTTATTTTTTTTGTAAATGTTCTTTTTCAGTGATAAGCGCGCAGATTGTATGGCCGCGTCTAACTACTTTAATTTCTTATTTCTTATGCAACTACTACGCTCAACAGGAATTCTTTGTATACCCAGAGATTTATTTGAATGCAACGCGTGGGCGTATAGGAATTCCGAACCGATGTCGCTTGTATGCAGCAAATGTCTACGCTTACTGGGTCCCATTGCACTTGTCTTATTATTTAAAGGCATTTGTTTTTGCTTGGTGTGGGGTGGAGAATACGAATTATTCAGGCATGTATGTGGAATTCTGTTTTTGTTTTTAAATTCTTTTGATAGTATTACTGTGTTACAAGAAGCATTAAGAAAAAAAGAAATGTACGATACGCGAATTCCTTACAACATTCCATTAATTTGAGGAAATAGGGAATGGAAAGCAAACCCCAGACACAACGCACACAGGTGTGCGTAAGGGGACGTAACTGATTACTCGTGAAATGTTTGTGCGATTAGCGACATCAGTTCTATATATATGAACACCTGTTTTTTTGCATTATCCCTGTTTACGTTGAATTGGATCGCAGTCTCTTTCATTTTCCTAGTTGATAGTATATTATTTATATATTTCACACGTTAATTGATATATTTACTTTATATATTTTAACATACATATTTTTATTTATTTATGATATATTTTATTTGTTTGTTATATTACATATTTTATATCATATATTTTATAATCTGTATATTTTATATTATTTATCTTACCGTGTATACACATTATATATTTGTTTTAGGTTTGTATCTATAAACGCACATGTAACGACATATCGTCTTCTTGAATGTTATCTATAATATAAATCTCATCTGCTTGTTTAAATGTATGTATATGTATGTATGTATGTATGTATGTATGTCGAAAACTTCCGGGAGAGGCAACTTATCGGTATCTTCGGACGATAAATATCGAAAACTTGGCTAAGAACATGAAGACCTTCATCCTCAACTCGGCACTTTTCTACAGGGGGGTTGCTTTTTTCGCCGTTATTTTCGATAGTCATCCCCTTTTTTCGGTTTTCTAGCCTTAATTTAAACTTATGGCACTCCGGTTGTGCGAGGGGCGAAATAACAAAGACGTCACTTTTTTTCACGTCCCTTTCCTCTTTCGCGGTACGTGTTCGAGCATGCCTGTCTACTACCACGTTTTTTTTTTTTCGAAACAGACACTCCAAAACATCCGGGCAACGCCGGGCACCCAGGCTAGCGATAAATAAAGTAAACGTTGTATGACTTCAAATCTATTACAATTTCAAATAAAATGTTAACAACGTAATTGGAAAATAATTTTGACAATGCTAATTCCTAACAATTTTATACAAAAAATATAACACGGCATAATCACGATGACGCTGGTTTCCATTAGATCACTGAACTAAGCAAAGTGGAGTCTGATCAGTTAAAAAATGGATGACAATTTGATAATTGCAGGTCCCTTATCTCGGCATTGTTTCCACTTCATCTGGACCTTCCGTTGTTACTGGAATAAAGCAGTGCAGATGCAGGAGAGGTGTGGTTGAAGTTGGGCAACAAATGTTTTATAATTACACGCGCAATTACGCTTACAGGGGGTTTCACGTGTCTTTCGAGACTGAATAAAAGTTTTACTTCTTCTCTTTCTATTAATATATATATATATATATATATATGTACATGTATATATAACGAACAGCTATATATATATATATACATACATGTATATATATATACATGTATATATAACGAACAGCTATATATATATATATATATATATACATATACATATGTATATATATGTGTGTGTATGTCATCTATATACATGTGTGTATATATATATATGATACACACAAACCCACACATACACACACATGCACACATATATATATATAAATATATATATATGTGTGTGTGTATGTCATCTATATACATGTGTGTATATGCATATTTATGATACACACATACACACACACACACACACACACACATATATATATATATATATATATATATATACAGGGTGTTCCAAAAGTTTTAGACACATTTCAAGTCCTTTTATTTGTTTAATTATGAATGGTAGTAAGATGAAAGTGGTGACATTTTAAAGCTAAATGCATTAATTTTTTGTGAGACTATTGATTTTTAAAATTCTTTTTCTGATCCAGTAATGGCGTTCACTCAACCAGAAAAGGCGTTTTGTGTGCTTTAATTTGCTAAAACTGGATCATAAACACTTGTTCAACATGCATTTCACAAAAAAAGATCTCGCACCTTGCGATTTATTTTTGTGGGTATTTGTGAAAGGACTGGTCTATGTGCCTCCCATTCCAAGAGACGTGGATGAGCTGAAGGCCCGAATAACAGAAGTTTTTTCAACCATTGACAATGCAATGCTGGGATGTGCTTGGCAAGATTTGGACTCTCGGCTTGGCGTGTGTCGTGTGACCAATGAAACATACATTGGACATGTTTGAATATTAATAAGGAAAATTTGAGATTACAAGCTTTCTGTATATACCAGATGCGTTTTTATATCCTTAATAGTTCTCAAGATATTCAATGTTAAGATATGCCCAACACTTTTTGAACACCCTGTATATATATATATATATATATATATATATATATATATTTGAGGCACCCTGTTTGTCATAAAAAAATCTCACTCGCAACTTAATTGGCTGTAAATGTGAGGCTCGGTGTTTGTTTGGAAACAAGCCGTTTGAGCACTATAAAAGTGGTAGAAAATTATTTGTTTGAAATGGATATTTCTTGAGGATATTTATCGACGGATATCAACGCGATGGTTCTAGGTTCAATCCTCGACTTAAGAAAGGTGCTAGTCCTGCCGCACTGATGAGTTGTGATACAATGAAACAGTAGTGTGTGTAGATGACTGCAAATATGTGTGTGTTCGTGTGTGTGTGTGCCATATATATATATATATATATATATATATATATATATATATATATATATATATATATATTTCTTTTATTAATTATACATATATATATGAGTTGTGATACAATGAAACAGTAGTGTGTGTAGATGACTGCAAATATGTGTGTGCGTTCGTGCGTGTGTGTGTGCCATATATATATTTCTTTTTTTAATTATATATATATATATATATATATATATATATATATATATATATGAAAACAATAGGAAAGGGAAATGAAGTCACAAAAACTATATATTGGTAAATATAGATAGGTTACTTAATCAATAAGGGAATACAAACAATTAGTTGGGGGATAGAAGGAACTCTTTATGTCAAGGCATTTAGAAGCGTAATGCTTCTCTACTCTTCTGATAAGAAGCATTAGGCTTCGTAATGCCTTGCTATAAATAGTCCCTTCTATCCCCCAACTTTTGTTTTTATTCCCTTATTGATTAAGTAACCTATCTATATTTACCAATATATAATCTTTGTGACTTCATTCCCCATTCCTCACACACTCACACACACACACACACACACACACACACACACACACACACACACATATATATATATATATATATATATATATATACTCACACAACGGCTAACTAGCACCGTGTGTGTTTGTGTGTATGTGTGTGTGCGTTGGGGTTGAAAGGGCTCTTGCTTGTTGCTGGATCTCAACATTTTGAACCGAGAGAGAAACTTAGCTGCCGTACAAAGCTCAGACTCTGACACATGATCTGTGTATGGATACTCCCTCCGGCAGTTGTCTATAAAAATGGTCCTGTGGCGATGGAAGCCATTTTTGGGCTCATGGCCTTTAAGTGTCTGAGGAAGTGGAACTCGTCTGACAAGACATTGCAATCATCATCATCATAATATATATCTACTATCGTGTAGCCACTTTTTCGTCAATATATATTTCTTCCAAATAAAAGAAATGTTCTATCACTTTATATCTATTTTCGGTTTTCGTTTTAATACATTTTTTACATCTCAACAACTGTATCAAAACAACCATGATTTATTGACATATTAATATATATATATTTATGTGGGTGTGTGTATGTATGTGTGTGTGTTTAAATGTGTAACCACATTTTGTTTTCATTATTATGTTACTAAATACGGGAACGTTTCTATGACCTCATATCTACTTTCACTTTCATTATTATTTACTTTCAATATCAACAAATGTATTGAATAAAAATACAAAAATCTCCATACAATATTCAAATCCTAATACTTTTGATGTTTTATATCGATGATCCCGTCTCCTCTTTGTATTTTATAATTTCATTTCGACGTGACTTACATATTATTATTATACAGTAGAAACCCCGGGATACTGTAGACCTAAGATACGTTGTTTTTCAGTTTATGATGTGGAATGCTATGTTTTTTCGGACCCTGGTAACAGTAATTGCCCCGCCCTACGGTGTTATTTATAATGGTTAGTGTTATATACATCCGTATTAAATACAATGCTGTATTTTCATACTAATTTTTCATGCCGTATCCCGCGGTTCTATTGTACTCATAACCGTATATTTATTGAAATAGAAACCCCAAATATAAAATTAGAAGAATTTTTTTAAGTTGAGTTTAAATAAAAACTTATTTGTCAAATTCTACTTGTAGGAAAGAAATTTATTTTCGAAAATTAAATGTATTCAAATTCATTTGTGCACTTTATAAAAAAATATCATGGATGCGATTTTTATCCTTGAATGGATACGCATAATTTATGACAATTCTTAGTTGATAAAAATTCGAAAGCTGTCAAATTCGAAAACTGTCTAATAAAAAGTAATCCATAATATAAATCTCAAATGTATGTTTAAATGTATGCATGCATGCATGTATGTATTGCATGTCAGGTCCTGTCATATGCTCCTGGTACCATGTAACCCAGTACTACCTGCCTCATGGTCGGGTCACCGGCGACTAAACCGGTTCCTCCACCAGACTTGCTTGGTGAGGAGGGTGGCTAGTCTCCCTGAAGAATTAAAAACAAGACCTTCCAATGGGCGAATCAACCGTTTTTCGGGGTCAACGGCCAACTACCAATGTGTGCGCTTGTGTGTATGTATGTGTGTGTTGGGGGTGAGAGGGCTCCCGTAAGCCGTGTTGAAGGCAACCTTTCTAGGACAGGCAAATCTCTGATTAAAAAAAAAAACACACAAAGCAGGAGACCAGGACGCGCATTAAGCTGGTCTGCAGTTTAATTTGTTTCTGGCTATCTTGCAATTGCTTGTTGTTGGATCTCAACATTTTGATCCGAGAGAGAGGTGTAGATGTCGTATAAAGCTAAGACTCTGTAACATCATATGTGTATAGATACTCCCTCAGGAATTTGTCTATTAAAATGATCCTGTGGTGATAGAAGTCATTTTTGGGCTCATGTGCTGTAAGTGTCTGAGGGAGTGGCACTTGTCTGACAAGGCGTTGCAATTATCATGGATGTATTACTTGTAAAGTAATACGTTAAGTTCGTCATTATTGTCTGCATTCGGGACGTGAGTTTTTGTGTACAAATATTTTATTTAAAAAAAATACAAAGCAAAAAAAGCAAAACTCCAGCCGTTTCAAACTGTGTTTTTCATTTGCATTTTTCGTATGATTCTATGTATATTTTGTTGTAAAATAATGCGTGAAGTTAGTCATCATTGTCTGCATTCGGGACGTGAGTTTTTGTGCACAAACATTTTATTTTAAAAAAAAGAAAAAAAAAGTTTCAAACGCTGATCTGTTCATTTGGATTTTTCGTCTGATTCTATGTATATATAGTTTGTTTTGGATTTTTTAAATTATTTGTCAAACGCATTGAATTGTACCCATCACCATCATCCTGATCATTGAGGATATATGACTTTTGGAACGCTCCTTCATGTATATTTTACATTTATGTGTATATGTACGTGTGGGTATTCATATGTAAGTACATGATTATATGTGTGCCTCTATGCGTGGATGTTAGCATGTTTGTGTACATGCATATGTATGTTTGCGCACATTCTGTGTGTATTCATGTATGTGTGCATGCATGTGTTTATTTCCATGTGTATGTGGGGTTGAGAGGCAACCCCTCTAGGAGAAGCAAATCCCTGATTTAAAATACCATAAAGCAGATATGGATCTCAACATTTTGAACCGAAACAGAGAGATTTAGCTGTCGTACAAAGCTAAAACTCTGTAACATCATCTTTATATAGATACTCCCTCGGGCATTTGTCTATAAAAATAGTCCTATAGCAATGGAAAAGTTGTGACGCGTGTAGGCTTGAAATGCTGGAAGCATGTAATAATTGATCTGGCATCATTATATTTATCCGTGTGTTTACGTACGTATATGTGTACGTATGTTTATATATGTGCATGGGTATGTATATGTATATATCTGCGTGCATCTGTATGTATATATGTATATATATGTCTATGTGTGTTTGTATGTATATATGTAAATATATGTCTGTGCGTGTATGTATATGTATGTGTATATATGCATATGGGTATGTTTGTGTATAAATGCATAGATACGTATGCATATGTATATGTACTTGAATATATGTGTATGTATATGTGCATATATGTGTACGTATTTGTATATGTATAGGTATGTATATGTGTGTTTTTATTTGTATATGTGTGTATATATGCGTATGTATTTGTGTATGTATGCATGCGTGTATGTATATGTATTATGTATTATGTATTGTGTATGTATATATGTATGTATATATGTATATATGTGTGTATGTTTATGAATATATGTGTGTATGTATGTGTGTATGCGTGCAAGTATATATATGTATATATATATATATATATATATATATATATATATATATATATATGTATGTATAGCAGTGACCGTCTTCAGTGTCATGTCTGCTTGAGTGTGTGAATTCGCTGGTACCACTAAAAAAAAAGAAAAAAAGTCATGTTAGGGCTCATGGACTTTAAGTGTCTGAGGGAGTCGCACTCGTCTGACAAGACGTTGCAACCTTCATGTATGTATGTATGTATATATGTATATTTGTATGTATGTATGTATGTATGGATGAATGTTTTAATATATGTACGTATGTATGTATGTACGCCATAATCACGTTGGCAAACCGTTTCTCGTCAGATCAACGAAGTTTAGTAACGTTGAGCCTGGTTAGTACAAGATAGATTAATATTTGGGAATTCTAGGCTCTTTGTGTTCTTTCCGCTTATCTCGGCATTATTTCCAGTCGCCCTGAATCTCCACATGCCACTGGTATTCTACAATGTCGACTCAGGAGAGATGCGAAGGGAGATTGCGAAATTCTTACCACAAAAATTCCTGTACAGGCGGTATCCATAGTCTGTCAAGACTGACGGAAGCTATTTTTTTGTATGTATGTATGTATGTATGTATGTATGTATGTATGTTTGTATGTCTGCCTTAAACTTTCGACAGATGCAAGGGAGTTTTACGAAATCAGTATCGTTTTGAAGCTCGCCATTCGGACGGCAAATATCGAAAGATTGGCTAAAAATATTAATTCCCCCATCCTCATCTTTGCACTTTTTTACAGGGAGGGATCGCTTTTTCGCTGATATTTTTTCTAAAGTCATTCCGTATTTTCGATTGACTAGCCTTAATTTAAACCTACTAAACTTCCGGTTTGGTGATGGACGCAACAGCAAAGACGTCACATTCTTTTCCTCCTTCGCGGTACGGGTTCGAGCCTGCCTGCCTGCTATAACTTGTTTTTTTGTTGCTCAATATACACCCCCAAACACCCGGGCTACGCCAGGCACTCAGGCTAGTGTCGAATAAAAGATATCTTCTTTGTTTTAACGTTATGTTTTTATGTTGTTATATTAAACATTTTTCTGACGATTTAATTGCAAATCCATTAATTTGGAAAATTTAATTTTCAATGTTTCAATTCGTTTATATTTCTAAATATTTATTCATGAAGTTTGGTCTGTTTGTTTTGTTTTACGGCATATCAACATATGTTTTGTGGTATGCAAGGATGCATCCCGTAATTTTAGAAAAAAATATATGCTTCAAGTTCTTTATATCTGCAAATATTTCTTCATGGTGTTTGGTTTGGTTATGTTTTACAGCATATCAACACTTTTCAGGATATTTAATTCCGAATCATTTTTGAAAACTGTCTTATGGTTTACGTTCTTTATATCTTCGAATATTTATTCATGATCTTTAGTTTAATAGTTTTGTAAACGAAACTTGTTTTTGCTTTGGGCATTTCAGAACATGATTGGCTTTGTCAACGAAAGGAAATAAACATTAATGTGTGGTGCATTTGAAGTTATGAAACTTTATATTGTATCACAAACAGGTACAAAAATAAAAATTGTCTCAGTCGTGAAGGATTTCTCCTCCACCGAAAGAGAACAAGAAATGGAAGTGCAGCATCTGAAGAACAGATGGTATTTATTTGCTCCCCCACCGAGCAAATTAGGCACAAGGCCAATTTTTAATGTGAGGAACGAAGGGAGGGGGAAGGGAAAAAGGGGATCAGCTCCCGAGAGGTGGGAAATGGGAGCTGGTTAAAGGTCAGGCATGTGGGGTTGCCCCCACATCTGGTCTTTGCTGGTCATAGCTAGGCATAGTTTGCAGTATCTGCCGGAACAGATACTACACTTTGATCTTGACCCGAAGGCCAAGAAGAGTCTGGCTTTGCAAATCTTAAGCAAACCTCGTGTATTAAGTTCAGAAGAAAGTTGTTGCGGATTTTTTATTTTTTTTTATTTTAAATAACTTTTTCATGAAAGGGCTTCCACCTTCTCATGTAAGTAAGAAGACATACTAGATACATAAAAGTTATATTAGGAAAAGGTTAGAAACGAACCCTGTAGGCTAGTGTTAAAGATAATGGAGAATTGAATATTAGAAATTAAGTCCATTGTTAATTCTATTAGAAATAGTTAAATATTGTTAATTCTATTAGAAATAGTTAAATATTGTTAATTCTATTAGAAATAGTTAAATATTGTTTATGTCGGAAAAAGAATCGATTGTCCATTTTTTTTTAAATCTGGATACTAAATATGTCAGTTAAATGAATGCACAATGTGAGTTAAATATATTGTTTAAAAAATAGGTCAGAATTTCATTGAGGATTCTTTGTTTGCCGAAAGTGTGTTTGGACAAACATTTGTAAATCCACGTGAAGTAGTCACGTTAGTAAACTCACTTCTGACGCCATGAACAAAAGAGATTTATCAATATAGGAATCTGAGGGTCCGAAGTTAAAGTGGATAAGGATCAGAGATACAGAGCAGGCCACACACGGTGATAGTCGGTTGGAGAGGAGAGCTCCTTAGAAGGGAAGGGATGAAATAGACCATGTAAATCAAAGTTTGAATTCCTGACATCACCGATCGGTTGATTGAAAAATAAAGGAACCATCTATGTTTGTAACAGTCTGTCTCGTGTCGTCATTCCTTACAGCCAAAAAGTTAAATGTGTTTTATCATCATCTTGCAATGAATTTTGTGTAACTCCTTCCAAGTATTATGTGTCCTTCCCTCCTCTGTGTTAAGAACTCACATCATATCTCCCAGTCCGTATTAATATGAAACCTCCAAGAAAGTTACCAGTCTGATATAAATGTCTCCCTTCATATTTATCATCACAGCCGTCATGATGTCTTCTCTTCCTCATTATCATCGTCATCTGTTTTGAGTCCTCGTAATTGTGTCCCCAATATGTACCCCTATGCAATACTAGGTCTCCGATTTTCTTAACTTTCAAATGTGCATGAGGAGTCACTTTAACCCTTTTCCTAGCAGTGTAGCAAATGCTGTTTAATAATATTCCCAGTCCGTATTAATATGTGTTAGCAAGAATCATCTCAGTCAGACATAAATGTCTTCTTTCCCCTCAGTAGTGTCATCACCATCGTTATCCATCTATTATGAGTTCCCCGTTACATGTCTCCAATATGTACACCTATGCAACATAATGTATTTTCAAATTTTGCCCATACTTTTAAACGAAAACCAAATGGAACCCAGTTATGAAGTGTCATCTTCACTATTCTATGCAACAAGAACGATCCGTTTTTTTTTTGACCGAGCTGTGAATTGTGGTGAAAAGTTAGTTCTTTACGACAGTCGTCGACCTCAGCTAAATAGTTAGAGGCCGACAAAACTCCACAACACTTCCCGAAGCTACAGTATTTCGCCTGAATAATTTTTTGTTTGAGGCACGATATAAGCTTAAGCATATTACTTTTTATGCTCGCATTTTACTATTGCAATCACTGATTTTTAAAGGCTTCCAATAAATTCACTTGTTCTTTTTTTAAATTAAAGTCTTATTTTTTTGCCAACATAAACACATATGTAATAACAATGCACGGCACTCGTCTGCTTTCAATAAAATACCCCCAATTAGCTCCCTTTCATTCTTTCATTTGACAAGTTACTTCTCTTTTTGCGACAATTGCTATGGAAATCAGTCATTAAAAAGCGTCGCTCACGGCCTTACACATTTTTTAGGATTTTTAACACCAGAAAATTCATCGTAGCAATTGTTTTACTAAACGAAAATTGATAAAAAATATACCTGAGAAAATGATCTATTAACTGTGATAATTGTTTGAAATTGGGTCGAAAAATAAGTGAGTGAACGGTGAAGTTTTAAGGCGGTTCTAAATGATTAAAACTGCCAGTTAATCATATATTCAAACACTACCGTGTTTGAATTATATATATATATATATATATATATATATATATATATATAAATGTATATACAACATATTTATCTATATAATTATGACGTTATATATATATATATATATATATACTTACAACATATTTATATAATTATGAAATTATATATATATATATATATATACTTACAACATATTTATTTATATAATTCTGAAGTGACATACATATATATATATATATATATATATATATATATATATAACTTTATAATTATATGAATAAATATGTTGTAAGTAGATTTTTTTCATCTTTGTATTCGTTGGCGACACAGATTTGGCATTCTTCCACCCCTTGTTTGACTCTCAGTTCAGATGTTTCTCTGGCTACTGCAACCGTCAAAATGTTACTTTACCTTCTCTGTAACTTAACTTAAACGAACATTACACGAGCAAAGTTTACCTCCCGAAACTAACCGTCTGAAAACGAACACCTCAGGACTGCTTCCCAGCTGACTATGACACGGTCCTATTCAAGTCTATTATAAACAGGTTCTTGTTGAGGCGTTCTCTTTAGCAATTAAACGTCACCAAATGCGCACGATTGTTCATCTTCGCCAATCTGACACTCATTAGCCTTTATCCTCGCTAGAGCTTGATATTTCCCCATAAACAATTATTCTTCGCAATATTATATTTAGTAGTATTTCTGTTTATAGAAGTGTATCGTTGTATAGTAAAAATAGCGTTTGCGGTCAGTTGACGTTTTAGGTCAGAGCATCTTTTCTTTTTTTTTTTCGGGCAACGACAAGGCACAGGTCTGCTAGTAAATAATAAATGAAGCGTTTATTTTTATTTAGGCAACGTTAAAATAAAAAAATTAACGAAACTAGAGATATTAATTAAAAATTTAAGGAGACAATACAACGCATAATTATATATATATATATTTATATATATATATATATATATATGGATATATATGTGTGTGTATATATATATATATATATATATATATATATATATATATATATATATATATGTGTGTGTGTGTGTGTGTGTGTGTGTTTAAAAAATTAAAGTAAATAAAATAAACTTAGTTTCGACAATTCAATATATCAAATATGGGAACAATTGTGTTTTTTTTTTCCTTCTTTGTTACATGCTGTCGCTACCGCGGAGTTTGCCTTTTTCTGATACCACAATGTATGAACAAGAATAAAATAAGAAAACGCAGACTCATATTGTTGAAATTAGATGTGATTTGAATATTTAAATAACAAAACCTTTCTTTTTAAAAACATCTGCGTGGTATTGTCTTCTGAAATTATCGATTCGTATTTGAATTTACACAACGCCTACATGTATGACGTTTCCTCCCGTCCGGTCGGCTCTCCTTGCTCGGAAAGGGGTTGGCCCGTCTGGATTACGGCTCCTTCTTGTCGTATGAGTGACGCCAGCCGGTGCATACTTGCCCACGGTGTGTTTTCGATCCAAGTCGACACGCGCTGAAAAGAAAATCGGATATTCTCCAGCAAGTCACGCTTATCATACTAGTGACGTCATAAGAAAAAAGGCAGACGACTTGTTATGAATAAAATGTCTAAGAGTAATATGAAAGCAAAAATAAAACACTAATTAATTGTTACATAAATGTATAACAGTTGAGTGTCGAAACACTACGAACGTCTGATTTTCTCAATTCGTTATCGTGGTCCTGGCAGGAGTTGGGCACAGCTCGCTTCTTCAGTCAATACGAGATTCGACACGTTCGGCCTCAGCAACAGTAAAGTCAAGATTCCGCACGACTTCGTAACTTGTTATGTTTATATACCAATTTGCCAGCGCCGGTTATAAATGTATCTCCCATTCTTACATATCAAGTGTTTGAACCGGTCAATTATCGGTGACGCCCGACATTTGATACCATATTGTGCAATCAGCACGAGGCTTCCTCTTTGGGAGGAAGTTTCATGGGAATATGAAATTCACAAGCGGTCCCCAGTCGCATGTATATCCCCGTTAGGGGAGATGACGACGTTAGGTGTTTGCAACATTTTGCAGGGAGGTGTCGACGTCCTCCTACATGCAGCACTTGGACTTCCCAAATTGGTCACCCATTTTAGTAATGATCATGCTCAACATTGCTTAACTTCGGTGATCTGACAAGAACCGATGTGTCAACGTTATTATGCAGTATATGATACAATATTCCTACATATCAAATGTCGACTGATTCAACTTTCCTTTTATTGTTTTTCTCAATCCTATATTTAATGAAGAGTTTTTGTTTAAAATTTTGACCTTTTTTTCTGTTTATCTTTTACTTTCAAAAATATAATTTAAAGCTTATTTATTTTATGAATTAAGTATCAATAATTCTAAAACCGACTAACCAGGTTCGATTTCTCGTGTCGCATTTCTCTCATATTCAACATCAGACGCTTCACATACATGGAGAAAAACACAACAGAAAAGATGCAATTCTGTTGAATAATTATAGTATATTTAATTCCAGTATCACTATAAGACAAATGAAATAAACATTTACTTTTAGGCTTGTGCGTAGACAATGCGCGCATCATTATTGTGATCTGGTTGGATGCACTCTCTAGTTTATTTCCTGTCAGTGTGCTTTGCAAATGACAATGTTGCTCTCAGAGCCAGACCAGCGACTGCAGTCCAGCATTCTTGCATAACTCGATTCCCCTTCCCACCAGTTGAATTGCCGGCTTTGCGTTTTGTCGGATGGCATTAAGCGTTATACATCTTTACAGGGAAAACAGATCCCCCCCCCCACATAAACAGCGACGTTGCCGCTGTAGCATTAGCATCCTTTTTATCTATGGCTTTTATGTTACTTCTTTTTTAATCTTCTAGTTCTGCATTTAACCTATCTTTCTTTCTTTTTTTTTCGTATTTTTCTTCTTATTTTTCTTTTTCTCCTCCGCCTCTTCCTCCCTCTCCTCCTCCATTTTTTTTTTCTGTTCTTTTAGCGGTCATCATATTACTAGCAGAATCCGTGGAAATTCCACAGCGGCATCTTTCATAAATAATATATTGCTGCTGGGTGTCCAGCGTGAATGAAGACCCCGTAATAGTATTGTAGTTTTTTTTGTTAAAACTGTAAAAGTATTTATCTAAGTAATTTGGTTAATGTAGTGTCAGAATATAGCTGATTATTACGGCTTATCTCGAATATCCTTATAGGAGACTGTGATATATTTCCATTGTACAGACGCCTGGCGCGAACGGAAACCCCACAATATCAGTATACCATCTAAAGACAGACCATATACTATCCTTGGATCGTTGCTACAAGCCCAAGAAGGTATATTTTAGTTTCATGTACGACCAAAGGCGACATCATTTTTTATTTTATTTTATTTTTTTTTTTTTATTCATTTTATTTTACATTGCGTTTTCAGTGATCGGGAGATCTTATTTATTAAAAAATGGGGGAAAGAAGCGAACATTAACTATATATACTAATAATTTAAAGTTCGCACTATGTTATTATTTTATATCCTCCATTTTAATAAATAGGATCTCCGATCAAACAATTTATGATCTGGAAACCGTGACACACATACGTACGGTAAAGGTATACACTAATATGTAGATTATCGCACTGCGGTTATACTGCTGTCACCATTATCGTGACCTCGTTAATATAGTGTAATGTTGCACACTTTTACGCACGTTGTGCCCTCAGTCGCAACGTGAACAAAAGAACAGAAAATAACTCCGACTCACTTTTTGGTTTATGCAACGACTTTTAATTCTTCATTGTTGCTGACTTGACGTCACCCACGTGATATACAACGTCTCCACATCTCTCTCCCGAGATTCTGAACGTTATCTGCTCTCTCCCAAAATTTCGAACGTTACCTCGTCTCTCCTGAGATTTCGAACGTTATCTCATGTCCCTCGAGATTATCAACGTTATTTTGTCTCTCCCAAGATTTAGAAAGTTATCCCCTTTCTCCCTCTCTCTCTCTCTCTCTCTCTCTCTCTTGACATTCTGAATGTTATCTCGTCTCTCCCGAGATTTCGAATTTTATCTCGTTGCTTTCGAGATTCTCAATGTTATTTTGTTTCTCCCGAGATTTCGCACGTTGTCTCGTCTCTCCCGAGATTTCGAGCGTTATCTCGTCTCTGCCGAGATCTTGATCTCGTCTCTCCCGAGATTTCGAATTTTATCTCGTTGCTTTCGAGATTCTCAATGTTATTATGTTTCTCACGAGATTTCGAACGTTGTCTCGTCCCTCCCGAGATTTCGAGCGTTATCTCGTCTCTTCCGAGATCTTGATCTCGTTTCTCCCGAGATTTCAGAATTTTATCTCGTTTCTTTCGAGATATCGAGCGTAATCTTGTCTCTCCCTAGATTCGTGTCTTTCCCTTTTTTCGTTGTCTTTTTCCCCTTCACTGATGACGTCAATTCTCAAGCTTTTACATACGCGCATATCGCTATGTTATAATAATACCAGCTATTCATGCATTTTTACAAGATACTTGTATTTCACTTATGGCGCAATTCTTAGCTCCCCCCCTTCTGTCTGAATGAAACCCTCTGATATTCTATAATAGAAATACCCCAAAAGATTGACGATAAACGCAATTCATTTTAACGGAATAAATTACGAAGAAGGTAACCTCTTCGTTGTCATCGAAAAGCAGGATGCAGTGTTTAGAAATATGACATATGTTTTGAAAGACAGTCCAGCGACTGCAGTCCAAAATTCTTACATAACTCGTTTCCCGTTCCCACAAGGAGAATGTTGTCGGGCTTCGGTTTCGTCGCGTGGTATGAAGCGTTACAGATCTTTACAGGCTAGAAATAAACCCCGCCCACGTTCATACACCTCCCACCGTCGTCGTGGTTAGGGTTAGCATCCCTTTTGATCCATAGTTTTTCTGCTTCTTTTTAATCATCATCATCATCATCATCATCATCATGGTTAGGGTTAGCATCCCTTTTGATCCATAGTTTTTCTGCTTCTTTTTAATCATCATCATCATCATCATCATCATCATCATCATCATGGTTAGGGTTAGCATCCCTTTTGATCCATAGTTTTTCTGCTTCGTTTTAATCATCATCATCATCATCATCATCATCATCATGGTTAGGGTTAGCATCCCTTTTGATCCATAGTTTTTCTGCTTCGTTTTAATCATCATCATCATCATCATCATCATCATCATCATCATGGTTAGGGTTAGCATCCCTTTTGATCCATAGTTTTTCTGCTTCGTTTTAATCATCATCATCATCATCATCATCATCATCATGGTTAGGGTTAGCATCCCTTTTGATCCATAGTTTTTCTGCTTCTTTTTAATCATCATCATCATCATCATCATCATCATCATCATCATCATCATCATCATCATAGTTAGGGTTAGCATACTTTTTATCCATATTTTTAGCTTCTTTTTCATCATCACCACCATAAGCAGCAGCAGCAGCAACACAAGCCTCACCACCACCACCACCACCACCACCACCACCACCACTATCAGCAGCAGAAGCAGCATATTCGTTCATCCAGATAAAATAAATGAAAGCAATAGTGCAAATAAGTTCAACTAAAAAGTTATTATTTTCAATGTAATTATGCGGTTTATTTAACGTTAAACGAAATACAAATGTGTATCATATGGATTATCTTCACAGGGTTTGGATCGATGTAAGCTCTGACCTTTTAGAGGTGTGTCTTGTTTGAAACGGGGAATCTTTAGATCGAACTCGGAGATCTACACGTATTTCGAACGAACCACGATGAGTAATTCACGTTGGAGAGGATAGCGCCCTCTCGTTCCGTTTATTTTTTTCTTTTCTTCTTCTTCTTCTTCCTCTTTTTTTAAAATCTTTTTCTTTATCCTGCTGCTGCTTAATCGAAGTCATATAAAGAAAATCAAAATTTAATTTTACTTTAAATAGCATCACTAAAAGTATTATTTTCACTGCCAATAAAATCATTACAATGAAGAAATTAAACGATATTTAAACCCCTTGGTTCTTTTAAATAAACAAAGTACGTGTCAATATCGTCGTTTTGTTTGTTACAACTTCTTTTTCTTTTCTTTTTTTTATTTCTTCTAGTGTGAATTGAAAAAAACAACAATACAATCCAGCGACAGCAGTTCAGAGTTCTCGCATTATCCCCCTCCTTCCCACCAGTTGAATGTATTGCTTCGATTTATCTTTTGTTATTGGTCGTATTTGTAGACATATTTTTTTTAAATTGAACACACATCATTGCATGTGTTGTTGCCTTAGTATTTTCATTTGTTTCTGTTACATGTTAATCTTTTCCTTGTCAGCATCATCGCCATCCTAGGTAGCAGCCGCGTCGTAATATTATTACCTACTAGAAGCTTTCACACAGGCCATGGTCAAAGATTTCTCTCTGCAAATAACCCGTGGTGTTCCCTGGAGTCTGAATAACAACAAGTCTCCCCAGATTTTCAGTATTCACCACCTCTTTCAATAACCTTTGCAAATTAGTTTGCATTACTGCAATAACCGTTTACTATTGATTTCTCATTGGTGGCGACCATTGGTGTTTGCTGGAATTTAGGTGGCAATAAGCCTCCTCAAGGTCACATTCCCCTTCGCACTTACCAAGTCGAGGTCTGGTTAGTGCTTTATCTCGTTAGACTTACCATATTCTTCGCCATTTTTAATCATTTAGTGTGGCGCCAGTTTAAGTAGGCCCTACATTATTTTTGGTGTGAGGCAATGTCGGATTAATTTACAATTAGCCAGTTTTAGTTTTTATTATTCAATGTGGTGGTTTCTTTGGGGGTATATCTGTAGCAGTTTCTATCAGCTATTGTGGGTTAGTCTCCGACTTTTAAGTGTGCTCCTTGATATTCTAGCCGTTTTCATTATTGTGATCCTTTGTATGCATTCAGCAATCCGCCTGATTCCAATAATCTATCCCATTCTTCTTCTTCTTTTTATTATTATTATTATTATTATTATTATTATTATTATTATTATTATTATTATTATTATTATTGGCTCAGAAGGAGCTTTCACACAGGTCATCAAAGAAAATAGGTCATCCTTGAAAACAGACTGCGGTGTTCCTTAGAAGCTGAATTACAGAAAGTCTCCTCAGATTCCCAGTAATCCCCATCTCTTTTGATAGCATTTGCAAATAAATTTGCATTATCGCAATAGCTGCTTGCCACTGATTTCTCGTTGGCAGCGGCTTGTTGGTCTTCACTGGAATTTGCGTAGCAATAAGCCTCCCCAAGGTCCAAGCGTTTTTCATTATAGTTGTTCGTTGTATTTTTCCAGTCATTCCATTGATTTCAGTTTCTCCCAATCTTTTTTACAAACTTTTTCGGGGTTGTTCCTAGTACTCCTACTATTATGAGTAATATTTTGATTTTCTTCATCTTCCATATCCCTTTCAGCTCTCTGGCTAGCTCTGTGTATTTGCTCTGTTTCTCTTTTTCTTTGATATTCACCCTGTGGTCAGTGTGAACAGCAAAGTCTACGAGTTGGCAAGTTTTTTCTTTCTTGTAAATTATTACGACATCCGGTCTTTTTGCTTAGATAGGTTTATTATTATTATTATTATTATTATTATTATTATTATTATTATTATTATTATCATCATCATCATCATTATTATTATCATTATTATAATTATTATTATTATCATCATTATTATTATTATTATTGGCTCACATGGAGCGTTCACACAAGTCAGCAAACGATCTGGTTGGAGATCTGTGGTGTTCACTGGAAGCTGAGTGACAACATGTCTCCCCAGACGTCCAACTCTCTCCTCCTCCTTCGATAGCATTTGCAAATAAATTTGCATCATCGCAACAGTCTCTTACCATTGATTTCTCGCCGGCAGTAGCCATTGGTTTATACTGGAATTTGAGTAGCACTAAGCCTCCCCAAGATCCCAGTTCTCTTCGCACTTGTCCAGCAGAGGTCTGGCCAGTGCTCCCTCCTCGGTCTTTCCATCCTCCTCGACCCTTCTCGGCTCTTTTGTATCAATCACTTTTCTATTGGGGGGGGGGCGGTTGTGAAACAATGGAGGGATGCACGATGGCGGTGTAGAGCATGTAGATCTGCAGCTTCGGTGTTCTTCATTCCCTGTAACGCTTATTCGTTATATTGTCTTGTGTTATTCTCTGCTTTCAAGGGGTTTCCTTAATATTTCAGCCGTTTTCCTTATCGTTAGGCGTTGTAATTTAGCAGCCATTCCTCTGATTCCAATTTCTGCCATTCTTTTTTCCAGTTTTTTTTTTTGGAATTGTTCCTAGTGCTCCTACTATTATCGGTACTATTCTGATTGTCTTCATCATCCAAATCCCTTTTAACACTCTGGCTAGTTCTGTGTATTTGCTTCGTTTCTCCTTGTCTTTCATACTCACCCTGTGGTCACCTGGGACAGCAAAGTCTACGATTTGACAGGATTTATCTTTCTTGTTAATTATTAGGACATCTGGTCTTCTTGCTTGGATGGGTTTGTCCGTCTGTATGTCCATGTCCCATAGGATTTTGTGGTTCTCGTTTTCGAGTGCTGTTGCGGATTTATGCGTGTACCATTTGGCTCTACGCTCAAAATGCAGCTGTTTGCACAATTCCTAATGCACCGCACTCCCAACTGTTTTTGTATTCCTTTTGGGCCAGTTTGTTGCATTCACTTACTATATGGTTTATCGTTTCGTCTCTTTGTCCACAGAGTCTGCATTTGCTGTTTTCTTGTGTTTTATCGATCCTTGCTTTGATATGGTTGGTTCTTATCGAGTTATCTTCTGATACAATTATTAGAGATTCAGTTTCTCGGTTTATATGTCCTTTTCGCATCCAAGTCCAGGTGTTTTCGCTATTCTCATCTTTTGTCATTCTTATAAATCTTCTGTGGAGTTGTTTCTAATCCTATTTGTCTTTTCTCGTTTTGTCATTTATCTTTCTGTTTTCTGTTTTGTTGATTTTCTCCGTATCTCTCGCTGCCACAATTATCTTTTCAGTCTTTTGCAGTATGAATTTTTCTAGTTCTTTTCTTTTTGTGTCCTTCACACAGTCTTCTATACAGATCAGTCCTCTTCCGCCGTCTTTCCTTTTCACATAGAGTCTGTCAATATCGTCCTTTGGGTGTAGTGCATTATGCATGGTCATGAGTTTCCTGGTTTTCTGGTCGAGCTGTCTTAGTTCTTCTTCTTCTTCTTCTTCTTCTTATTATTATTATTATTATTATTATTATTATTATTATTATTATTATTATTATTATTTGCTTTACATTCGTCTTATTCGACATTTATAAAGTAGGATCCCAAGAGATTGCTGTTAAAAAATGCCTTTAGCGGAACACATAACTGGGAAGATGACCTCTTCAACGCCACCGACAGGAAAGATGCAATGCCTAAGAGGACAATATGTTGCCTTGAAAGACAGTTTAGCGACTGCAGTAGAGAATTCTTGCATACCTTCCCGATTCCCCTTCCCACCAGTTGAATGGCGTCGGGCTTTGCTTCCATCGCACGACATCAGGCAGTACAGATCTTTACAGAGGAAAAGCGAAACCTCTACCGCACACTGCTACCGCCGCTGTTATGTCTCATGTTTTTCTTTTATTTGCTTTTCTTGAATAAGAAAATAAGATAGAAAGGCAGAATAAAAAAGAAATAATTAAGAAAAGCAAGAGACATAACAGCGGCCGTAGCGGTGTGTGGTAGAAGATCTTCATATTTGCTATTGCTGGCCTTTTTCACGCTCTTCTTCTTGTTCTTGCTCTTGTTCTTGTTCTTGTTCTTCTTGTTGTTGTTGTTGTTCTTCTTCTTCCTTTATGTTCCTCTTCCCCTAGCGCTTTTCTTCTTCTTATAAACACAGTTCCGTTACAACTCTGCCATGGTTAATCCTAAACAAACATTGATACATTTTTACTAAAAAGAAACGGTTTGAGCACTATAAAAGTGGTGGGCGAATGGTTGCTTAAGATAGACTCTTGTCGAGGGTATTTGCGGGCACCGCTCCTGAAAGTCGATCGGTAGAACTGCTGACTATCAATGCAATGGTTCTAGATTCAATCCTTGGCTTGGGAGAAGTGATAGTCTAGCGGCACTGATAAGTTGTAATACAGGACTGTATGTCAATGACTACAAATATATATATATATATATATATATATATATATATATAATTTTTTTAGAGAGAATTAGAGCTGGAGTTTAATGAGAAGAATTTATTTTAATGTATCAGTAAATGTATTAATACTATTAAAAGAAAACAGTGTCCGTTTTACTGTAAATATATAATAAGCTCAATAGCTAAACGATAACTGATTATTCTAATTAGAAGACAATATATACCAGCATGCCAAAGATAGACTGACTCAAATTGAAACATATTTTATAATAGAGTAAAAAAGGGGTATCTGCCTTACTCACGACTAAATCGATAGTTTTTATTTTGGTGTCTTTAACTGCCCCCCCCCCCTATTTTTTGCTGATGAGGAAAAGTTGTTTTTAAAGGAAAAAATTATTGTCAATATTTATTGTCAATTTAAATAAAATAAACATCGTTTCTGAAACGATCGTACAAGCTAGTTGATTTTGTTTGTTTTTCCTTTTTAAACTGATTGTTGATTCAAAATTATGAATCGTTATACTCAGTATACATATATATATATATAAAGTATCGGCCATAATATAAGGAACGGAAAAAAATTTTCAATTATTCATGTATATTTCAAAAATTAGAGCATGGATTTTTCTGAAATACTCAGAATAAACAAATAGAACTTATGTGTATTAACTAGTACCAAAATAAAAAAAATACATAAATTAAATTACGATTCAATATTGAGAAATATTTTAGTTTTAAATTAAAACTGTGACTTTATCCTGGCTAAAAGTTAAAGAACGAAATAGAAACTTTATGTTTTTTTTAATGCACATGTTTTAAAAAATAAATTCATTCAATATTTAGTGAACATCCCTTTATTCTTTATGACCTCACTGCATCTTCGATCACAAGACTGGATTAGTTTCTTGCAAAATTCAGGATTTATCTTTTCCCACTCTTCCTTCAATAAATCCCACAAATGATTTTGATTTTGGGGATTCTTCATCTGTGCTCTTTCTCCAATCATTTTCCAAACATTTTCTATCGGATTCAGATCCGGGCTCTGCGCTGGCCAGTCCATTACTCTTATTTCTTCTTCCTCGAGGTAACTTATCACTTTTTTAGCTTTATGGCAAGGGGCGTTATCTTGCATAAAAATGCTTGGCTGATTAGACGAAAGCGTAAGCTCTCAATGACATGTTGTTGAAGGAGCTGTTTATAAGTCTCCGCATTAACCCTTCCATAGATTTGAACTAGAGGGCCAACTCCTTCTGAGGATACCATACCCCATACCATTACACTTCCCCCTCCGAATTTAAGTGTCTTTTTAACACATTTGGAGGATAATCGTTCACCTGATTTACGCTGTACATGCTTCTTTCCATCCGATCCAAACAAATTGAACTTGGATTCATCGTTGAAGTGAACCTTAGCCGATTGTTCATCAGTCCAGACGACATGCTCATGGGCAAACTTCAAACGGCTATTTTTGTTCTTCTTGGAGATCAAGGGTTTAGATACTGGCACCCTGTCATGCAATCCGGCAGCGGCTAACCGTCGAGAAACAGTTTTTCTAGATATATTTTTCCCAGTCTGTTCATTAAAATCACGAGAAATTGATGTTGCGGATTTGAATCTGTCACTAAGAGCCTGCCTTACCATAATCCTATCTTCTCTTTGAGACGTTTTAAGGGGTCTACCGGTTTTAGGGGATGTTTCTAATGTAGTTTTATTCTTATATCGAGCTATCACACGATGAACAACACTTTTTGATCTTCGAACGATAATAGAAATTGTTGAAATTGATTTCTCTTCTTTGTAATTATCTAAAATTAATTTTTTTTCGTGGAGAGACAGAGTTTTGCGAGTCGGTGACGCCATTTTTCTTTGTTGTGCTTATCAGCAGTTCCAATATTAAAAACTAGCTATTTTTATGTAAAGTTTAGTCTCTTAAAAATAAATTTTCTATTTCGTTCCTTAACTTTTGGCCAGGATAAATCTACAGATATAATTTTAAACTAAAATATTTCTCAATATTGAATCGTAATTTTTTTGTTTGCTTCGTACTAGTTTATACACATTGGTTCTATTTGTTTATTCTGAGTATTTCAGAAAAATCCATGCACTAATTTTTTAAATATGCATGAATAATTGTAAATACTGTAAATACTGTGTATATATATATATATATATATATATATATATATATAAATGAAAATTACAATTAAATTTACCAAAATGATCCAAGATGGTAAAATTAAAGTTTATTATAAATATTAAAGAATTAATATTTATAAAGTTATCTCACCCAGATGTCAAAGGTCGATAAAACCAAATAGGAAATAGAGCTTATAATACGAGCAAACAGTTAATAAAACATGTTAAAAAAACACTTTAAAATGAGTTAAAAACATATTTAATATAAAAAGGAAACACTAGATAAGTGGATAGTCCTTAATCTTTCTTGAAGTTATACATTTAGATTTTACCGTCACTGGATTATTTATCTTCCACCAGACTATCCATTTATATGTAATCACCTTTCTCTTCACCATATTCTTTTTGTTTCACATTTTTTTTTTGTTTTCAAGTAAGGTCTTTGACATACCTGTTGTTTCATCAAATACTTCTGCATGCAAAATCCGACCCCGCATTTTGTTAATTCCTACCCTCTGAAGGCTACTGTAATTACAATGTACTTTTCAAAGTAAGACATTAGTATTAAGTTCGTACACTGTCAGGTACCCAATATAAACACACAACCAAATAAACTGTTGTTGTCCTAAAGGGCCACTAAGAATGACTTGGGCACAAATATAGTTTAAAATATAGAAAAAAAAACTATATGTTTTATTTACAAAAAGACAGAATATATTGACAACGGGATTTATAGTACTTTTGTTTTTTTATAAGGAAGTCACCACTTATCAAGGCCCGGAGACCACTCAGGGATGAGGCTTATTGCGTGTACAGCAATCAATGGGATAATATCGTAGTAATCGTTAGTAATGGAGATCTGATAAAATGTCTTACTTAAAGGGGCGGTTCAACAGGAACTTGTTTATGTTGTTTCAGTGGGGAAAATTACTGACAGTGGTTTCAGCTAGACGGGTGTTTTTCGTGAAAAGTTTGCGAGGGGGTACCAGAGATTGGAGCTCAGACGACCACTTCCCATGAAAATAACGATAAAATAACGACAGGTTCGCAGCACCCCTTCTGTTGGAGAGAGGTTGCAGGGAAGAGAAAAGGGCATCTCCCACTAGGCTACGAAGTCTATTTTGTACTCTGTCAAGGCAGGATAGGCTGTTTTTAGCAGCTCCTGTCCAGATATAGCAGCAGTACTCCATTCTTGGACGTACTTGGCTTTTATATAGATAGAGAATTGCATCAACACACATATGACGTTCTTCAAGATTGTATTTAACTGTCCTAGAATGCGGGGGGGTGTTAAATGGTCAGAAGGTGGGATAGATGAGCCAGCGTATCTAAACGCGAGTCACTGCGACCCTGTAAAATTAAGTTTGCATTCACTGTTAAGTTCATCTAAGACAACAAGCGATAAACTTGCACTATCCTAAAGCTGTGATTCAAGGGCAGAGAGCGTGTGCCACCTAGAACTACCCAAAACATTTGCCTCAGTCTGACAACAAATAAGCCACTGAAATGAAATGTCGAACTGATTGTCAAGGTTTACCCTTGATAGGCATACTAAAAGATGGTATTACTTCCCTTCCACCGCAAGAGGATGTGACACAAGATTGGAAGTTGAGATGATTGGGCCAGCGCCTTTAAGGGAATGTTATTCTTGCCCTGCAAAATATAGTCTGGGTAGCCCGTTGGTACTTCCTAGTGAGGGCGCCCCAAAAAAACAAGTTATAAACTTGCCCCCCCCCAGAAAGCTTTAATTTAGCATATTTCAGAACAAAAGATCATAATTGTGTTATTTGGATTCTTCAAACTGTTCGTATATTGTGTATTGTTTTCACAACGTTTCAGTCTCTGATTTTAATTTTTCTGATGTATTTTGTCGAAATCGGTAATATTTCTGTCGACCTCGAGGATCTGCACGAAATTTCAAACGGAAGCCATTATTTAATTCACGCATTAAAATGAATGGCTCTCGTCTTGGGGAGGCCTCAAGTTTTGACAGGCTTCTGGGCTAGACCTTTACTACTGATCTTAAATGGAATACGTACATCAAATCAGTTGTCAAGGCCGCTGGAAAAATGGTCGGATCCTTCTATCGATCCAGTAGTAGGTTCAAAATAGACTTCGTGGCCTGGTGGGAGATGTCCTTTTCTCTTCGCTGCAACCTCTATCTCACAGAAGAGATGTTGCGTGTTTGTCTCTGCTTTATCGTTATTTTCATGGAAAGTGTTTAACTGAGCTTCAATCTATGGTCCTCCCTCGCCAAACATTCACAGGAAACACTAGACTAGCTGAAAACATTATCAATAATTTTCCCCACTCTTTATCTGTACATAAACCTAAACATAGACTCCATGATCGAAGCTTCTTTCTTAGAACTGCACGCCTGTGGAATTGTCTTCCGTTTTCCTGCTTTCCAGTTGTCTATAATATGGTTGTCTTCAAGTCCAACGTGAACAAGTTTCTGATGAGCCGTTCCACTTAAGTTAACAAATTTACCGAACTTCCATTACTATCAATTACTATATTGTCCTTTTGACTACTCTACACTCTTTAACCCTTATCCTTGAGTGGCCGATCGGCCTTGATAAGTGTGACGCCTATGTAAAAAAAAAAATAATAAAAAAACGTGGATAGCATGCTCTTGTTCCGTCAACGATGACTGTGTAAAAGTCCTAAATAGTTCACAACTGTGTCAGTGCAACAGAGCGCGTATGGGCGCATGGGGAAATATCAGTGGGAGATGTATGATTGCTGATTTGCGAATTTATCGGGCGAGATGGACGTGTGGCTCTGTGGTGGCGGCGAGACACTTTTAATCTGGTGTTGAGAGAGCGGGATTTAGTTTATCTCATGGCAGACGAAATGAACAGCAATTTTTTTTTAAGCAGGCATTGTTTGAAGCATAACGATAATAAATGTCTTTTGCAAAAGCAAAAAACAAAGCAAAGTTGATTTTTTTGTTTGTTTGTTACGCACGTTACAGTAATCGAAAAAATTCAGATAATATAAATAATCAATCCTAACCCCAAAATACAATAAATAAAAACATATAGTCTGTTGGTACACTAAACTTAATGGTATTACTTGCAGTTCCTTGTATGAACCAGTTAGTACTCATATCTAGAAGGTGATAATTTGAGCTTCAAATACTGTGTTATTTGGAATATTTAGTAAAGGTTTACTTACAATCATACCCTAGATATTCGAGCTCAGTTTCTAGTAGGTATATGATAGAGATAAGTGCGTGTGTGTTGGAGAGAAAGAGAAAGAGACAGAAAAGAGGAAGAGAGAGAGAGAGAGAAAGAGAGCGAGAGAAAGAAGGAAAGAATGAGAGAAAGAAAGCGGAGGCGAGTAATAAAAAAGAATAGAGGACCGAGGCGGTCTTTATGACATCATTTCTAAAGTCAATTTTGCGGCAACCAATTTCTTTCGATTTTCTCCCAGACGCGTTTTCCTAAAAGCCAATCCAGCGACTGCAGTCCAGAATTCTTGCATAACTCTCGATTCCCCTTCCCACTGGTTGAATGTCGTGATTCGCTTTTGTCGTATGGTTTCCACATCATTAATGGAGGGAAAACGAATCTAAATGCACCATCGTCTGCATTTTTGTTTGTTTGCTTGTTTGTTTTAGTACCTGACCTTGCTTATTATTATTATTATTATTATTATTATTATTATTATTATTATTATTATTATTATTATTATTATTAATAATGTTATTATTATTGTCGTTGTTGTTCTTCTTCTTCTTCTTCTTCTTCTTCTTCTTCTTCTTATTATTACTATTATTATTACTGTTATTATTGTTATCATTATTATTATTATTATTATTATTGTCGTTGTTGTTATTATTATTATTGTTATTATTATTATTGTTATTATTATTACTATTATTATTATTACTGTTATTATTATTGTTATTATTATTAATATTATTATTATTACTGTTATTATTATTGTTATTATTATTGTTATTATTAATATTATTATTATTATTATTGTCGTTGTTATTATTATTATAATTATTATTATTTTTGTCGTTGTTATTATTATTATTGTTGTTATTATTACTCTTGTTATTATTATTATTATTAATATTAGTAGTATTATTAATGTCATTGTCGTTGTTGTTATTATTATTATTGTTGTTATAATTATTATTATTGTCGTTGTTATTATTATTATTATTGTTGTTATTAATATATTGTTATATTGTTATATTATATTGTTATGCTATATTGTTATATTGTTATATTATTATATTGTTGTATTGTTATATTATATCGTTATATGATATTGTTATATTGTTATATTGTTATATTATATTGTTATATTATATTATATTGTTATGGTGTTATATTATTATATTATATTGTTATGGTGCTATATTATTATATTATATTATATTGTTATATTGTTATATCATATTGTTATATTATATTTTTATATTATATTATTATATTATTATATTGTTATATCATATTGTGATATTATATTATTATATTATTATATTGTTATATTGTTATATTCTCAGGTATCTCTCTAAGTTCAATCGCTCCCATTCTTTTCTCAAATTATTCGGCATTATCTATATATCAAAAGGATAGCGTATGTGTTATTGATTTTGTGGGTCATTCTTGTATCCGAATGACTGTCTTTGCCTTGTTATATCTAATTTCACCAAGAATTCTTCATATGTTTTGGTTTCAATTTTGATTAAAGCTGATTCCACTCAAGTCATTTATTTATTATCTTATGAATAATTTTACAAAAAGTCTTCATAATTTGCTTCAATATATATATATATATATATATATATATATATATATATATATATATATATATATATATATATATATATATATATATATATATATTGAAGCAAACATTATTAAATATAAAGTTGATACTTTGGTTTATGATTCTTTTCATTTCGATTTCCCGTATAATTTTTTTTAATATCAAAATAGAAAACATTAAAAAGGTTCCATAATTGTTACTGTCACGAGCGCTTTCGATTCGACCTGGAATCATCTTTTACTTCCTGAACACCTGAGGATTATTCGTGGGGGAATCGAAAGCGTTTCAATTCCTATTCAAGCTGATGCACCCAAGTCATATAGATATAGTTTTTTTTTTAATTTTTTAAATCGCAACTTAATAATCTATAAAAATCGATAGAACATTAAGTCTATTGTAATATATACGGAATCTGTAAGAATTAAAATATATTTAAGCGTGCTGTACGAACGCGACTCGCCGGGCATCCCCGCTAGCTTAGATAAATAGTTTTGCAGTTTTAACAAAAAAATATCAAGCATCTCCATTTACACTGAACATCTGCAGAATCAGTCCTCTGTGGAATTTCCACGGGTCTCGCTAGGTATTATTATTATTATTATTATTATTATTATTATTATTATTATTATTATTAGTGTTGGGACGATTCCTAATTTTTATACGATTCCGATTCCGATTCCGATTCCAGGAAAATATTGATTAACGATTCCGATACCAAGTACGATTCCGATTCCGATTCCTAGGGAATTTATTGTTTTGAAATATACCAGGTAGTTTTATACTTAGGGTCGGTAGTTCCCAAATATGTTCCCTAACTTTGGAAGAGATATTTTATGTCTACATGTTTTGGTTTAAATAAAATTATTATATAGTAAACTAAACGGAAAAATTAGCAAAATTTATTTTAGAGAAAATTTATTTTACTTAATTGGAATACAGAAAAAGAACAAAGAAAATAGAATTTATCCTTCAGAGCAAAAACAAATAAAATAGAATTTATATAACAGAACAAAAACAAGAAAATTAGAGAATAATGAAGGAATCGGAAAATTAAGGTATTTTTTAACGATGCGATTCCGATTCCGATACCTCCCAAAATACACGATTCTTACGATTAACGATTCCGATTAATCGTCCCACCACTAATTATTATTATTATTATTATTATTATTATTATTATTATTATTATTATTATTATTATTACTACTACTATTATTATTATTATTACTATTACTATAATTATCATTATTATTACTATTACTATTATTATTATTATTTCTATTATTATCATTATTATTATTATTATTACTATTATTATTACTATAATTATTATTATTATTACTATTATTATTACTATTATTATTACTATTATTATTATTATTACTATTATTATTACTATTATTATTATTACTATTATTACTATTATTATTATTATTATTATTATTATTAATTTTATTATTATTAGGGTTTTTTTACACAGGCTATCATCAAAGATAACTCACAGCAACCAGTGGTGTTACTAGGAGGCTGAGTGACAACAAGTAACGAAAATTTTTTAGTGTTCTCAACATTTTTGATAACTATTGTAAACGATTTACCATTATTGCAAATATTGATTTCTCGCTAGCAACGATCATTGGACTTTACTGGAGTTTGAGTCGGCAATGTGCCCCCCCCCGCCCTCAGGTCCTTATACTCTCAGCATATTTTGATAACGTTAGCTCCTTCTCTTCCTCCTGGGTCAGTCTATCTTCATGCGCTCTTTGCAAATATTTTGTATAATATAAACCGCGTGTGTTGCTATCGCAATGGTGTTGTTTAAGGGGCGGTTTATAAAATTTAGTGTAATAGCCTTGAGGTCATACGCTTTTTTTTTCATGTATATTGCAACTTGCATGTGACTAGTTGACGTTAGCTGTTTATATCTGTTGCTTTCCGCATCCGACTTTTTTTTTAAAGCGATGGATGCTGTTTTCATCATTGCATTGCCATCATCATCATCATCATCATCATCATCATCATCATCATCGTCGTCGTCGTCGTCGTCGTCGTCGTCGTCGTCCTATAGTCTCAGTTTTCCGTTTGATTCCAAGTGTTCACTGATTTTTCAGGTTTTTGAGTCTATTTGAAGTGTTCTTGAAATTTTTATTATTATTATTATCATTATTATTATTATTATTAGTAGTAGTAGTAGTAGTAGTAGTAGTAGTAGTAGTAGTAGTAGTAGTAGTATATATGTCATAATCACGCTGACACACCGCTTCCCAAAGTTAAGCGGCGTTAAAATTGGTCAGTATTAAATGGGTGACCATGTGTGAATTCCGGAAACTGTATGTTTTCTATGCTTTACTCTGTGTTGTTTTCAGCCGTCCTTTACTTCTCCTTGCCATTTTGCGTTAGCAAATTATATCTGTTGGTTTCCGCATTCGAGAATTTTACTTACCGCGATTGTAGCTGTTTTTTTATTATTATTGTATTGTATTTATCATCATTCCATAGCTTGAGTGTTTCGTTTGATTCCAGTTTCTCACAGGAGGAATATTCCAAATGTTGTTGTTGTTGTTGTTGTTCTTCTTCTTCTTCTTCTTCTTCTTCTTCTTCTTATTATTATTATTATTATTATTATTATTATTATTATTATATACGATATAATCACGCTGATATATTGGTTCCGGTCAGAGCACCGAAGTAAAGCGGTGAGCAGCCTGGTCAGTTCTAAATGCATGACCATTTGGGAATATCTGGTGTTGTATGTGCTGCATGTTCATCTCTGCATTGTTTTCAGTCGTCCTAGACTTCTCCTTGCCACTGGGACCAGCAGGCAGTGCCGACTCAGGGGAGGTGAGGTTTATGATTACGCAACTCTTGCAATACAATTACATACGAAGACACCCTTACAAGGGACATCCATTGTCTCTCGATACACAAGGGAGACTATAACCATAACATTGTTATAATATTAGCAGTAGTACAAGTGGTAGTAGTAGTAGTAGTAGTAGTAGTAGTAGTAGTAGTAGTAGTAGTAGTAGTAGTGGTGGTGGTGGTTGTAGTAGTATCATTCTCTCTTCCTCTTCCCATTTTTTATCATTCTTTCCCTTTAATGACTTGGGCGCCTCTCATCAGGCTGATATATTTACAGCTATTGATAGATTTATGAACGCAGTGAGTAATGGTAAGACACTTAGTAATCGCAGCCCTCACCAATGTTGTATATATTACCGTTTGTGTGTCGCATTACAATACGAATTACAAGCTTTTTATTATAAAATTTAACTCGTTGAAATATCAGCCACACCCGGCTGCGATTTTTGTCGATATTTTAAGTAAGAATATTAGTGCGTTATGATCATAATGAATGCCATCGCATAGTTCATGACGCTATCCATCAATACAACAATGTACCCTCAGAACTTTTGTTAAACACTATAGAACACGAGCATATTCAATTTTATCTATACTGATTGAAGTATCTGCTCTCTAAGATTATATTTATTGTTAAGCTTAAGTCGCAGACATGCAGGGATAGCAGGGGTCTTTTTTCCTGTCTCTTTTGGATACCGAGTCTTAACAAGAGGTTTGTTGTCACGAAAAGCATTCCAGCGACTTCAGTTCAGAATCCTTGCATAACGCTATCCCCCTTACCACCGGTTGAATGTTTTGATTCCTTTTTGTACTGTCGCATCACACACACACACACACACACACACACACACACACACACACACACACACACACACACATAATCACAGAAAAAAAACCCTACATAATTTATCTATTGCTCAGCCGTTGTGATTGCCATAACAACTTTTTCATCTTTAGTTTTTCGTCCATTTATTTCTTCTTCTTCTTCTTCTTCTTCTCCTTCCTCTTCTTCTTCTTCTTCTTCTTCTTATTATTATTATTATTATTTAGTTTCTGTAGGAGATCTCACACAGATGATCATCATGGATTACTCAGTGACAACAACATAATAGTGATCTGTGGAGTCCAAGTGACAACAAGTCTCCACAGATTTTCAGTACTCTTCCCCTTATCCGGTAACCTTTGCAAATAGGTTTGCCCAATCGCAAAAGCTGTTTACCATCAGAAGAAAAGATGACGACGACGACGACGACGATGATGATGATGATGATGAGATTACCAAAATAAATGTACAGGTGATTTTATTATCTTGCGAGGCTCAATCTAAGTGCAAGGACTCCTATTTCAATTCAAATAATTAAACGGTAAACAACTACGGAGATAAGAGATAAAGGCCAGGTGCGGCCAACGATCGAGTATTGTTGCCACTTCTGGGCAGGAGTTGCTAGAAGTAGCTTATCCTGCCTTGACAGAGTTCAAAATAGACTTCGTAGCTTAGTGGAGGATTGCTCTTTTCTATTCCCTGCGACCTCTTTCCCACAGAATAGACATTGCAAGCCTGTCTCTGCTTTATCGTTATTTTCATGCCAAGTGCTCAGCTGAGCTACAATCTATGCCCCCCTTCGCCAAAATTTCACGAAAAAAACTCGTCCATCTGAAACTATCAATAATTTCCCACACTCTTTATTTGTGCCTAAACCTAAACGCAGATTCCATGAACAAAGTTTCTTTCTCTTCCCTTTGCCTGCTTTCCAGCTGACTACAATCTGATTGTCTTCAAGCCCAATGTAAACAAGTTCTTGACGAACCGTCCCCCTAATTAATCCAATTTACAAATTTCCCACTACTTATGTTTACTACGCTATAATCACATTGACTAATGCATACCCATTAACTCTTATCCTCAAGTCGCCTCCGGGACTTGATAAGTGGTGATTCCTGTGTAAAACAAAAAAAAAAAAAAGAGTGGTAGAATTAAAACGAGCAGTCGTTTGGATTCCAGAATTAATTTTTCTGCAGTAACTTCCATTTATAAAGCACTTTTGCAAGACTCTTTTAGAGTTTCGGTCGTAAATATCCAAAGCGCGATGTGAGCTGTTTTCGTCATCGTCGTCGTCATCATCATCATCATCATCATCATCATCATCATCATCATCATCATCATCATGCACTTGTACCGTTCTAACAACTTCTGGAAGGCGCAATGGAAGTTTACTTGTATTATCGTGGTAATGGTCTTTCTCACAGTCTCTTTAATCTCCCCAATTGTTTAATAATGACAGCCTCTTAGGTTTTCTCTGAGCTTAGTTAATAACCAGAAGTCACAGGGATAAAGGTCTGGACTATAAGGAGCAATTGTCTTGTTGCATACCTGTGTCAAATAGTCTGTGACAAAGGATAGAGTTGTGGAAAGCGGCATTATCCTGGTCGAAATGTCACTGATTCGATTTGAAAATATGTTTCTAGTTGGATTTGCTTTTTCTGGCCTTCTTGGGTCTGGGAGAATCAGCATATTTCCACTGGGAAGGCTATCGTTTAGTCTCTGATGCACCTTCCATAGCAGGTGACCAGAGCATCTAGAACTATGGGATCTCATGATTACAAGAAACCTCCTCAATCACCGATTATCATGATTAATAATACGCTTTATAAGAGTTTTTCGTTCAAATCCCTTGGTTTAACATTCACAATCAAAATGAACTTGAACAAATACATTGAAGATATTGCTAAAGCTGCTGCAAATAAGGTGGGCTCTTTCTACCGATTTAAAAAGCTACCCACGCGTGAAACTAGTCTGTTTCTGTACAAAGCTAACATCTGCCGCTGCCATGCATTGCCATATCTGGGTTGGCTAATCTACCAATCTTATATATTTATCTGATAAGGCAAGAAAAAAGGGTCTATAATCTGATAGGTTCCGTACTATCGACGAAGCTCGAACCTCTGGCCCTTTTCCCCACAATGTGGCATCCCTATGCGTGTTTAACAAATACTTAATTGTTGAACTGGTAGCATTTTTACTTTTTCGGTGTTACTGCCCCGACTAACCGGATAAGCAGCAAAATCACACCCTTCACTTTAGAAGTCTCTAAATGTCAGCAAACCTTCTACTTTACTAATTTCTTCCCAGGAACTGCTAGACTTTGGAATTCCCTTTCTGTCTCCTAATTCACATACTATATCAACACGCAGACATTTAAATGTAATGTAAACAGACATTTCGCTGCTCAACTCCCTACATTGTGACCTTGCACATATAGTCTCAAACAGTAGCCATTTACATTCAAGTTCCAAAATGCCTGATTTGGGATGAAAAAGATTAAAACAAAGAATTTTATACGGAAAAAACATATATATATTTCATGCCTATTTTTTAACTTCCATTTTCACCTCAAACAAGGTGCAGTGCCACTTTAAATTAGGGAGCTACTATCAGTGGTATTAGTTGCAGGCATACTATACAAGGGGTCTAGCAGTAAGATGGCTATTCACATTACACTTGAACTTCTGCATTTCAGTACAGTTGAGAAAACATTAATCCGGAAAGGAGTTCTAGAGTCTAACAGTTATGGCGAATAGAACGCCTTCTTACATCTAGGGATATCTACTGTGTAGGGGTGCGACTTGGCTGCTTGTTTAGGTTGTCGAGGGTAATTACGTCGGGAGAGTACAAGGGTCTGTAGTTCTTCAAAGCATCCACCATTAAAATGCTTGTAAAACAGACAGAGGGACGCAACATTTCGTCGATAGGACAATGGTTGAAGCTAGGATGGCAGTTTAGCACCTATCAGTTTGGCGACTCTCTTTTGAACCCGGCCCAAGAGCAAGATACTAGTAGCAGGGGCACCAGCACAAATGTGACAACAATACTCCATATATGGGCTAACGGTGACCTTGTAGAGGTACCTATACTTTCAGGCGTAATTAATTTTCTAGCATGGTAGAGAGAGCCCACCTTCTTCGCAGCCTCCCTGGCAATGCTCTCAATGTATCTGTTCCAGCTCGTGTTCCCTGTGAACGTTAATCTGAAGAGGTTGGAAGAAGTACTTTCAGGTAATGTATCTTTAGCCATAGCTATTGGTGTTTGAGAAGGTTTCTTGCAATTATTGAAAGAGACAAGCTTAGACTTGGAAGCGTTGAATGTGACTACACTAATACGGACGCAGAATGTGTTTATATTATAATTTGAGATCACTTTTAAGACAAGTTTAGTTCACTTTTACAACTTAAATAAAAGTATTTCCAGAAGGCCAAGATAAATCTAAAAATCTTAAATGTGAAACCGACCCCCAGGGGATTTGGCGCTAATTCTAAAAATGTAAGATGGCGGAGAGACCCCCGTATCTAACCCTTATCAATCGACACTTGTAGCTGGTTAGTGACATAAACACAACATTCTTAAATTAACTAGTTGTACACACACCTCTTCCTGCCTCTTCTTTCCTTCTTTAGCTCACACAAAAATATTTTGTTAGTTCTTAATTAAAAATAATATTCTTTCTTTATATCAGATCAAATAAGGTTGGGTACGAATAATCGTGATTTTTTTAAAATCATATGATATAAATCGATTGATTAATTATTAATGAACTTAATATTGGTAATTAACGAAAGTGCAATTATTTAATTAATAAATTAATTAATTAATTAGAGTCTTAACACAAAGAAAAGTGAGTAAAAATCAAGAGACATAAAAAAAAATCTGGTATCATTTTATTATGCAATTTAAAAGATATTTATGGAGTTTTAAAGTTAATTGCTCATAAGGCATTCGGGATTCTTAATTGCAAATCCGATTTCGAACTACATATATTGTGTAATACATGATTTGTTCATAGTTGATGACATATTGTGTGTGATGAATAATAGCGTGGATGAAACGCGGAATATTCTGTGTAGCTTAATTGCCATATACAGGCTGACCCCAAAAAACGGACCCCAACTCTAATTAGGCCCCGTTTCTTAGTGTTTTGTCCGAATGAAATTAAATTTTGGTCATAATTAGTTTATTATATTCAAAACATCATATCAAAACACGAGGGTCTTTGGCATTTTTTCTCCGTTGAGTGTAAAATGGCCAGAAAAACAATTGAATGTCCTGCGTTTTTTTTGGGTCACCCTGTATATTTTATAACTTACTACCTAGCTCTACCTACGCATTGAGCACTGTTGAAGGAAGCCTAAATTGATACTTTCGTATATTAATTTGCGTGATTAAATAAAGTAAATATGTATATATATATATATATATATATATATATATATATATATATATATATATATATATGTGAGGGGGTGTACGTGTGTGCGGTTAGACATATATATGTATGCGAGTATAAGTTTATGGATACAATAAATCTGATTATAAATATATATTAAATTATATAATATTATATTATAATATATATATATATATATATATATATATATATATATATATATATAAACAGAAAAACCAGGTTTAACACGTAATAAATTAAATTTCTGTTTATAACATCGAATGGAAATAATATTTGACGAATTGATGAGAATTGGAGACTTTTATGAAAACATAAAATCATAAAATTCCCATCCCATTAACAAACCGGCTGTAATGAAGAAATCCACGATGAAATAAACAAAAGTCAGAAAAGAGAAAAAATGTAAGTCTTTGAAGGGCAACAAAAATGTATACTAAAAACTCCGACTGTCGCCTGGGCGATCGGATTTCGATCCTGACTTGAGGTAGTTGCTTGTCTAGACGCACTGAGTAGCTGTGAAACATCGAAACAGTACTATATATATATATGTATATATATATATATAAACAGTACTATATATACATGTATATATATATATATATATATATTTATATAAAAGTGAACGTGGATGTGTGTATGTCTGGCTGTGGGTCTGTGTACATTTCCCTACGCAATAACGCTGTCAATTTTTAGTCTACAGACTTGAAATTTGATATACAGGGTACTGAGATTTGGGAAAATCTTTGTGATCGGTGGATTTTGATATACAGAGTATTGAGATTGGAGACAATCGATGTGATCGGTTTTCGGTCGGAAATTTGGCTGTTAAGGGGTCAAAGTTAAACGATTTGTCCTTTGAGAACTCTACCAAACTTCTTCGACAATTTTGGGTCTAAACACTTGAAATTTTAGATATATGTTCCTTGGACATGGATCTGACTTAATAACTTTATTTGAGCCCAAAACAATAAATGTTAAGGGGTCATAATAAGGGTCAAATTTTTTTTGTTTGTTTTTTGCTCAGCATACACCTCCAAACACCCGGGCAACGCGGCCGAAGTGCTAGTATATATATATATATATATATAAGTGAACGTGTCTGTGTATCTGTGTGTCCAAGTGTCTGTGTGTCCAAGTGTCTGTGTGTGTACATTTCCCTATGCAATATCTTTTTCAATTTTAAGTCTACAAATTCGAAATTTGATATACAGGGTACTGATATTTGGGAAAATCGTTGTGATCCGTTTGTGGCCAGAAATTTGGCTGTTAAAGGGTCAAAGTTGAACGATTTGACTGTTGAGAACGCTACCAAACTCCTCCGACAATTTTGAGTTTAAACACTTGAAACTTTAGATATAGGTTCCTTAGTCATGGATCTACTTAATAACTTGATTAGAGCCCCAAACAATAAATTTAAAGGGGTCATAATAGGGGTCAAATTAAAAAAAAAATTGACCTCGGCTGTCTCTACCAAATTACTCAGACAATTTCTGGTCTAAACATTTGAAATTTTACATAAAGGGTATTCAGAGATAGGCCAAGCTTTTTCATCGGTTTGGATCGAAAATTTTTAGTTACCAATATATAAAGTTATGTATGTATGTATGTATGTATGTATGTATGTATGTATGTATGTATGTATGTATGTATGTATGTATGTTTGCATGAGTGTCTAAAACTTTCGACAAAGGTGACAGATTTTACCAAATCAGTATCGTTTTAAAGTTCGACGTTTCATACAACAAATATCCAATAATTTGCTACAAACATTAATATCTTGACCTTCAACTAGACACTATTCTATAGGATGGGGTCGCTTTTTTCGCCGATATTTGGTAAAGTTGTCCTCTCCTTTCGATTGTCTATCTTAATTTAAACATAACACCCTTCAGGTTTGGCGATGGTCGTAAACTCAAAGACGTCAGGTTTTTCCCCCCGTTCTTTTCCTCCTTCGCGATAAGGGTTCGAGACTGCCTTCCTACTACCACTTTTATTTTTTTCGCTCAACATACACATGCAAACACCCGGGCAACGCCGGGCTGAAATGCTAGTATATCTATAAAAGTGAACGTGGTCTGTGTGTCTGTGTACATTTCCCTACGCAATAACTCTGTCGATTTTAAGTCTACAGACTCGAAATTTGAATATACAGGGTACTGAGAGTTGGGAAAATCAATGTGATCGTTTTAGGCCAGAAATTTGGCGATTAAGGCGTCAAAGTTCAACTATTAGACTTTTGAGAACTCTACCAAACTTCTCCGACAATTTTCGGTCTAAAAACTTGAAATTTTAGATATAGGTTCCTTGGACATGGATCTAACTTAATAACTTGATTTAAGCCGAAAATAATAAATTGTAAGGGGTCATAATAGGGGTCAAAGTTTAAAAAATTGACCGATTTTTTTTCCTCAGCATACACCTCCCAACACCCGGGCAACGCCGCGCACCCATGCTAGTAATAAAATGATGGTAAAATGATAAAAGAAAAATCTGTAAAAAAAAAAATGCTTATTAAATAATTTAGAAACCCAAAGAATTTTTACTAATAAAGTAAATGTATTTGTATTATTAGAATTCTTCGGACTACTGTTCCCATCTTGAGGGTCATGACTTGCGCTGTGATTGCAGCATGTTCCTTTCGTTGTTTTGACTCTCGACTCAGTTGGTATCTTATATGCTTTTATATAGAGTCATGTTGTTCTCAGTTGATTAACTGTGTCTAACTGTATCGGATATATACTCGAGAGTCAAAACAGTGAAAGGAGTGTGCTATGGTCATGACCCTATGCATGCCATGACTAAAAACTGTATATGAGATCCCATGTTTGCCTGTTTTCCAGTTGACTACGATTTAGTCGTCTTCAAGTCCAACGTAAACAAATTCTTGTAGAACCATCCTCTTAAGTAATCCAATTTACCAACTTTCCGCTACTAGCGGACTGAAATGCTAGTATACATATAAAAGTGAACGTGTCTGTGTGTCTGTGTATATTTTCCTTCGTCTAAATTCTGTCAATTTTTAGTCTAAAGACTCGAAATTTGATATACAAGGTACTGAGATTTGGAAAAACCTTTGGGATCGGTTTCAACCAAAAATTTGGCTGTTAAGAGGTCAAAGTTCAATGATTTGACCTTTGAGAGCTCTACCAAACTCCTCCGGCAGACAGACAGAGAGAGACAGACAGAGAGAGACAGAATTAATGCCGAAAAGTTGTATTCCAACCTCCATGATGTTGAGCATTTTATAATTTATTCCTTTAATTCAGTTGACTTATACAATTCTTGACAGTATCTGTTTCGTAGGGCAAAATCAATCACTTAATTTTTATATCAGTCAGTTAATCTATTACGTCCTTAACTCATCAGAAGCAACAGCAACGATCAATCCGTCAAAATGAATTGAAATGTGATTTGACATGGTAAAACTCCGAAAATTGTAAGAGAAGCTGCAGTTACCTTTATATTTTTCATTACGCCATATTAAATTTTTATTCAAACAAAGTCATTAAACCCAACTATTCGTACTAACAATTTTAATTAATTATGAATATTTCTATTTAATAATTAGTAAATTTATTAATTCTAAGTTTTTTTTATACATCCTTATTAAAATAATACCAACAAATTATAAACTATTATACATGTTTGTATATACGAAACTAAACTAAGCTAAAAAAAACCCTGATATTATTGGTATATAATAACAAAATATATTTCTACAGTGTATATGTATATATATATATATATATATATATATATATATATATATATATATATATATATATATATATATATATATAATCTGAGTTTCTCCAGAGGTTAAGAAGCCAAAGAAGTTTAAGGAGATACTACTATTGTTAATTAATGGAGTAGAGCAGGGTATACTCTTTACTTGTTATTACAATAGCAGTAATATGTTGTTACACAGTCATGAGCATGTTTCAGTCAGCTAGTTTGGAAGAAGAAAATTTAAATATTGCAATCATGAAAATAAATGCCAAAACAAAATGAAAAAAAGATAAGGAAAATATATTTTTAGGCAGGTTTTTATTTGTGGTGGATAGTGCCGTGTCAATATTTTGTACATCTTTCTATTCCTGAACCATTGCTTGGTTTATATTTTTGGAGTGTTTCGGCGTGCAAGCAACGACGGAGAAGATGTTATATAATTTGTTTTCTTGTACACGCTCAATCCAGTAAATAAGTATTTTATTGTCTGTTTATGAGTGGTTAATATCCTTGTATTTCTTATAATATATTCTTGGACTGATGAGGTGATTTATGAAAAATGGATGAAGAATATATATTCGTGGATATTCTTGGCTTGATGAGATGATTTTCCCTGGCACGGTGGTCACTCAAACATGTTTGCATATGTGTAGCCATTAGTTATCACATCCAACATATATATATATATATATATATATATATATATATATATATATATATATACATTCTTCATCCATTTTTCTTAATTACACCTTGTCTCGGCAGCCGAGATAACGCATATCTTATTTTTCTTTTAATAATATTTTAATTCTTTCTCCTTATCCTTGTACCTATTTGTGAATTATTCCACGGATTTCGGCCTTTTGGATTATTTTGGACAATCTTCCAATTACGCGATTTCCTTGGATTTTACCTATGCGAATGGAAATTTAACTAACTTTTTTGGATTTACATTTTTGGATTTTACCGGCATTAGATACTTTACCTTTCACCAGACTATCCATTCACATGAAATTACCTATTTCTTCACCCTATTCCCTATGCTTCACTTTTTGTTATCAAGTAAGATCTTTGACTTACTTGCAGTTTCATCAAATACTTTTGCTTGCAAAATCCGATTCCGCATTTTGCTAATTTCTACCCCCTGATGAGAAGAAAGTATTTCTTCAAAACTCCACGGATTAAGGACTATCCACTTATTAAGTATTTCCTTTTCAAATTAAATATATTTTTAACTCATTTCAAAGTGTTTTTAACATGTTTTATTAACTGTTAGCTCTTATATATACATATATATGCCCGATTGTATAATCCCTTTTTCCTTATTATATATCAACAGAAGCAATTTGCCCGTCAAAAAAAATAAAATAAAATAAATAAATAAAATAATCAAATTTTTTAATGATAATGCCGTTCACCAAATTCTGTCTGTGTTTGTTTACAATATCACCAAAGCTGAAATTTGATTTATGTTTAGTTTTTAAATATGAAAACGAAGAAATGATTAGCGGCAATTTTATATAGTAGGCGTCCTGTTATCGTAAATTAATAAGAAAATAATAAAAGAAAATGGCGAGGAACACCAAGGCTTTAACAAGGAAGTCATTCGATCTTAATCGAATGCTCCAGCCTAAGCTATATCTCTAGATTATTATAAATCTATTTTTTGAGAATAAATTATTTGTTGATGTTTTATTATAATTCTTGGCCAGTGTGACGTAAAACATTCCTCTGTAAAAATTATTTTTATCTATAAGAGAGAAAAATATATTGATATATATAAAACGGTTGTTTATTTTCTCGTCTATATATATATATATCTGTCTCAACATTGGGCAAATCAAGATTTTGCACCATTCGAATATTACAATCAAGAGGTATTTTCCTGTCAAAATTCACAAAAGTCGACCCAGCCAACAGAGTCCATAGGGAACCAATTCGCACAAAGTTCCCTCAATATAATAGTACAAACGCACAAACACACACACACACACACACACTAATATATATATATATATATATATATATATATATATATATATATATAAAATATATTTGTAGTCATCGACATACAGTCCTGTTTAGTTGTAACTCAACTCATCAGTGCCGCTAGACTAGTATCTCTCCCAAGCCAAGGATTGCACCTAGAACCGTCGTGTTGACAGTCGGCGGTTCTCCCACTCGACCATGGAATTGACGCCCGTAAATAACTCGTCGGAATGTCTATTTAAATAGACACCCACCACCAGCTTTAAAGTGCTCAAATCGTCTGTTCGTAAACAAACAACGAGCTTCACATTTTTAGCCAATTAAGTAGCGGGTGAGATTATTTACGACAGTGCTCTATCCAAAGAGGGGGGCTTTATATGTATATATATATATATATATATAACTTTATAATTATATAATGAATTATGTCGTCATTAGATTACTTTATGAATTTGTTTTCGTTGGCGGCAAAATTTTTACATTTCCCCCCCCCACACACACACATACATACATACATACATACATACATACATACATACACATAAACACACACATATATATGTGTGTGTGTTTGTGTGTATGTATGTGTGATGACTGTCTTGTCGGTTTCCACGCGTAAGATCCGCCAAAACAACTAAATTGTTCTGAAATTCACACTGATCATTTGTTTATAGTTGTGAAGGCTTTTTGTAGAACCTACCACACTTTTTGATACAACTGCTAATCTTAGTCGGGGGAATTGCTGCCATAAGACAGAGCATACATTACACCTAAGGTTGTTTCATCAGAGTTTTCTTTATCTTAGATGCATGTCTTTAGGAAGACCGAAAGCGAATCTCTCCCAGTGGATAAAACGGCACATTACATACAATACAGAATTCCCAAAGGGTCAACCAAATGATAACAGCCAGACTCATCGCTGCTTTACTTCAGTGATCTGTGGAAACACCGTGATATATATATATATATACATATATATATATATGTATATATATGCATACATATATATATATATATATATATGTATATATATATATATACATATATATGTGTCAAGAGTGTGCGTTTCGATATAGATGCGTTTATTTCATTTCAATAAAATCAAAAAAAACATCAGGTTCGCTTGAAAGCCAAATTATTATGCAATATTACATATTACGAACATAAACACAGTGGTAAAATGAATGCTTATTTTCGCAATATCCCATTGTAATTTTTCTTTCAAGCGCACCTGATACGTATTTAATGTTAATAATTTCATAATTATTATACATACATATATATATATATATATATATATATATATATATATATATACACATATATATATATATACATACACACATTTTCTGTGTGTGTGTGTGTGTGTGTCTATGTCTTCGTTTACGTGTTTATGTGAGTTAGTTCTCTATGGACTCCTAAACGGCTGGGTACTTTTGGAATTTCAGACAAATCTACGTTTTGTGTGTAAGGGTGTTTTTAGATAGGGTTTATATCGGTATGCTTCAGTTTACTATCGATAATCGATGATTGATAATTGTAGAAAAAGCTGATTAAAGAAGGAACCGTGCGATTTTTAAAATCATAGTTAACATCCTTATTCATGCTAACACATCAAGTGCATTTGAGAATCTTTCTCACTACACAAACAGAAGGACTCGGTGTTTAAAGTCCACAGTATGCTAAGCCTTTGGCACGTTCGAACTGAACGTTTCTGTTTATGGCAAAAATAGAACCATGATATTTGACTTTTGCTTTTTAAATTTTTATTTCAGACAATTATCTAAAACAAAAATTATTAAATCAACTCTTGGTATTTTACAGTTTTATTTTGACTACTTATTTTGTTGAGTAAATCACTGGCGGGAGACATATGAAGCTTCCTCACGATCCACCGTAGTGGGTCCAAGACTAGAGCCACTGTTTTGATTGAAAAAGGATAAATCTCCCTGATAACAATAGAAGTAATGTGAGTTAGAAACATTGATCCTTATTCAATATCGGGCAACGCCGGGTTTCCCTACTAATTTTCTTGCATTTTTTGCTACAATTAACAAAAATATGCATTTTTCTTAATCGTAGCAAAATCGCAAGTGAAATATTGTGCTAAAATAATTACTTGATATCATACGGGAACCATACGGTTATACCATACATAAAAATAACCATGATAAAAAAAACGAAATATCGAAAAGGAAACACGGATATCACCCACGAAAACAACAATACGAATTTATCTTAGATATCGACTCTTCACGTATTTGCGTTATTTTTATAATCGCTTTAAAGACAAATATAGTTTTTTGTTCTATTTGTAACTTAAAGAAAATATTTCCCGGCAGCCAAAATAAATCCAAATATTCCAAATATCTAATAGACGCTTACGGAATTTGGCGCTGATTCCTAAAAGGAAACAAAATCGAAGATGGCGGCCATCTCTAACCTATGTCCTTCGGCACTTGTTGCTTGTTAGCGACATCAGCGCCACATTCTTATATATTCTTCCTACTTCCTCTTTCTGTAATAAAAGCAATATATATCTCTTAGTGTGTGTATGTGTGTCTGCTCAGTGTTTATTGAAAACTACTGGTTCGACATAGCTGAAATGTTGTCTGATCCCTTGTTAACATAAGGTTAACGGAACTATATATTGCTCGAAAAAGACTTAGCAACTATTATGGATAAAAAGCGGTTGGTCAGTACAATACTATATTTTCTAGAGGCATTCCAGAAAACTAATGGGACAAAGTAGCTGGGATTTTGCGTGAACGTTTGTTATGTGCAGCGAATTAAGTATTATGGGATCTGTTAGATGATCATTAAGGGTTTCATGAGTATCAGTCACCAGAATACTCCCTTCTACAGGTGTACTTCGTCAAACTCGAACCTTTCTCTCAAATAAGAGAAAATGTATGTCGAATTAGGGAATCGTTCTGACGAGGTAATGAATCTTTAAGTCGAATCCAGGCATCTTTTTATCTAACTCTGGAATGTCTGTGGACCATGCTCCATGTTTAAAATAAAGAGTTTCGTATGAAATTCCGCGATGACTCCAGAGGTAGAAAAAAAGATTCCGGAGTTCGACAAAAAGACTCCTCAATACTAAAAGATTAACCTGAAGATGTTCTGAAGTTACATAAGCCGAAACGTTGTGAAAATAACACTCGATATTTGAACAGGAGCCAGACAATTCAAACATTATGAATACGATGGCCTTTGAATGTTATATACTAAAAGGAAGATCTGACATTGTTTGGGGACTAAACAATAGTCGCTACTATGTACTTTAAAGCTATGCTCATAAAATATACTTTCAAACTATACTCATAAAATATACTTTCATATTATACCTATAAAATATGACTCAGTGTTTACTCGTCTTCTACTCTGCTGTACCATTTAACATTCCTGAAAGGATACGAAATGTTTGAAACTCATCTAAATTTATCTAAATTTATAAATATGGTTCGAATTTGTTATTTCACAACGTCATGTAACCTCGGACCTTCTTTAACGGTATATTGTCAAACTGGGAAATTATTTTGTCTAATTCGAAAATCTTTTTGTCTAATTCCGAAATCTGTTCGTCTAATTCGAAAATCTTTTTGTCTAATTCAAAAAAATTTTGTCGAATTCGGAAATCTTTTTGTCTAATTCAAAATTTGTTTGTCTAATTCGGAAATCTTTTTGTCTAATTCGAAAATCTTTTTGTCTAATTCAAAAAATTTTTGTCTAATTCGGAAATCTTTTTGTCTAATTTTAAAATCGTTTTGTCTAATTCGAAAATCTTTTTGTCTAATTCGAAAATCTTTTTGTCTAATTTTAAAATCGTTTTGTCTAATTCGAAAATCTTTTTGTCTAATTCGAAAATCTTTTTGTCTAATTTTAAAATCGTTTTGTCTAATTCGAAAATCTTTTTGTCTAATTCGAAAATCTTTTTGTCTAATTCGGAAATCTTTTTATCTAATTTGGAAATGTTTTTGTCTAATTCGGAAATCATTTTATTTCATTCGGAAATCTTCTTGTTTAATTCAAGAACCTGCACGGAATTTCGAACGAAGATCATTACTAAATCCGCAAAGGGAACATACGTTCTTTCAGCTCTGTCTGGGTAGAAGTGCTAAGTAATTCGCAATTGTATTTTTAGTGTCATTCACACCAAGGATTGAAACTTCAACCTTCAGGAGAGTGTAAAATTACAACTGAATTATTATCAAATACATTATTAACTACGTCACGAGAACTTGCGAGTTCGCCAGGATACACATGACGAAGTCGGAGGATATATCGCATTAATGTTGCAGGAAAAAAAAAACATTCAAGATGAGGCCAGTAGTCCGAAGAATGTTTGTATAAATGTGTTAAAGTGTTTTATAAATCGATACTTTATTTTCGTTCCATCACCTGAAATGTTTTAAAAGTACGTATATATTTAGATTTAAGTTTGATTTTGTCCGTTTTGTGTAGACGTATCTATAATTTTACTTTTTAATATTTTTTTCCGGGCAGTGTAAGTTAGCATGTAGACTTCGTCGCAAGAAAACAGAAAAGAAAAAAGAAAAAAAAATTACTCGCTGTTCAGTTTTTAACAAAAATACTTTTATTCCTGCTTCTCTGGCCACGCGTTACTTCCCGAATCTGCCGTGACGTCCACCATTGTGTCGCATTGTGTAGTAGTTGTCCTTTAGCAGAACGTAACAAATGGAGGTCAGGTTTCTCAAATTCCTAATTCTTGTATGGCACAACCTACGTTTATTGATTTTTATTAAGATCCTCTCCTCTCTATTACCCTGCGAGAGTCACCTGGGTGTTCCAAACATAGTTAGTGTCATGGGATTCTTATGCATCTCAATACAAAATGTTATAGTGTTATAATTTTGTAAAATATAGTTATCCTACTGGTTCAGCATGTACCTACAATGCGCGTAGAAAAGGTTGAATCACTTGTATCTTTATATTAATATAAAATTATACAATAACATACATTTTAATTAAGGGAAAATTAAGATATTATATTAGCTAAGCTCATAGTTACAAGACTGAAAAAGTAATTGCAAATAAAAAAATAATCACCTCAGAATTCTTGATAAAGAAAATACCAAAACATAGTAATTCTATATTAAATATTGCAGAGTAACCTAAGGATGCATAATATGCGCTTAATCTACAAATTTTCAATTCCACTAAAAAAATACAAAAATATATAAATCATAAAATCATACGTACATTGTCAGCTGGGGTGACTGGACATCTCAGAAGGACAAAGCAACATCTACCTCCAAGGAAAACCGAGATACAGCTCCTCCATACTATGTGTGCAATATTCCCACTGAGTCAGGAGAGTACTAGGAGGAAGATAAATAAATAAGGTGCTAACTAGGAAGTATGAACACTTAAGTAAAACTGGGGTGACAAAATACTCCAGAGGCCTAATGCAGGGTTAAAAGTATTGTTTATCAAGCCTTGATTTTGAGAAGCTATTATATTCCTCTATTGATCATAACTGAGCGATTAAAACCTTCTACAAGAATATCATATAGTATCTGACGTCAGTAAGTTGGTAGTCAGTTTACAGAGTTTCTCTTATGTATATATTAATGTGTCACGTACATAGGTTATGGAAGTCGTGTTGCCTGTCAAATTGAATTAAAATGTATGGTATTTGTTATCTTTTTACTCTCTAATGACATCGGTTCGATATTCTTTTACAGGTTCTCTAGAAGGACTGACATGTTTTTTGTAACGTAGTCGTTATACTAAAGGACAAGAAAGAAACTCGACTAACTTTTTTTAAAACAAAAGTCTTTATATATTGTATTTCCAACAACGTACTTTCCTAAATATTTAAAAAAAGTTAATTTCTTTTTCACTGGCCGCGTGTGACTTTTCGTCTCTTCTATGGCGTAACCCACGTGTCTCGAACACGCGCTTTTCTGAACACCCGTCTCGAACACCTTTTTCTCTGAACACGTCTCGGATACCTTTGCTTCTTTGGACACGCCTCGAGCAAGTGCTTCTCTGAGACACCTTCTCCAACCAAATATGTCCTTTTGCCTCTGTTTTGACGTCACATCTCGCAGCCGGCTTGATAATTTTATATATAAGCTACCGAAGCTGCTACCAGTGTTAGCCGTTCTACAACCGCATCAAAGAACCAATATTTTTTCTCGTTAAAAACCTGTGGACTATTGCATTAAAAATAAGAATAATATTTGATTTATTTTAATTGGTTTCTTTTATCTTCAGCTTTTTTTTTTAGTTAAAATCAAACCGTTAAAGGGGCCCGTCTGTGTGCTTGTGCGTGCGTTTGCATGTCTTCTAAAAATTTGTCATCTGCATCCGATCGAAACTGGACCTTCTTAAAGGTCAATGTCCCGGATGCATAATATGTTAAAATAAAAAAATATTAATTCTGCGGTGATCAACTGGACCACTTTCGGAAGACAGATCCTTTTTTCGCATTCACTTACGTGTATTCAACTGAAACTATGTTTAAATTGCTTATTTTTAACGTCGTGTCGGCTTAAGCAGTCGTGGCCGTATCTGCTTAAGTAATTGTCCGTATGTTTTTGCTTTCTTCTCCTTTTTCCCATTTCATGTTCGAGCCCGGTCACCATGGCTCTTTTTTCTTTTTCTTTTTTTTTTTGTTGTACTGGCACCCCTTCCTATTTTGATTGAAAGAAAATGCTTTTTTTTTAATTTATTTTTATTTTTTGTGAGACGGAGATTTTTTTCCTGTGCACGGACATGAAAATGTTCTTAATGTCCAGAGAATAGCTTATTGTCTTTGTACCTCTTCTGCTGAAATATCTTTAAACGTTCTTCTTTTTTGGGTCGATTACATTTTCGAATTTTTATCGGTTCTTTTATTTTTTAAATTGTTAATGTATTGACGTTGCCCACGATGAAGTTGGCATAAAAGAATAAAAAAAGGGCTAACCTCAGTATAGCAGATGAGTCCAAACAAAATTCCATATGGACGCGGGCTACGCCGGGTATCCATGGTTATTTGTATAAAGGCCACTGGTCAATACCATATCGTATGAATCGAATGCTTATGTTGTTGGCATTGGTATCACCGATATATTTCTATTCAGATTTCTTACTAGAAAGACATCCAATATTCACAGAAAGGACCATGTGAAGGTTGCCAACATCCTAAGTGGAAGTTATTTTATGAGACAAACTGAATTTAAACATGAAAGCCGTCAGTTTAATATTTAACTATCATCTCCAAACAGGTTCTTGCTAATGCTAATTTCAGATGAGGTTAGGGTGCTTTTATTTACACCATCTACGCGAATATCATATATTATCCGAGGTCAGTGAATTAGTAGTTGCTTACATCAAGTAGTCACAGACTTTATTTCTATAATATTTATAGTTAGAAATTATAAAAATGAATAAACATAAAAAAAGATTAGAGAAAACTAGCTGGACGTCCAGCGTTGCCTGGTCGTAAAATACGCTTAAACGTGACATTTTAATTCATGCAAATTGTGTATATATTATTATAGAATTAATCCTATATTGATTGTTATATATCACCGGAATAATTTTCCAGGTAGACTACTTCGCAAAGAAAAATGTTTAAAAAATAGTAAATAATAACCCGTTCATCAAATTCCGTTCGTGTTCGTTTAAAATATCGCGCTAGCGGATATTGTGGTTTCACGATGAACATCCTGAAAAATCACTTCTGATTAATATTTAGTTTTAAAATATTCAAACGAAGAAATAATTTTCGGCGGTTTTTAATGATATCTTTTCTTTTATCGTAAATTGAACTCATTAATAAGAAAAATAAAATGGTAAGGTACACCCGGGCTTGAACTAAGTTATATTTACAGATGTCAATAATTCAGTTTTTTTTTTAAGAAATGATTTACTGCTCCCTTGGTCGGTGTAACGTCCAATATTCCCCTGTAAAAATTATTTGTTATCTCTAAGAAAGAATCGGATCTTTTCGATTTTCGATACTTATCGGATGAATTTCTATACCAAACATATCCGCAAACACTGCCAGGCATGTAAATTTCATTTGTGTGAAATTTTAAAATGATAGAGTCAGCCGTTTTAGAACCTATGAGGAACGAACTCAAACACACAAAGTGATTTTTATATAATAGTAGAGATAGGCGGTATAAAATAAAGGGACAAGGAAAACGAACGAAATGTGACAGAAAAAATAATAAGAATAAAAGCGTAAATAATAGTAAAAAAATCAATTGCTATAAAAAGAAAGTAACGTATGAGAAAAAAAAACAAGAACCGAATAAGAAACTTAAGATATGCGAGAAAATAAACGCAAGAAAAAGATTAAAAGAAAACATAAAACGAAACGAAAAAAATTACACAAAAAGTAAATCAAGGAAATAAATAAACGAAACTGTAATACAAAGAGCAGATAAAAGAAAAGAAATCATAGAAAGCGACATATAAAAATAAGAATGAAAATCAACAAAAAGATATAATCAAAAAAGGGAAAGGAAAAAAACAAAAACATTAAAATAGACACAAAAAATAATTAGATAAAAAACGAAACAAGGGAAAAAAAAGAAACGAACTAACACAATAAAATAATAAACAGAAAGGAAACAAAAAAATGAAAAAGCCAAAAACGCTCTCATTAGTTAGTATTAGAAGACCTGTTACGTTTAAAAACATATACTATATACAGAAAAAATATACATATATAAATAAAGATTAACACGAGTAAAATTCACTTGTACTTTCACTTTCACTTTCACTTTCACTTTCGTTTTTATTTGTAAATAAGGTTTTTTTTTCTCTAGAAAATACAGATGTTTCTCATTTCAGTAAAGGATACCATATCACTAATCTGCGTGGAAAAAAAAATGATGAAAACAGCGAGACAAGAAGTGAGTAAACGCGGGGCATAGCCAACTGTAGAATTGGTATTCTCTCTGACAGCTTAGCGACATCAGTTCGACATTCTTTCACTTCCTGTTGCATCAATTTATTTCTGGTTGCTCTGATTCCGGAAGTCGACAAGGAAGGCGGAGTCATCCGCATATTGTGTATCAGCCTCGAGCAGTTGTGCTTGTCTAACATGGATTTAGATTAGGTTACAATAAAATACGATGAATTCAGTCTCAGAAAATGTTCCTTATTCACATATCTAAGTGGTATATATCTACATAAATATAAAGTAAAATTTAAGGTTTACTATGACATATGTTATGACAAGTATAATCAAATATCTTTCACCAACTCCCAAACTCTCATTTTTCAAACTTACTTTCTCATCAGTTTTTTTTTTTTTTTAAATTTTCCCTATCTCGTTTCTATCCCTCTGTCTTCCGAATGAGTCATATTGAAAATATAATCCAATTTTTTCTTTCTCCTTTCTCTTTCTACCTATCTTTGTATATATATATATATATCGATGCTTCCGGCTAGTTTCGAAAGAGAAAGTATATTTTCTGTAAGGGCAGCTTTGATGCAAGGATTGCGCAATATTCACCACACTTGTCCTGAATCAACTGCATTACCACTTATCAAGGCCCAGACGCCACTCAAGGATTAGGATTGAAAATATTCAACAAATGTTTTATCAACGGATTAGAAAATTTGTATATAGGGTATTCAGACATATGGAAATATATCTAGCATAATGTATCTATTATATCTATAAAAGTGGAAAGGAGAAGCACAGGATGACTGGAATCAATTCTGAGATAAGCGGAGAGCACATACGGCACCTGAAAGTCCCAATTTGGTCACCCATATAGTACTGACCAGGTCCAATGTTGCTTAACTTCGGTGATTAAGTGGGAACAGGTGTGTGAACGTGATTATGTTGTATGTATATATATATATATATATATGTGTGTGTGTGTGTGTGTGTGTGCGTGCGTGACTATGCTGTTCCTTTATAAAGTCTTGGAAGTTTTTTAACCTTTAAACTATATAAAAAACTTATTTAATTTTAATTCATTTTTCTTTCTTTGGAACACTATTTCGTCAGTAATTTATTCACCTGCAATCAATGCATGAACTTGCGTTCTCGAATTCACAATAGTCATAATGTTAATTTAAGGTCTCATCAGGTGTTTATTATGAAACACTGTTTCGGGGAATTAAAAACAAAACAATATATTAAATTATGTCTCCCCAACAGTGTGGATAGCATACCACCTCCCTTAATCACAAGAGCAAAACATGTTCCACATATAGAATCTAGTTACCTACTCATTATTTATTTAGTAGGGAAATTATTTGGTAGGGAATGTACACAGAAACACACTGACAAACATTTTCACTTTTATAGATATATAGATAGATAAGATATAGTTTATAATGTTTGCATAAATAAAGAACACTATACAATAATACAGCTCTATTGTTATTGAGCACTGGTTTTAAACACAGTAGTTACATTTAGTTCAATACAGTGCGTCTATTCCCTATGGACTCCAAAACGGATACTCCGTTTCTTTTTCTTTTAATTTACACTATGCGTCTGTGAGTGTTCTTAGATAGGTGTTTACCGGGATGCCTGCAGTAATTATCGAAAATCGAAAGCTAAAAAAAACACACATATTAAAAACTGAACGCAGAACGTGTCCAGTGTAAAAAATCAACAGTAGTTTCTTTAGTAAGACAGGTGCGCGATCAAACGGAATGTTCCTGCTTAAAGCACAATTGAGCCATGATACGTAACTTTAGCATTTTAACCTTAAATACAAGCATTATGTAAAGTGTCTACCTCTATCAGTACTCTCTACTCATATATATATATATATATATATATATATATATATATATATATATATATATGTATATATATAACTACTTAATTTACCCACATAATTAATATACGAAAGTATAAATTTATTCGTAAACTTTAAGTATTTACTTCAAAAGTGCTCAATACGTAGGTAGAGCTAGTTAGTAAGTTATGAAATGTATATGGCGATTAAGCTACACTGAATATTCCGCGTTTCATCCACTCTAGGATTCTTCAGGCTTATGCGCGAATTCTGTGGTTATTTGTCGTTTTTTTATATATAATAATATATTATATAAAAACGAAGAATCCTAACGACAAACAACCACAGAATTCGTGCATAAGTCTGAAGAATCCTAGAGTGGGTGAAACGCGGAATATTCAGTGTAACTTAATCGCCATATACATTTTATAACTTACTATATATATATATATATATATATATATATATATATATATATATATATATATATATATATATAATTATAATAAAATATTTCTGTATATCAATATAAATGCACAGTGCCACGCCGCCGATTACTTATACAAAAGATGGACATCTTGACCTCCGCATTTCGAAGTCTTTGACTACTTACTCAATTTTCTTAATTAAGGGAACATTTACCAACTCGAAATAACTTGTATATTCCTATAACATTTAAAATAAAATTGTTTTATTATAAAAATTTTATATGCTATATACATAGTTTACATGTACTGTATGTATGCTATATGATAGTGATGGGACGATTGCGATATTTTTTCCGATTCCGATACCAATTCCGTTTTTTGTTTATAAATCTCTAAATATATAACTATAAAATCGTTCTTTTGTCCCGATTTTAATATGCATGAGGGTTCATATATATATATATATATATATATATATATATATATATATATATATATATATATACTAGCTGTAAAACCCGACGTTGTCCAGGATTGTATGAGGATAACTATTATGAACTTTTCATTATTTTCATAACGCAGTATTACTTCCTTTGTTTTAACTAACTTTTTCTTTTTGTTTTATTTTCTTATATAGTCGGGGGAGTTGCTGAGCCTTAGTGCTTGTTATTATATAAAAGCAACGCTGTGTGTGTGTGTGTGTGTTTGCAGGATCACCGAAGTTAAGCAACGTTTAACCTGGTCAGTACTAAATGGGTTACCATTTGAGACGTCCAGGTGCTGTATGCGTTGTCCGCTAATCTCGGCATTGTTTCCAGTCGTCCACGGCTTCTCATTGCGACTGAACTCAAACAATGCCGATTCAGTGGTTAGGGAATGCGCCACACATGCTTCACTATTACACACGCAGCTGCCCCTACAAGGGGGTATCCTTTACCTTTCGAGACTTAACGGAGGCATCGACGTTCGTTCCATATCGACTCGAAAACAGCTAGGCAGATTTTTATGAAATTACACACGGATATACTTTGTGTCTCGTAGCGTTTTGAAACAGGTTTTGCTTAGGAATGTATTCGATAAGCATCGATTATCAATAATCGAAATAATCTGACAAAAGAAGAAACAGGTCATGTTGACCAAAGTTAACACCTTACACAGTCTAACATCACAAGTGCATTTGAGAAGTTTTATTACTACACAAGCTGATGGGCCCGACATATTAAATCAACAGTAGGTTTTTTTTATATGAGAGAAAAGTGTTCGAATGGAATAGTTCTGTTTAAAGCACAATTGCACTATGATACTTCAGTTACCTTAGAAATTTGGACGAAATTGCAACCGGATTTCTTTATTAATACACGGAAATAGCATGTTCTTGTCCTAACATGAAGGGCTATTAATGAAACTTAAATCATACGGTATAACTGTAGGAATACTTAATATAAGTAGATATTTCTTAGATAATAGAATCATCCAGGTTATCATTTATAGATGTTCATTTTATCAACTTAACATTAATGCAGGAGTAACTCAGGGGTCGATGCTTGGACCGCTATTATTTATGATATTCATCAATGACATCCCCGATAATATTGTGTCCGAGACGGATATATTTGGTGAGGATACAACGCTCTATAACATGTATGAGGGATGAACAGATGTATGCAAACTCCAAAACAATGGCTGACTCATTAGAAAATGACCTCCAAACAGTAGGACGCAAATGGATAGTAACATTTAATGGTAGTAATACTAAACTTCTCTCCTTTAACAATTACAAGGCGCCTCTCCAGCCACCGATATCCATGACAAATACCCTCGCTGCTTGAGAATTCTTCCTTCAAACTCGTCGGCTTAGCATTTACTGGAAATATGATCTTGAACAAATATATGAATGACATTGGGAAGACTGCTGCAAGAAGGTTGGTTTCCTTTATCGTACTAGAAAACTACTCACACCTGAGAGTATTCTGTACCTCTTCAAAGACACCATTCGCATGAAGAATTTTTGCCACATCTGGTGCATCTACCATTAGTCTCTATCTCTTGGATAGGGTCCAAAAAGGTCTCTAATCGAATAGGTCCTACTTTGTCAACAAGGCTCCAAACTATGTTTCGTCGTTGCAATGTTGCATCCCTATACTTGTTTTACAAGTATTTTAGCGCTCTGATGAACTCATTGCACTTGTGTCCTCTCGACGTACATATCCCACACAAACCGGCTTCGCAACAAAATCACACCTCTTCGCTCGTAATTGTATTTTTAGTGTTGCCGGCACTGAGGATTGAATCTGTAACCTTAAAATGATTAACTTACTGAAATGCATTTTATATCTCATAAAATACAACTTAGGAAGATCGAGAGGTATTATGGACACAAAATATTGTGACCCCCCCCAAAAAAAAACAACAAACAAACACGAGAACAATATTTTGAATACCCCAAATAATTCGAGTTTAGAAATCCCCATCTAAAAAAATATAGAATCATAATATTATGCCGGAACATTCATGTGTATTGCAAACGTTGTGACCACGACAACGAGGTTATAAGACTGCGAATACAGAGCTGTCAAGGCTAACTGTGGAATAGGCATTATTTCTGACAGCTTAGCGACATCAGTTCGACATTCTTCCACTTCCTGTTGCATCAATTTATTCCCGCTTTCTTTAATTTCGGAAGTCTGCAAGGAAGGCGGAGTCATTGATTCGCATATTGATAGCATCAGCTATCGGGCTTGTGTTTATTTTAAACATGGAGTGGGATCATCCCATAAAAAAATTTAAGTGAATACAGTTTGAGTAAATACGTATTATATAGTTATTTAATTATATATATATATATATATATATATATGTGTGTGTGTGTGTGCATACATACATTTACATATATATATATATATACATATACGTATGTATATATATATATATTTATTTATATAGTCATCCACATACAGTACTGTTTCGCTGTTTTACAGCTCATCAGTGCGGCTATTTATATATATATATACATATACATATATATATATATTATATATATTCTAGATGATATATATATATATGTATATATAGAGAGGGAGAGAGAGAGAGAGAGAGAGAAATAAAAAGGAAGAAACTGTATTGTGTTCATCAACGTTTCGTCTTTATTTCGAGACTTCCTCTGAATGAAAATAAATCGAAATAAAGAAAAAACGTTGATGAACACATAATACGTTTTTTTTTTCTTTTTTATTTCTCTATTTTGTCGGAATACCATTTCCATTATTTTCATCATATATATATATATATATATATATATATATATATATATATATATATATATATATATATATATATATATATATATATATATTCTAGGTTATGATACAGAACTTACGTATTAATTATTTAAATATTTGTGACCCGCTGGGTCTGTATTTTTGTGTATTCGATTAAATATCTTTCTTCTTCAATTTCTTCCAAGTCTTCACTTTCATTTCCCTATTCCTCCCGCCTTCTGTTTAACTTCCCTTTCCTCTATGCTCACTTCAACACGCTTTCTCTCTACGAATGTTTAGTATGGATAATGTTAATATATATTTACTGATATATATATATTTATGTTAATATATATTATATATATAATATATATTATATGATATATATATATTTATGTTAATATATATTTACTGATATATAAAAGGCTATAAGTTTGTCTGTCTGTCTGACTCTATCTTTTCAAAAGCTATCGCGTACGAAACTAAAAAAAACGAAGAGCAGCTTGATACGTTAGTACGGTGATAACGTCAACAGTTTTTAATGCTACAGTTTCGCTTTCACTTTCGATTTAAGCTTATCGAACCAAAATACCTTTTTGGGGCCTTTGAAATCGCAAGTCTATAATAATATAACCCGAAATTTGGACAAATTTAAATATTATATTTAAGCGTATTTTGCCAGGGCAAAGCCAGGCGCCTTCCCACTATATATATATATATATATATATATATATATATATATATATATATATATATATATATATATATATATATATAATTAAAAAAATAATAAAAAATAAAAATTACAATAAGTTTACCAAGGTAATCAAAATGGTAAAATTAAAATGTATTATAAATATTAAAGAGTTAATATTTCTTTTGCCTCCTGTTCCCCTTACCTCACCCTTTTTTAACCAAGTAAGATCTGTGACTTACTTGTAGTTTCATTGAATACTTTTATATGCAAAATCCGATCCTGCATTTTGCTACTTCCTGCCCTCTGATGAGAAGGAGAGTATTTCTTCGAAACTCCGCAGATTAAGGACTATCCACTTATCTTGTGCTTCTTTTTTTTTAAATTAAATATGTTTTAACTCTTTTTCAAGATGTCTTTTAACATGTTTTATTAATCATTTGTTCATATATATATATATATATATATATATATATATATATGTATGAATATATATATATATAGTGAGAGAGATACATACATATGGATACGAGTATATATGTATGTGTAAATATATAAAGAGTACATTGCATACAGAGGCACACAAACTTATATATATATATTGTATATACACATATATATGTATGTATATATATACGTATATATATATATATATACATATATATATAAGAATGCCTGTACGTTTGTAATAGTACACTTATCAACCTAAATATTCAACAAATATTTTATCTACATACTTGGAATTTTGTATATAAGGTATTCAGACGGGTGGAAAACCTTTTTAAGTATCTGAAAACAAGAGCTACTAATTTGATGAAATTGAAACATTGGTACGTGTGAGTGATTAGATTAGCTGTTTGTCAACAGTTTTACACGGTTTGAAATATGACAGCATTTTTATGTTAAGAATATTTGGGTTGGAAACACATTTTAAAGATCGCGTCAAGTTGGTCAAATGGTTATCGTACTTGAGTCACAGTCTTTAGTTTTTCGTTTAGATCTCATCTCGAATATATATTAATATATATATATATATATACTTGTTTATTGTTATATAAAACATGCTCACATCCCGCTGCTACAAATAGCCACTTGTTTCAATCAAACAACAGATATCGTAAGGCAGCGACTTGACTATTCAAAAGTTCAATGAATAATGGATTTTTATTTTAGGTAGGAACTCTTTAAAAGTTGGAGTTAAAAAAACTTAAAACACAGAACTTTAATTATAAAATGTAAAGAGGGAGGGGCAATTTAAATAAAGTTAAAAGATTATAATGGAGAGAGAGTGATTGAGAAGAGAAAAAAAAAGGAATAGAGAAAGAAATAGAAAAAGAAAATAGAGAGAAATATATATATATATATATATATATATATATATATATATATATTTCTCTCTATTTTCTTTTTCTCGTTAGAAGCCTTGACTGCCGTGTAAACGGTCGGGTTTCAATCCTGGCTTGAGGTAGTTGCCTGTCTAGCCGCACTGATGAGCTGTGAAACAGCGAAACAGTACTGTATGTGGATGACTATATATATATATATATATATATATATATATATATATACAGATATATATATTTATATAATATGGAGAAGAAAAGAAAAGATATAAATGGTTATTATAAAGAGAATAAGGACTAGAAGGGAAAGGAAAGGAAAGGAAAGAATGATGAGATCTAGTTAAAGAGTGAAAGAGAGAAAGAGAGAAAGTAAAAATTTGACAGTATATAGAAAAAGAAAAAGAAAAAGATCTGCGTGTCAACCAATTTATGAACAGTTATACAATTCAGTAATGAAACATATTATTACAAATACAAACAGAAGATACAATCCAAGCGTCAGAAATGAACATGTCAAAAAAGACAGCGAATGTATCCAGCCAACATACGTCCACGAGTAATATCAACGCAGTTCAAACATACGTCTACAATTAATTAGGCCCTTTATGCTAAATGATATGTTTAAAGTTTTCGCGTTTTTATTAGATAAATATATAAATTGAGCACTATCTAACAACCTCGTTGAATTCATTAGTCCATTACTTTTGAATATAAAAAAACCCGAGTATATATATATATATATATATATATATATATATATATATATATATATATATATATATATATATATATATATATATATATATATATTGCTTACAAGGAAAAACATAATACTCGCAGGAATATTCTTCAGTTTATTTCTGTGTTTTTTTTCCATTTATAAGCAATATAACTTTACGTATCTATATCTATCTCTCTCTCTATATATATATATATATATATATATATATAATAAAAACTAAACTCCACAGATTTTGTGCACATTAAAATGAGTTCAGTCAGAATCTCTTTAGAAAAACGTGGAGCAGACAGGCGACCATCGTAAAGCGCGTCGGTACATATAGAGACTAGAGACATCAAATGAGCACATAAAAGATGTCTCTGCATTAGAATCCAACCCACGTACATAATCAACAAACTGAAAGAATCAGAGATACAGTGCGCGGTATATAACTCGCGCACAGGTTGCAGAATTTCCACAAGCCACTGAGCCAAAGAATATTGTGCCGAACCAACTATTGATAAAATAGGTCTCAGTGGAACACCTTGCTTGTGTATTTTGGGGAGACCATACATTCTAGGACGTTGTGAACCAGAGGGTCTAATAATGTCATAGGCGTCCTTGCAAAAAACTTTCTTTTTAAATAATGCAAGTAGGCGTCTTTGCATTTTTGCCTCGTTCTTGCAAGTATTATCCGTCAACTTGAGAGGACCGAGTTTACGGAATTTCGAAACATCATTGAGAATAACTGCCATTTTCTCAACGTAGTCCGATTTGTCCATAATCACCATTCCTGCGCCTTTGTCTGGTTTGCACATATAAATATTGGCATTGGATTTTAACGCTTTCATAGTTTTAAATTGCTTTATGTTCCAGACAAAGTCGCTATAATCAACAGGTGTGTTACTGTATCGGTGAGCTGAGGCAAATAAACTAGATTTCATCCCAGAAATTTCCGTCATCAGCACTAGTATCGGCGACGGCGATGGATGCGGATCGTATCAGTGAGATTCATCAGCAATGCGGACACGCAGGGGTTAAGCGGACACTATAATTTGTTCAAGATGGTTGACCCACAAGTAAAAAGAGCAGATGTCAAGAGAGCAGTGGAAAGTTGCGAGGCATGTCAATCCATAGACCCGGCTCCGGTACCGTGGAAAAGGGGCAATTGGGAGTGAGCGACACGTGGCAGAGAGTGGGCAAGGATATCACACATTATGGTGGCAATCACTTTCTCACCCTCATTGATTTTGGACCTACACGCCTCGCAGTCTGGAGACCACTCGGGTGCCAGAACTCCTCCTCCATTATTCGCCAGCTGTCATCTGTATTCTTCGAAAGAGGCGCGCCTGAAGAGGTGCTAACGGACAATGCCCCAGCCTTCTGCAGCCAG
>NC_136523.1:8602509-8795009 GCF_053919585.1 Euprymna scolopes | reverse complement strand
TGTCCCTACACGTTCATGAGCATGTTTCACCCAACCCTTTAATAGTAACGAGAGATTCTTAAGGCGATAGTCCTTATGCAAATCTTTGTATGAGCAATATCGCCTGAATAGGTCTTTAGTTACTCGAGACTGTTTAACCGAGATGTGTAGTATAGCGACATATTAATACTTATGTAAAACAAATAACATTAATAATAATAATAATAATAATAATAATAATAATAATAATAATAATAATAATAATAGTAATATTAATAATAATTAGGAGAAAGAGAAGGAGGAGGAGAAGGAGGAGGAAAGAGCACTGACCAGACTTCTGCTAGACAAGTGCGAAGAGAACTGGAATATTGAGGAGGCTTATTGCCGCTCAAATTTTAGTGGACACCAATGGTCGCTGCCAGCGAGAAATCAATGGTAAGCGGTTGTTGCGATAACGAAAATTCCATTGCAAATGTTACCGAAAGAGGTGGAGAGTACTGAAACCCTGGGGAGACTGGTTGCCACTCAGCTTCCAGGGAACACCACAAGTTATTTCCAAGGAGAGATCATTGATGATCCGTGTGAAAGCTCCTCTTGAGTCAATAACAATAACCTTATGCACTTAAGCACTGTTCTGTAATATGTTAGGTAAGGATATTGCAATATTTTTGAAGGTTTCGTGATGTGTTCTAGACTACAAATTCTTAATACACGTAGAAAGTATTGCATTATTATGCCAAATTTTATTTTGTTGTCATGGTATGAGTAGAAATGTATGTAATTATTTTTGTGTGTAATTTTGCGATGAACTTTGAAATATATATTATTGTTGGGCTTTATTATGAATTTGTCCAGGAATCGTGTTGAGTGGCTGCTCTATTTTATAGTGAAACTTTAGGGTGGGCTGAGTGCGATACCGCATATATCATCAGCGGAAATTACTCGTGTCAAGCATGATTGTTCTCCCGTCGACGATATTGGGCCTGGTCATCTGTGGATCCTCAGATGACTGTGAGACCGATTCTTGACCCGAAGACTTTATTGCAGAGAGGGGGGATGTGTAGGTGGTCAACTGGGTAGTGGTATAAGCGGAAGAAGATGTGTTTGTAGTAGATGTCTCCTTTCCTCCTGTTTTCTGCTGTTTTCTGCGGCTCTGTCGAGGTCTTTTGCTTAGCACATATACAGGGTGACTCAAAAAAACGGGTCCCAACTCTAATTAGGCCCCGGTTCTTAGTTGTTTGTCTGACTGAAATGAAACTTTGGTCATAACTAGTTTATTATATTCAAAACATCACATCAAAACACTAGGGTCTTTGGCATTTTTTCTCCTTTGACTGTAAAATGTTCAGAAAAACATTGAATGTCCTCTGTTTTTTTTTGGGGGGGGCACCCTGTATTATATTCAACACTAAGAAAAAAAACACTGTTTTTTTTCTTCCAGAAATAAGTAAAAGATGTCTATAAATTGAATCATGTAAGTCGTAGTTTATTTCTGGGATACACTAGAAATTTATCTGATAAAAAGATATATTTTATTACACACCTACGCCAAAAGGACGATAATTTGCAACACTCTAAACAAACTAGAAATTCCAACGATACAAATTAGATGAGAAACTATAAAACAATCATTTAAAAAACACACCAGTTCCCAAAAAATATATTTTTATTGCAGGTATTTTCCCACGCCATAATCGTCATCAACGTGGATATGAGAAACAGCTTAGTAAACATAAAAGAGACATATAAAACAAATAGTGATCACTTCAATTCATTATTCATTACAGCAGGAGAATTCTTTAACTTCAAACAAGCTAAACTCATCAAATTCTTTCTGAATAGATCTCGACAAAGACGTTGCATATATCAGCACTTACTGCAAACTCGAACACAAACAATGTGGATGTTTCTATAATTTTTCCCTTTTAAATTGTTATTTTCATGGAAAGTGTTCGACTGAGCTTCAATCTATGGTCCCCCCTCGCCAAACTTTCACAAGAAACACTAGACTAGCTGAAAACATTATCAATAATTTTCCCCACTTTTTATCTGTACCTAAACCTAAACATAGATTCCATGATCAAAGCTTCTTTTTTAGAACTGCACGCCTGTGGAATTGTCTTCCGTTTTCCTGCTTTCCAGTTGTCTATAATATGGTTGTCTTCAAGTCCAACGTGAACAAGTTTCTGATGAGCCGTTCCACTTAAGTTAACAAATCTTAAACCCTTATCCTTGAGTGGCCGATCGGCCTTGATAAGAGGTGACGCCTATATAAAAAAAAAAGTAATCTTATAAAGGGTGACCCAAAAAACAGAGGGCATTCAATTGTTTTTCTGGGCATTTTACAGTCAACGAAACAGCAACAGATCCTAGTGTGTTGATGTAATGTTTTGAATATAATAAACTAGTTATGACCAAAGTTTCATTTCATTCGAACAAAACACTAAGAAACGGGGCTTAATTAGAGTTGGGGCCGTTTTTAGGTCACCCTGTAAATGTACTTGATTAGTAGTAAACTTATAGTACATGAATTACAGTCGGGGCCCTTTTTTGGGGGTCAGCCTGTATTAATAATAGATAAATGGAATTGTAGAAGGCGGTACAATGCAGAAGTAACGGAAAGACACAGGCTGAAGCAGGTGAGAAATTTATTAATACAACTTATAAATACATGTGTACATATTCATATTTCATATACGCAGTATATTTATATTTGCACAGTGGTTACCTGGGAAAGTCGGTCTGGTGGTATGTCCGTGTAATATAATATTTCGAGAAAGATCTCTTCCTCATAGGTTTACTTGCTTTTATAGGTATGTATATATTGTGTGCATGTGTGAATGTGCGTACTTATATGTATATGTATTTAAGATTGCCGTGGCATCTTCTCATTGGGTATACCTTCTCCTCCCTCCTCTTTCTTTTAAACGCAAAAAAGAAAATTTAAACAGTAAACAAACATAAAGAAATGCGCATTTTAACTGTCTCATATTCTAAATTCCAACGATAATATTTATTCCAAGAGAAAACAAAAACCCAAAAGAATAAAAGACCTTATATATATATATATATATATATATATATATATATATATATATATATATATATATATATATAGATAAATCTGAAGAGTCCTAGAGTGGATGAAACGCGGAATATTCAGTGTAGCTTAATCGCCATATATATATATATTATAAATTACTAACTAGCTCTACGTACATATTGAGCACTTTTGAAGTAAATAATTAAAGTTTACGCATAAATCTATACTTGCGTATATTAATTATATGTGAGTAAATTAAGTAGTGATATATATATATATATATATATATATATATATATATATATATATATATATATATATACAGAAATATTTATATCTTTTTCTGTTTCCTACGCCTTTACGTGTAGGAATGCAAAAAGTCTTTGGTAAAAAACAAGAACGTTTCTAATATATATATATATATATATATATATATATATATATATATATATATATATATATATATATATATATATATATTTAAATAAAATGAACTCATTTTTCCCCGGCGGATTTTAACCTTAATAGGATTAAAAATCAAGATATTTCATGCAAATATAATATGCACAAACGGCAGAACAATATCTGAGGTGTGTTATAGGCTTATTATTTCTCAAATTCCTGGATAATCTTAGATTTCTATACTTTTTCTGCTGAGAAGTCACGGCCAAAATCGGTTAAGATCAATGGAAGTGGTAAAATATTTTCTCTCTAATAAAGTCCTCCTCCCCCTGCCACCACGTAACATCGTTTGGGGATCGTTCACAAGGAACAGTTGAGAAGAGAACACCGGTTTGGCTTCGTAGTTCTTTCATGTGAAGTTATTTAAAATCACTCAACTAAGCTGCAGTGCTCTGTGGCGTAGTGGTTAGCGTGCTGGACAATTCACATTATATTTTCACGTTCGCGCTGACCTGCCGTAGTCGTTTTTTTTTTTTGTTTTTTTTTTTCCTAAACAACTGGAATGGACTTTTCTTGGTGGCCGAACTGTTAACGTTGCAGATGTGTTTTTTTTTTTCACACTTTATTTTCCTACTTTTACTCATGCTCCGGGTTTGATCATTCCTACTTACCTACCATAACATTTTTTAAAACTCCCCCCCGTCCCGGAAACAAACACTCGGGCAACGCCGGGTACCCCCGCTAGTATATATATATTTTGAACTAGCGGGTGGGAGGCGTCCAGCTATGCCCGGCCATAAAATGCGCTTATATATGATAATGATTTCGTATATTATAGAGTCATGATTTCAAAAGTAAAACGAAAATCAAAACAGATGGCAAAACTGTAGAATTAATAGCTGGTGACGTTACCACTCTATCCAATCACACGCATATGAGTTGATTCAAATTAAATACTAGCAAAAAAAGCTACATATGCAAAATGTATAATGATTTTTTTCAATTATTGATCTTATTTATGCCGGTTAAAAACCCATGAGAGAACGGTATATATATATATATATATATATATATATATATATATATATATATATATATATATATATATATATATATATATATACGTGTGTGTGTGTACATATATATATATATATATATATATATATATATATCCAATAAGAGACGTGTAACATTTAACACTTTAAAGCTAAATAATAACGCGATTTTTTGTTTAAGTTTATGAAATAAACGGATGTTTATTTTAAAAGATAGAGATATCTTTCGGAGATATACACTCCTTTTTCAATCTGTATATATAAATATATATATATATATATATATATATATATATATATATTCTTATTCTTCGTGATGATGTTGAATGGAAGAATTTTAAGTTAAGTCCACTTGATGTTAGCTGTGTTTTTTCTGTAGCTGGATAATGACGCGTGGTCGCGCGTGATTTGATTTAATGGATAAACCTACCCAGACTTATATATATATATATATATATATATATATATATATATATATATATATATATATGTGTGTATATATATATATATATATATATATATATATATATATATATATATATAGACTAGCAGGAGATTTTACGTTGCCCGGAATTAGATGATGTTCGACGATACGATATTTTCATATTTCAATATTTTTATTGCCATCGAAATCGGTGAAATCGCCCATTTTTCAATTAAATAGATTATATGTTCTAGTTCTTGTATGGAACGCAATCGCAGTGCACCGGAAAGACGCTTCACATACATTGCATATATATATTGTACTGTGAAGAATCTACTGTTGATTTTATAACATTTATTCTCTATACAATGTCTTGAATTTCAGTTTAATTTTATAATGGCTTGAATTTCAGGTTAATTGTAAAATGCTAAAGTCAAGTATCTTAGACTTCTTACACGTCCCTGTTATATCAAAGAACCTAAAATAGATTGATTGTGCGGTGATGCTGGCTTGAATTAAATTTAATATGAAAAAGTCCTAGTGAACGAACTCACAAATACGCACACACAGACTTATAGATACAGGTAAATCTCATTTTATATATATATATATATATATATATATATATATATATATATATATATATATATATATATATACAGGGTGTCCACAAAGTCTGGCTGCATTATGTAGTCAGACTTTGTGGGCAACCTGTATCTCTCTCTTTCTCTCTCTCTCTCTATCTCTCTCTCTCTCTCTCTCTCTCTATATATATATATATATATATATATATACACACGTGTGTGTGTGTGTATGTGTGTGTGTGTGTGTGTACAGGATGCCCACAAAGTCTGGCTTCATAATCTACAGGATGCTTCCACAAAGTCTGGCTACATAATGTAGCCAGACCTTGTGGATATATATATATATATATATATATATATATATATATATATATATATATATATATATATATATTTATATATATATATATGTGGATATGCAATTATGCGGATGGATGTGTAAAGCGAATTATTTCACGTTGAATGCAATTGTTTAAAATATGCGAACAATGCTACAGAACTTTGGTACAGAAAACACTTCGGAGAAGGAGAAAAATCGGGACACGCCAACCCAGATCAATTCACCTCGCTTCGTGTTCGCATTCACGCGCCTTAACAAGTGTCAGGGACGTGCGTGCACGTGCACTGCATTCCGCCCCCGCCGCCGCCCCTTCAATGCACGAGAATGTGCGGCGTGGGAGGAATTGAAAAGGATTAGCAAAATGCATATTTGCAAGAATGTGGAACTGGTGTCGCTAAGGACGTGAAAAGAAGGGTTTCGGAATTATTCGAAAATGGTTCTATAATGAATCACTTATCAATAATGAGAGTGAAACTAGATAAGCCGACATTTTTTTGTTGTGGTTTTGGACTATGTTGATTTTGTATATGCTTCAACTTGATAGGCTTCTGTTTAAACAAGCCTTTGATTTTAAACTGAAATTTATTCATATACAATGAAGGGGTTACAGTAAAGCAAAGGAGCGTAATCGTAACATTTTCAAGACTTCTTAAAATGAGGTGGGCTCCCTTTACCTTATAAGAACAAGACCTATAGTTATTAGTCGATTGCTCTCATGTAATGAATGAATGCGTGAATGTAGGATTGACATGAAATTCTTAAAGATAAACTTAAATGACAAAAAAAATGGGCTGAAATGACTTAAATAAATAAATAAAAAGTAAATGACTGAGAATGACTTTAATGAACTTAAGGATGATTGAATGACCTTAAGAATGACTTGAATGCTTAAAAAATAACTGGAATCCTTCAAAAACAACTTGAATGATCTGGAGAATGACTTGAATGTCCTTGAGACTTACTGGCTGTAAAGTGGGTGATCATTTTACATTAAATTAATACAGAAAACTGACTACCCACTTTATATCGCAAAGTTACAAACATATTACAGCATGTAGAAAGAACAGATACTACCATTTGATCTCGGCCAAAAGGCCAAGAAACGCTGTATTTATTTGCTTCCCCACTGAGCAAATTAGGCACAAGGCCGTTTTTTAATGTGGAGAGAGAGAGGGAGGGGGAAATGGGACCAGCTCCCGATTGGGTGGGAAATGGGAGCTAGATAGTGACAATTGGTATGAAGTGTTGCCCCTACATTGACCAAGGTTTGATATGTGAGGTTGGTATTTATTTTCTCCCCCGCCGAGCAAATTAGGCACAAGGCCGATTTTTAATGTGAGGAGTGAAGGGGAAATGGTGACCAACTCACCGGGGAGTAGGGGAGCTGGATAGTGACAATTAGTATAAAGGGTTGCCCTTACATTGGCCAAGATCTTATATGTGAGGTTTCCCTCACATATGGTCTTTGCTTGGAGTATCTGCCGGATCGATACTACACTTTGATCTTGGCCTAAAGACCAAGAAAAACTTAAAAAGCTAAGAACAGCATCTATTAACAACAGACCTTTGATCTTAACCAAAAAGGCCAAGCACAAAAGTGTTACGGACAGACCGACCGACCGACCGACCGAACGACGGAGTGACTTATAGAGTCGCTTGCACGTGACTAAAAATACTCACACCAGCGATTTCAAATAAAGCAAGGGATATTTGATCTCATGCCAGTAAAAATAGCTGCTAATGAGCCCAACTGAAACTAAATTGAAACTTGGAAGGTATAAGACCTTAAGTACTCTTGTACGCATGCGCAGATATATACATTTACACCTTTTCCAATGTTATCTTTTACAATGAACAAGAATATAATACAAATTGTAACAATTAAGATCTGTACATTTTGATTCAAGCTGATTGCATCTAAGTTTATATATATATATATATATATATATATATATATATATATATTTATATATATATTTATATATATATATATATAAGTGCATGTAGATATGCATGAATAATTATTAATTTATTATAATTATATATATATACATATATAATTATATATGTATATATATGAAAAATTAGGTTTTTTGTATCCCCTATATAAACTTAGTAATTTCAAAATTATTAACCCCTCACCTTATATATATATATATATATATATATATATATATATATATATATATATATATATATAAGATAAAATTAAAAGCCAAGAACAATGCGAGATTTTTTTTTATATAGAGTAAAATTAAATGCAAACAAAAGAAATAAATTTCTTTTTTTTGTTTGTTTGTTTTTTCTTTTTGACACAAATTTTAACTCTAAACAACAGTAATTTTTTTTCTCTGTTGTATTCAATGGTGTTGTAAATCTCAATATATTTCAGACTTATTAGTCCATTTTCAAGAGAAGACAGCGGAAGAGTGTTCAAAATTGGAAAAGTAGCCGCAGAGTTTGCCACGTGATACCGCGAAATATAGAACAAAAAATGACGTTAGGAGAACGTTAAAATAAATCAGTTGATGTTTGAAATACTTGTTGCGTTTGTGAATCAAGGGAGATGACTATTCAAGCAAGGTTTTTTTTTTTTTTTTTTTTTAAATTATTGTTTTTCTTATGTTTTAAATTTATATTATAAAAGCGGAGCTCAATTCCAGTCTATTGTTTAGTGTGGGAGTATTTTTTGAAATAATTAAAGATTCGAGGATACGAAGTTGACCTACGTTTCTTGAAGAAGCAAGAATGTTGATGTGAAAATCTGGTTCTGAATTAATGCAAGTGCGAATATGTTTATAGAACGACGAAGCAGTAGTGTTTAAGTGTTCTTTAATGCGGTGATGAAGCAATCTGGTAGTGCTTCCGATGTAAGATGCACTGCATTTAGCGCATTGTAGGTCGTAAACAACGTGGTTCTGGAAGCATAGACCTGTGTGTGATATTGGGCAATTAGAGAGTGAACAAGGGGAAGGTGTATGCGATGGATGTTTTCGGTTGAGCTGTTGTCTTAAAGTAGATCCAGTGTGGATGAGTTGAATGTTGAGCCCCTCGCTGCGGATGGCTTTTCGGATTGAAGATGGGATTTTGTCACTGAGGAAGGGTAGTTTTAGAAAACAATTGTTAGAGAAGGGTCGGGTGTTGCGTTTTTTCTTTTTAAGTGAGGATAGGATCGTATTAGGGTAGCCGTTTAGTGAGAGGGTCTGTAGGAAATTGTTAGTGTGTGTATGTTTGTCGGAGATGTTAGTGCATTTGTCTTGTATGCGTGAGATTTCAGCATGTGCGTAGTTTAGTTTGTCCTTGAGAGGTAGCGCAGATTTGAAATGTACGAAGAGGCGTTTGCTGGCGGGTTTTCTGTAGAATTCAGTGCATATGGCACCATTTTTTTTAATTTGTATTTTAAAATCAAGTAGAGAAAGAGATTCCGAAGAGTCTGGGTGTTCTATAGTAAATTTTAAGTTTGGGTCGGCGTTATTGAATTTGTGGAAAATGTTAATGGCTTCTTCGCGGGAGTATGTGATAATTAAAATGTCATCGATATATCTAGTAAAAAGGAGATAAGAATAGCAGGTACTAAGGGTGTGTCTTTCGAGTTTGTCCATATAAGCAATGGCAAGAATACCGGATAGACTGGAGCCCATGGGTAGTCCAGATACTTGTTTGAACGTGTTTTGTAGGAAAGTAAAGTAAGTGTTGTCTACTATAATACGGAGGAGTTGTAAGAGATCTCCTGGAGTAATTCCGAAGCATTGTGGGTTTTTAGATGCTATAATGTCTGCCATGAGATTGATGGCTGGATGTGCAGGAATGGAGGTGTATAAAGAAACGACGTCTAGGCTAAATGGGTATCTGTATAGTTTGAGTAGATGGTGTGGTAGATCGTTGAGTCTGTTAATTATATGGTTGGAACTACTAACATGGGCTGGGAAGGTAGAGAGTAGAGGTTTAAGTAGGCGGGATATTAACCAAGAGATTTTATAAAGAGGACCGTTAACGCTTGAAACAATGGGTCTGATCTGTGTGTGTGCTATTTTTGTGGGTTTTAATAAGGTGATAAAAGGTAGGTAATTTGCTGTATTTAGTAATAAAATTTAGTCTGTGTTGTTTTGGGAGATTTCTTTTAAAACAAATTTGAGACCATGTCTTGTTAATGTTGTTCTCAATACGAGCAGCAGTGATATTATGTGCTGGGGTGTAAAGGTCGGTATTGGAAAGATGCTCTATAGCAAGGTTGTTATAAGATTCCTGTGATATAACGCAAAATTCTCTGCCCTTATCAGAGGGTAAGTAAACTAAATCTTTGTCTTTAAGGGATTTAAGGGTGAGGTATTGGTTCCTGGTAAGATTGGGGGTAATATGGTGTTGTTCGCGTTCAAGTATTCTGAGTATTTTATGCTTTAACCTTGAAAGTTTTAGATCTAGTGGAATATTATTAGGAGGTGGGTATAAAGGGTGATCAAGCTGAAAAACAGGAAAAGAGGTGTTGTGATTACCTGAGAGGTTGAGGGGGGTGTCCTTGTTATCGTGCGGGGCAAAAGCGTGCAGCCATTTAAGGTGGTAAGCAGTTCTGCAGAACTGCGTTTCTATGTTGAGTTTAGCTTTATCCGTAAGTTTCATCATGGTGATAAACTTAGGGCCAAGTGAAAGGAGATCCGTTTCAGTTGTGGAAAGAGAGTTAGTGAGGTCAGTTACGAGAAGATGATCTTTAAGGGACTTGTCGGTGGAAGAATCCTGTGAATTATGTATGTGTCTGTTGTAGACCGATTTATTAGTTTTCTGCAAAAAAACAATAATTTAAAAAAAAAACAAAAAAAAAACCTTGCTTGAATAGTCATCTCCCTTGATTCACAAACGCAACAAGTATTTCAAACATCAACTGATTTATTTTAACGTTCTCCTAACGTCATTTTTTTGTTCTATATTTCGCGGTATCACGTGGCAAACTCTGCGGCTACTTTTCCAATTTTGAACACTCTTCCGCTGTCTTCTCTTGAAAATGGACTAATAAGTCTGAAATATATTGAGATTTACAACACCATTGAATACAACAGAGAAAAAAAAATTACTGTTGTTTAGAGTTAAAATTTGTGTCAAAAAGAAAAAACAAACAAAAAAAAAAAAAGAAATTTATTTCTTTTGTTTGCATTTAATTTTACTCTATATAAAAAAAAATCTCGCATTGTTCTTGGCTTTTAATTTTATCTTATAATTTTCTTCAACAATGCTTCAAGCAAACTACAACCTACTTATATATATATATATATATACTTTGCTAATGGCTACTATATTTTGAGTTAATTATAAAACTAGTAGACAATTGGCACTATAATAATACGAAATCTGCTTGAATTAAGATATATTTTAGCATATTTTACGACCGGATAACATCACAGAGTTGCTAGTATATATATATATACATATATATATATATATGTGTGTGTGTGTGTGTGTGTATCTAATATAAAGCTGAACGTGTGTGTATGTGTGTGTGTGTGGTTACGAATAGGCTCCTATATTGTTGATTATTATAGAAAAATGATCACATATAATGATAGATGATGTATCGAGCCACAGGAATGGGTATGTTTGATCTGGCATAATTATGATTCATTAAAATTGTGGGGTCTGCGTACGCGTCTGGGCCACAAAGTATGGAAATAAAAAAATTAAAATTAAAACAAACAACTTTATAAGTGTTTTTGATATAGATGTACATAAGAATACTTTGATAAGTATGTTTTAACTTAAATAGGGAGTGTATAATAAAATTGTTTGGGTCTGCTTTCGATCATGGCCTCCATAGAACGGAAATAGGAAAAATCTTTAATAAAGACTTTCTATATCTATCTGCGTACGTATAATTTGATAATTATGTTTCAGTTTGAGGAAATATGGTATAATAAAATTATGGGGTGTTCGTTCGCGCCTGCCCTTGAAATATGTCACAAAGTTTAACAAGATTTTTTAATATAGATCCACAAAATATTGTGATAAGTGTTTCAGTGTGAAAAGGCATGGTATAATAAATTATGGGGTTTATCTATTTTATTTTTACTTTCATCATATTTTACTTTGGTTTTGATACCCCCAAATTCGGAGCTATCTCTTTACAACCCTTCCTTTTCATACCCTATCATACTTTCATAAATCAGAGTCCATTTGTGTAAGCTGTTTTTGAACCCAGTCAACGACGGGTACATTTGCTATTATATATATGAGTGTGTCTATACTATTTTGTATGTAATATTAATACTTATTTTCGACCTAGTGACACATATGTTCTTCAAGGTAAGAGATCATCCATACTGCCAATCAGGTTAATCGAAATGTCACTGAGTTTGTAGTCTGGTATTCAACCTCCAGACTATTAGAAATTGACACGAGAAGTTAATGAAATTAAGTATCTATAATGCAAAATCAGTGGACATAAACTGTAAACAATCAGAGAGCATTCAAAGACTGCATTGCATTTGTACTGATGTTGACCGATTATTCTTAACTCCTTACCCCTGATCTGAAATGAAACACGCACATCAGGTCTGTTGCCAAGGACGCTGGGAAAATGGTGGGATCCTTCTACCGCTCCAGATGATATCTCACTACTGATGCAATTCTCTATCTGTATAAAAGCCAAGTACGTCCAAGCATGGGGTGCTGGTGCCACATCTGGGCAGGAGCGTCTAAAAGCAGCCTATCCTGCCTTGGCAGAGTACAAAATAGACTTTGTGGATTAGTGGGAAATGCCCTTTTCTCTTCCCTGCAGCCTCTCTCCCACAGAAGAGACATTGCGAGCCTGTCTTTGTTTTATCGTTATTTCCATGGTAAGTGCTTGTCTGAACTCCAATCTCTCGTCCACCCCCTCGCCAATCTTTCACGAAAAACGCCCGTCTAGCTGAAACTACTGTCAATAATTTCCCCCACTCTTTATCTACGCCTTAATCCAAACGTAGATTCCATGAGCAGAGCATTTTTCTTAGAAGTGCACGACTGTGGAACTCTCTTCCGTTTGCCTGTTTCCCACCTGACTACATCTTGGATGTCTTAAAGTCCAATATAAACAAATTCATGACAAACCGCTCTCTTAAGTAAGACACTTTATCAAATATCCAAAACTAATGATTACTACGATACTATCTCATTGATTACTGTACACGCATGACCCTCATCCCCGAGTGGCTTCCGGACTTTGATAAGTGGTGACCTCCATGTAAAAAAAAAAGGTGCGTGTGTGATGCGTATGTCTGTAAACGTGTGTATGCGTGTAGGTGGGTATGTGTATTTTGGGACTTTATTATATACTTTATACCTCAATATACAATCAGAATTCAAAGGGCCCCATTTTTAATGGATAACACATGATTACTGCATGATATACATAGATACCCGGGTGTTCAATCAAGATTATCCTCTACCAGTGAAACATTAAATTAGTGGAGAAGAAGAGACCACTAATTTTGTTCTTTTCCCAATTGACCATTTAATCCTGCTACAGAACATTTTCATTTTACTCACACAGTTGTACCAGATTTTAGGACATGTATTTGTCTAGTCTGGTTGAGTATCCAGCTGTGCTATTACTTGAGCTAACTTCACTAAAAAATGTGCATCATTGTTCTATGAGATGGTTTATAGCCAATGTCGAGTAGGTCTTATGTGGACTTCGATATTTTTAATTATTTGTCAGTGTTTATGTTTAGGGTGAATTTTCCTCATGGAAGTATGTCCTGATGTACGCAATGATTAAATATATTCGTGGAATGTGTTTGGTTGGTTTCTCTTACGTTGTATCAATCATTTTCAATTATTTATGGTAATTTTGGCAAAAGTTTTTTATGTGTTATATTTTCAAATATGCATTTATGTTGTTTGGTTTGGTCGTCTTGTGTTTTGTAGCCTGTCAATCGTTTTGGCATTATTTAATACTATAACGAACCCGTACGGCACCCTTCATACCGAGTGACTCTAACCTCGTCGAATTGCACTCGACATGACAGGAGCTCTTTCGATCGTACGTTCTCCTATTGATCATCTTTACACGTTGTGCTTCCATGGTGGGTCGCTTCACATTTCGACCGAATCGTCTCCTATCCCGTGTACTCTCCCGATTCATTAATTCCTCCGCCGGTACCTGCAGCTCGCTGCAAAAATAAGAGTCCTATTCGCAATCAAACAGAACCCGGTTTATAACAATAACGACTATTTATTAAGTTCATTGCTTCAAAACGGTTACTGTCTAGATTGAGGTTACTGACTACAGCAGTGAACGATGTATAGCCAGAAACGTAAAGTCACAGATTTCCCATTAACACACGCTAGTTAACATAATAACATCAGGCCCTGAGGCCCCCAGGTTGGGAAAGCTTGACCAGCCCAGCCGTTCAGTTTGCTGGCTACAACTCTAATTCTTTTAGAATTCCTTTTTCTGAATAGAATCCTTTTTACCTCACCTCTCCCTCGGAGAGTAGTTAAAAACATCCTGTCTTTCTTCCCCTCAGAGCCTCTCCTTGTCTCAACACCTCTCTCTCTCTCTCTCTCTCTCTCTCTCTCTCTCTCTCTCTTTCCTGGGAGTGGGGGGGGTACTCACACTGATATCTATTGGCAGTTTCTTGGTTTTCTTCACCCAGCATTATGTGCAGCCCTTATCACCAAATGCCCCTTCTAATACAAACATCTCCTCTGACATCTCGGAGATAATTCCAATTCTGTCCCCATTTTTGAGACAATATACCATCTGGTTTGCCTGTAATAAGCCCATAATTGTAGCTCGGTTTGGTCCTATTTTGGTAGCTAAGTCTTTGCATTTCTCCGCACTCCTCCACCCATCCTGTCTGGTAAAACATCACCCTCACTGCAATATGCACCTCGCAGCATGCATCCATGACATCATAGTGTCACAATACCAAATGCTTTTATTTTGTTAAAGTATTATATGCTTCAAAATATTTATATCGAAAATATTTTCCACTGAGTGTGGTTTCGTTATTTTATTGACGAAAATTGTTTCTTTGGGGGTTTGCTTTACAGAAAAGACAGAATAAAAAACAACAGGGATGTTTAGTACATTTTAGAGCTTAAATCCTGTTCTGGTGACCCCAGAATAAATGAGTGTGGCTGAATGTGTGTGTTTTAAGTCTTTAGTTATCTTGACACATAAACTAGCAGATGGCGGGCTTGCCCAATGGTAAATTACGCTGAAATATATTTTCATTCATGCAGATTTCGTATTTATTATTACAGAGCAAATTCTCTATTGAATAGTATATCCTAACGTGCTGTTCCGATATTTCAAAATCAAACCGCTGAGAGACAACGCGCGGATCTTCATTAAGTGACCTTTCTTTCTCCAACTTTACAACGTGGCAAGAATAAAGAAGAAAAAAAAGAAGAAAAAAAGAAAGAAAAAAAGAAAGAAGAAATAAAAAAGAAGAAAGAAGAAAAAAAGAAGTAAAAAATAAGAAAAAATTAATAAGAAAAGAAAGAAAAAAGAAAGAAAAAAGAAGAAAAATAGAAGAGAAAGAAGACAAAAAAGAAAGAAAAAGGAAAGAAAAAAGAAAGAAAAAGAAAGAAAAAAGAAAGAAAAAAGAAAGAAAAAGAAAGAAAAAAAGAAAGAAAAAAGAAGAAAAAAGAAAAAAAGAAAAAAGAAGAAAAAAGAAAGAAAGAAAAGAAGAAAAAAGAAAAAAAAAGATGTAAAAAATAGTGAGGACTGAGTTTGATCCCGACATATATTTAAATTGATAATTTCAAACAAGTAAAATATTTATTTTCGTAATATTGCGTTGTGATTAAGCTTTCAAGCGCAGCTGATGCGTATTTTATTTTATTCAACTTTAAAAAAATATTATTTAGGTGCAATTAGCTAGAATCGAAACCGTATCATTTAACGCATTAGACGCGTCTGCTACTATTTGATCTATTTACAGAAAGATCAGAAATATTTAACATTAAACCACTTGAAGCCGTGAATGAATTTGCGCATGGGCAAAAGTAAGATAAATATGTGGGCAAGTTGAAATGATCATTTTGTATTTTAACTTGTTAAATTCTGTACGCGTTATTCATTAATCCCAACAAAGATTTTTCTCGCTATAAAATACTATTAGAGTATGATGACTATTTCCTGTTAATTTCTGTGTTATATGAGCAGTAGTTAAGGAGTTTATCGATTAAATATTTACACACAAATACATACATCTACTGTTTTATTTATATAGAAAGCGTAATTTTCCCTCGGTTTATCTAGGAGATAAAGATAAAATTGTCACACTAGAAAAGGCGATATGATTCTGTTTCCGTTTGATGAAAACCGGCTTTCTTTTTTTTTTCTTTCTTTTTTTTTTTTTTTTTTGTTGTTGCAGACTATCTACTAGTTGCCCAGTTGTGCACAAATCCTAAGAGCGGTAGAAGCCTTTTATCATGTCTGAAAGTGGCACAATGTTCAACGAGCAAGATCAGAGATGCGCCACTGTACAGTTCAAGCTCTCTACCGATCAAAGTTATAACGACCATTGTCAGCACCCTCACAATGTATCGCTGGATTGCCAGGAAAAACAGGGATGTGCTGATGGTAATAAAAAGAAAGTATCCGGTCACGGTCATGGTCTTTGGTGTGGTTTCCACACCATGTCTCTCATCTTCGAAGTCGGCTTCAAATTCAACACCAAAGTGCACCTGGGTGTGTTGAAGAGTGTGAGGAACCTCTGGTGCAATCAGGTGTCTACTAACAAACCCTGGGTGTTACAAGAGGACTCGGCGCTGACTCCCAAGCCCAAAGTGGCACAGGCTTGGCTTCAGGAGTGCCACGAGCTTGCACTTTTCTCTCACTACCCCCTCCTTTCCCGACCTGAACCTGTTTGACGAATTCGTTTGGTCATACGTCGAGAACATCACCAACATGACCTCGCATAACTCCAAAGCCATCCTGATGCCGCCATCCGCTAAATATTTGCTGAGCGCTTGTGGAAAAGACATGCTCCCAGTTCGGGGCCCGTATCGAGAGGGTGAATGAGGCTGAAGGCGGTTAGATTGTGGAGACGTCAGCTGTACTACATAATCAAGTTACCTGGATTGATTTATTCAAAAACAGTTTCTAAGTAAAGCTGTAGTGTCGTTTTCTTTAGGGCGACAACTTTATCATTCCACATTGTACGTTTCAGTGTTTATATTTGTCATAATTATACTTTCGGATTATTTTACGGACATGTAGATATATATTTCTGTCCTCCTTTGTTTTCCTTGGACTACCCAAGCCTTTATTTTCTCCGCCAAACGAAATAGATCAATTTTCGGAAGTATACACAAATAATTCTTGATGTTGAGTGCAAAAACATTTTTATCTTTTATTAGCAAGCTTGTTGCCGTCATTAGTCGATTATGTCCACAAATCATTAGGCAAAAATAATCACCGGAATAATAACTGTCTCCTTCAATATTTTTGACTACATAGTTACGGTACAAAAATAAAGTCTAAATTGAGATTTTAATTTAGAATTAGATATAGATGGATAGTGATATTATTAACTTCTATCCTACCGCAAGAGGATGTGACACCAGGCCGGAAGAATGATGTCGATACCTCCGTTCAGTCTCAAGAGAAAATGTACACCCCTGTAAGGGGAACTGTGAGAGACAAGGATTGCGCAATCCATAGCAACATCTCCGTTAAATCAGTACTTCTTGAATCCAGTCGCAAGGAGAGGTCTAATATTGAATGGAAACAATGCCGAGATTAAGGGATAGCACATACAGTAGATTGGATTCACGAATCTATTTTTGTACTGACCAGGCTCAACGTTGCTTAACTTCAGTGATCTGACGGGAACGGGTCTGTGAGCGTGATTATGTCGGAAGATAGGGATAGTAAAGCCAGCGTCTCTAAAGGTGGATCACTCTGGCTTATTTAAATTGTCGGGTAGTTCCATCGGCACTCCACGGCAGCAGCGTGTTAAGCAAGAAATTAACATGTTACACTAGAAAGACGGGGACAAGGGGCTGGGATGGTGGACCTTTTAGAACTGCAGAGGTCGACTAGCACAATACCGCAGTCAATACAGACATTCGCATTTATGGTCCAGACTTTGTTGGCTTTTGGGATCAATGGTAAACCTTTAGCAGAAATTGATTGACAGGAATTAAGGTGATTATATTAGAATATGTAGAATGGTCCTATATCGCACAATAGATCGCAAGTATATGTTACTTATAATAAGTTGTACATAGAAAGATTTTTAGAGTAAAATTTGAGAGATTAAATTTAAATAAACCAATGTTTTATTTATTTGAATTATCTGGAGGATTTTGACTAATGTTTTCATTTCCAGTGTTTCCCCAGTATTTTTCTTGTTTTTTTTTTTTCGATCGACTATAACCTCTGGCATTTTTTTACATGTATCATGTCGAACGTCATAATCTACACGGGATTTCGAGAAGATCTCTGTGTGTATCCTATGCGGGTAGCATGCTCTCGTTTCGTTAGCCATGACAAGTTAGAAACTTTCAGTAATTCGAAATTCTGTTTTTCGTATTATCGTGATGATTTAACCTTCAGCATCTATAAAAAGTATCACTTATAACTGAATTTTGCTTACTACATTATTGTTTGGCACTATGCTTTATAAATAACTAGCAGGGAGACTCAACGTTACCTGGGATTGGATGATGATTAACGAATGTTTCACACTGCAATATTTTTATTGTCATCGAAATCGGTGAAATCGTCCATTTTTAAATCAACTCGATTGATTGCCTGATCATGATGGGGACCATCATATTTTTTTTACATGGAGGTCACCACTTATCAAGGCACAGAAACCACTCGGGGATACGGGTTATTTTTTGTACAGTAATCAATGGGATAGTGTTGCAGTATTCATTAGTATTGGGGATTTGATAAAGTGTCATTACTTAAGGGAGCAGTTCATCAGAAATTTGTTGTTGGAGTTGAAGTCAGGAGGGAAACAGCCAAGCGGTAGAGAGTTCCACAGGCGTGCAGTTCTAAGAAAGCAGCTTTGTTCATGACCTCGAGAGACCCTACCAGAGACTACTGCATGGGCCAGAATCCATTCAGCATATGGCAATACAGTAGCCCCAGTAGTTTGCACCTGCTAATAGGACAGCCTCCTTAGTGGTTAATCCAAGGTTCGGGTTCCAGACTATCAGGCGGATAACGTCAGCCCAGATGAAACGTTTACCTCCAGCACCCTTACTAGTGACATGGCCACAAGGATAGACATAGAAACAGAAAAATTTCCGACATCTCAGACTACTGTTCACGACATATTACCTACCTGGAAAGCAGCTTTTTCTTCGCCCTTTGTCAGAAAAATCACTCATTTGAATGAGGACTGAAGGACAAAAAAGGAGAAGCGAGAGTTACTGGAGTTACCGATAACACATCCACTGTATTATCTACGCTCCATAAAAAAATAGGTACGAAGGACTTATTAATATCTACTTAGTATAAGTCCGGTGCTCAATTACCAATTTAGCAGCAGAAGGAAGCTTCACATGCCTCCCCGGAGTGACTTAGTCCACAATACATTGTAGTCTACATTGGACTGTAGAGAAACTACTATTAATTTTATAAAATTATTTTTCGTATAAAATCGCTTGAATTAAAGACTAAACTGCAAAAGTCAAGTATTATGCTTTAATTGTACTCTGAACACAAAGCATTCATTTCGAACCCGCCCTGCCATAAAAAACGTACTGTTGAGTTTATATGCCTGACCATACTGCTTGTGCGGCAAAAATTGATTGAACATAAAATATTCTACTGTTGACTCAATATGAAATATCTTACTGTTGATGTTATATGTCCGCGATTTCTGCTTGTGCTGTAAAGTTAAAAGCAACAGGATGTGTATTGTAGAACCGTTATTTAATTTTTGTAAATTGTATTATTACAAAAACATACATATATGCGATTACTTCATTTAATCACATAAATTAATATACGAAGATATAATTTTATGCGTAAGTTTTCAGTATTTAATAAACAGTGCTCAATACATAGGTAGAGCTAGGTAGTAAGTTATAAAAATATATATGGTAATTAAGCGGCACAGAATATTTCGCTTAAGCCTGACGCGTTTCCACGAAAATGAAACGGGGAATATTCTGTGTAGCTTAATTGCCATATATATTTTCATAACTTATTCTCTGACTCTCTGTCTGTCTGTCTCTCTCTTTGTCTCTCTCTCCATATATATATATATATATATATATATATATATATATATATATATATATATATATGAATTTCAAGTATGCAGACACATTGAAAGAGAAATACATAGAAACAATCAAATATTGGTATTGCGACACTCGTGAGTAATCCGTTTGCGAATTAAACCTCTGAGAGCTTTTTTTCTAAATCTCATGTTGATTATTTTTAAACCCAGAAATGCTTCGAGAAACGAGCCTGACGAGTAACGATGACGTGTTCGCGCCGTGTGTAGCGAACCGCGTGGTGCATTAGAGTTAAAACTTTTCGCATTTTTTTTTTGTTTCACACTAGCGACACCAGTTCTGCATTCCTGGATACTAACGACATGTTGCATTGCACGCATTCTTGTCATTCACTAAAGCAATCCGTGTAGAAAAAACAAAACAAAAAAAAAAAAAAAACATTTATCATTCAGATGAGTAATAAATATGGCTTAATTAATTTCTTGTTTGTGCCAACATAAAACGAATACACAAAAAGTAAAGCAATTTTGTTTCGTAAAATATTACATGTTTAATATTTTAATGTTAAATAAATAAAGATCAACGCAACATAGATTCTATGAATAAAGCTTCTTTCTTAGAACTGCACGCCTGTGGAACTCTCTGCCACTTGCCTGCTTCCTTCCCGACTTCAACTTGGATGTCTTCAAGTCCAACATAAAAATTCCTGATGAACCGCCCCTTAAGTAATGACATTTTATCAAATCTCCAATACTAACGAATAATACAACACTACCCCCATTGATTACTGTACACACAATACCTCTTATCCCCGAGTGGTTTCTGGGCCTTGATAAGTGGTGACCTCACCGTAAATATATATATATATATATATATATATATATATATATATATCATTAAAATACTAGATATATATATATATATATAAATATATATATATATATATATATATATCATTCAAACACTACCGTGGGAGTTTTAGTCATTTAGCACTGATTTTTCAACCAAATTTCAAACAATTATTACAGTTTATAGATCACCTTTCTGGTGTTCAAAATCGTAAAAATATGTAAGGAAGTGAGCGACGCTTTTTATGACTGGTTTCCATAGCAACCACGTCGCTTAACATTTTTTTTTAATTCAATTTATAACATTATATAAGACATTTTAATGCTGCGATATCCAAGTTATGAATTTATTATATTTTTACAAGAATATCTTGTCCCTTTCTTTTCGAGTTTTAACAACTAGTCCTTTACTTGTCCATGTTTAAGCTTAACCATATTACTTTTCATGCTCGTATTTTTCTATTGTAACATATATATATATATATATATATATATATATATATATATATATATATATATATATATATAACGGTACAAAAGTTATGTAGCTTTTTAAAAATAATGCACGGAACAACTCAAGGAACCACTTTTTCCAACAACATCATCAGTAGTTAGACGTTGTTATAACACCGAAATACAAAAAGCGAATTAAATTATAACAAAAGAGCAAATACCCCGGGGAATGTTTTACTCATATATCCCCGAACATTTGCTCTGTCGTGATAATATACTAGTTTTTTTGTATTTCCGTTAACCATCGATTAACTCCTAATGAGTTTGGTAGCGAAAGGGATCCATAGGGTTTTTCCGTGTATCATGTTTAAAGCTTGATATATATATATATATATATATATATATATATATATATATATATATATATATATATATATATATATATATATATATATATATATAAGCATTTAAGCCAGGCGTTGACCGGGTGTTTGGATATGTATTTCGAGCAATAAAAATAAAAAGCGATTAATTTTTTTAATTGTGACCCCTATTATTACCCATTAAAATTTATTATTATATTGTTATATATATATATATATATATATATATATATATAAATATATATATATATATATATATATATACATATTTGTAAAATATTAATCAGTTATAGAAGAATGAACAAACAAATCTAATTGAGGGTACGATCGTTTCAGAAACGATATTCATTTCATTAAAATTGACAAAAACACATTGACAAAAAACATTGACAAAAATACATTGACAAAAAAACATTGAGAATAATTGACAAAGATTGTGTTTTTTTACTATAGTTATCAGCACAAAAAATGTATGCTGATGTGTGCGTATGTCTATATATATTTTATTTATTTATTTATTTTTACAAAGGCATCACGACTTATCAATGTCAAGAGCCCACTCGAGGATAAGGGTTAACGAGTGTACAGTAGACAATTGGACAATTAAGTAATCGTTAGTAATGGAAATCCGGTAAATTTGTTAACTTGTATGGAACGGTTATTCAAAAACTTGTTTACGTTAGACTCTAAGACAACCATATTGTAGTCAGCTGGAAAGCAGGAAAACGGAAGACAATTTCATAGGCGTGCAGTTCTAAGAAAGAAGCTTTGTTAATGGCATCTACGTTTAGGTTTGAGCACGGATAAAGTGTGGGGGAAATAATTGATAGTGTTTTCTGCTAGACGGGTGTTTCTTGGGAAAGTTTGGCTATATAAGTTTTGTACCGTTATATATATATATATATATATATATATATATATATATATATATATATATATATATATATACGTATTATTTTTTTATTACCGTATCTTTCTGTTAAGTTACATTATTGTTTCAGCTACTTGGCCGTTTTTTTGGGCCGTCTGTAGCATCCTCAGACTTTTACAGAAACGTTTGCTATTTTGGGACGAGAGAGTGAAAGAGTGAATGAGTTCAGGGGGGTGCGAGGAAGGCGGAAGAAATAGAGGAAGGGAACAAGGGGGAAAGTGGGGGGGCGCTTCGTATATCGATAATGTTTTAGTTTTGGGGTTTACGGAACTTGTGGGGGAGAGTATGGAAAGTTTATTTCTGGTGTGACTGAGGACATAGGGATACATGGAGGGGACGTGTATGTGGGGGTGGGAGGAGGGGGCTTACGTTAAAATTAGAGTCTTAATGTTAAAGTTTTTATGCGTCTCCTTGGTGACAGAAAGATACAGTAATACAAAATAAAACGCATATTTGCTCTACAACGGTATTAAGCACTTTCTTCAGTTTTTATTAATTACCATTTCCACTATATATATATATATATATATATATATATATATATATATATATATATATATATACATTGAAGCCTTTTGCGAAATCAGCTTATTCAAGGTCTAAGTCTATTCCTATTTAACAACATTTATTTAATGCCTTTTTTTTCATCTTCATATAAATGAATTCTCTTTTGTAATTAGTAACGTTTTAGAAGTCGGGTTATGTAGGTGCTAAGTCTGCGATAGGTTAAAGTCAATATTTTATTTGCTTCCGGGAATGTAAACTGCATTTTTTTTTTAGAATTTATTAGTCTGAATAAAAGATCTAATATTCCAAAGTGTAGTATCTGTTCTGATGCTACACTTAAGCTATATCCACCTTGGTCAAAGAAGAGGAAACCTTTCATACTGAGAAAATTACTATTTAATTTAATTAGGCCTCAGTTAATGTAGGGGAGAACATAACTGTTTCGTTGCACACATTAAAAAACGACATGCGATCTAATTTGCTTTCGTGGGGAAGCAAACAAATACCATCTGTTTTTTACATGGGGGTCACCACTTATCAAGGTCCGGAGGCGACTCAGGGATAAGGGTTATTGCGTGTACAGTAATCAATTAAATAGTATTGTAATAATCATTAGTATTGGAGATTTGATATAGGGTCTTACTAAATAGAGCGGTTTTGTCAAGAATTTGTTTATGTTGGACTTGAAGACATCCAAGTTTTAATCAGGTGGGAAACAGGCAAACGGAAGAGAGTTCCACAGTCGTGCACTTCTCAGAAAGAAGATTTGCTCATGGAATCTACGTTTTGATTTAGGCACAGATAAAGAGTGGGGAAAATTATTAACAGCAGTTTCAGCCAGACGGGTAGTTTTCGTGAAAGATTGGCGAGGGAGGACGAGAGAGTTGAGCTAAAACGAGCACTTGCCATGGAAATAACGATAAAACAAGGACAGGCTCGCAAGTCTCTTCTGTGGGAGAGAGGCTGCAGGGAAGAGAAAAGTGCATCCCCACTAAGCTACGAAGTCTATTTTGTACTCTGTCAAGGCAGGATAGGCTGTTTTAGCAGCTCGTGCTCAGATGTGGCAACAGTACTCCATCCTTGGACGTACTTGGTTTTTATGCAGATAGAGAATTGCATCAAAAGTGAGATATCTCCTGGAGCGGTAGAAGGATCCCACCATTTTCTCAGCGTCCCTGGCAACAGACCTGATGTACGTGTTCCATTTCAGATCAGTAGTAAATGTAAAACCCAAAGGCTTGTCAAATCATGGAACCCCCCAAGACGAGAGCCATCCATTTCAATCGATGGCAGATGGGTATCAGAGCATTGATGATGTAAAGATAGAAGCTTGGTTTTGGATGCATTAAAAGACACCAGCCACTTTTTCCTCCACTCTACCACGCGCTCAACATCAGAAGAGAGAGAATTAGAGAGGACTTGTCATTTACGGCCTTTGATGTCTTGCCATCGATGGTTGTGTTATCAGCATAGATGTCCACGAATGATTTAAGTATATGTTTTGGGAGATCATTAATGTAGACCAGGAAGAGAGTTGGGCCCAGGATCGACCCCTTAGAGACTCTAGCATTAATACCGTGGGCCTCTGATTTCTGCCCATCAACCACTATTCTTATGAACCTATCGGAGAGAAATGATTTAATGACTGAGAAAACATTACCAGTTATATCGTAACTAGAAATCTTGTGAAGTAGGCTCGTATGCCATACCTTATCGAAGGCCTTCGATATGTCAAGAGAAATTGCCCCGGAAAGGAAGCCTTTGTAAAGAGATTCACTAATCCTATGAGATATAACCGTTAGCACATCTGCTGTAGATCTTGCGGAGCGGAAACCATATTGCATGTCACTAAGAAGGTTGTTTCTGCTTAGGTGGTTGACTACTTCTTTATTTAACATGGATTCAAACAATTTACTCATGACACACAGGAGACTTATTAGTCTGTACTAAGAGGGAGACGACATATCACCAGAATTCTTAAATACAGGGCATACTGATGAGGTTTTCCAGGGTGTTGAAAAGTACTTCTCCTTAAGGCAACGTTTAAACAGTTTTGTAAGTATGGGGGCAAGTTCTGGTTGGAGCTTTTTCAGCACTAAAACTGGAATGCCGTCAGGGCCAGTTGCTTTACTGGAATCAAGGTTCTTGATGGCCTTCGTCGCATAGGGGAGAATTAGCGTCCTCATCTAAAAAAATCATAAATATAAACGGAAATGTTATATCAATTTTGCAACAAACAAACAGCGTTAGGAACAAACATCAGAATATTACGCTGCAATGAAACTTGACAGAGTAAGAAAATGGCAGTTCAAATTTAACTGAAACAGACCAGATGACAGATCAACGATCTAGTAACAAAATCTTAATTATGACAAGCTGGCATATACGAGACCAAGTTTCTAGGCTTTTGTCGTATGGGAACTTTTATTCATAGTACACACAAAAAGCTCTACCCAATTTCAAAGTGGTCCTGGATATGGCCTTAAGCTATATCCAGTGGTGAGGCCTCAACTTGCGGTTTTGAAGAGTGTGGAGCCACCCTTTAATTGTCATTGCTCCCAGGTCCACTCTGACCCGGAGTGGTATTACCTGTTAGGGTCCCAACTATGGGTTAAATAGAAACTGACTCGAAAACAACAAATATATTCTATCAAAAAAATTATCTTCAAAATCTTTGAATTCGGCATTAAATAACCTGAAAAGGGTTGATATGCCGTAAAACAAAAACAACCAACCATCCATTTCAAAGTAATCTTCTTCGGCTCCATTGCACTTGTACCGTTCGTACAACTTCTCCAAGTCCCCAATGGAAGTTCTCTTGTGTTAATGTATCAGTTACTCTTATCACAAACTCTTTCATCTCATCAATTTTTTTAAAATGATACTCTCTAAGGTTTTCCTTGAGCTTAGGGAATTACGACAAGTGACAGAGAGCAAGGTCTGGACAATAAGGAGGGTGAATAACCGTCTTGATGCTCATCTTGGTCAAATAGTCTGGGCTTTTCTGAGCACCTTTGGGATAAGCTCTGCGCAAATCTACCACATCTTCAGTTCCTCGTGAATAATTTTGTTTACAGTTCCCACACTGACATCAAAATGTGCACGTATTGTCTCTATAGACACACAACAGTCCTTTTCGATAAAATTCTTTATTTGGCCATTCTAATCTGGTTTTCTGGCTTCCTTGCTTCTCCTATACCATTCGCCATCTCTCACAAACGTATTGCCTTCCTTGAATCTTAAAATTGATGCTCGATTAATATAAGATGGGCTAAAAGCAGTTTGAAGCATTCCATACGTTTCTGTGAGATTTTCTAAGGTTTTAAATAAAATTTTATTGCCTCTCGTTCTTTTAGAGTGTTTTTTTTTCTGTTCAGATTGCATTTTTGAAATTCATCAGCTGTGGTAATCAGGCTTTATTAGAGTGCATTTCAATTCCTGTTGTAGGTGTTCTTTGGAATCTGAAATCGTAAAAATTGGTTAGACATCTTATAAGATATATAGCAATAACATACTGAATTTTCAAGAGTCGACGACAATTTTAGATGCATGTACTAAAAAAGTCTGGAAACTTATTGAATGCGCCTAGTATTTTGGTTCAAACGTAATAATACCGACCGAATGCAAATTCTACTCCATAATTTAGCGTGACAGATACGCTTACATGTTTGTTCGAGGTTAAATGTGACAGACTTACGTAAAGAGCATTTTAAATGTATGTGATGTCAATGAAGATGATACTACAGTATTGAACGTGACTAACAAACTGGTGGACGCGCTCTTGTAGAACAACACTGAGAAATAGCTGAATAAAGATGCATCCATTAGATTGCGTATGCAGCAATAAAATATCTAAATTAAAACACACCGACAAGAATTATATTACACACACACACACACACACACACACACACACACACACATATATATATATATATATATATATATATAATTAGTTATGTTTTTTGGAAAAAAGGATTCCAGCGGAGTGCTCTATTATAAGGAACCATCCAAGAAATAAGAGCGTATTATTTATGTTTTACTAACAGAACCTTTAGATGAAATAAGTCATCGGCACCGTCGGTTTCAACCCTGATAATATGAAGTAGAGCTTGATATGGGTATCTAAATCGGTCCCTATTATCGGGTTTGAAACCGACGGTACCGATGACTTATCTCATCCGAACTTGCTGTAAATAAAATATTATATATATATATATATATATATATATATATATATATATATATATATATATATATAGACTTCGTGGTTTAGTGGGGGATGCCCTTTTCTCTACCCTGCAACCCCTCTCCCACAGAAGAGACGTTGCGAGCCTATCCTTGTTTTATCGTTATTTTCATGGCAGGTGCTCGTCTGAACTCCAATCCCTGGTCCCCCCTCACCAATCTTTCACGAAAAACACCCGTCTAGCTGAATCCACTGTGAAAAATTTTCCCCACTCTATATCTGTGCCTAAATCAAAACGCGGATTTCATGAGCAAAGCTTCTTTCTTAGAACTGCACGCCTGTGGAACTCTGTTCCGTCTGCCTGCTTCCCTCCGGACTACAACTTGGATGTCTTCAAGTCTAATGTTAACAAATTCCTAATGAACCGCCCCCCCCTAATTAAACACTTCATAAAATCTCCTAACTAACGTAATGTACTTGCAATAACCCTTATCCCTGAGTGGCTTCCGGGCCTTGATAAGTTGTGTTCACTGTGTAAAAAAAAAAAAATATATATATATATGCGTGTGTGTGTTTGTGTGTCATATTTTTGACCGTTAAAAACGGAATGAAGTAATATCCCATTTATTTAGGATGGGTGTTTTATGCGGGAGTTACTGGTTTATTATTGTTAAGTTTTAGCTCATTTCATCATCAAATTATAATGCTATGAATTTTTAACTGTGCATCGAACGAATACCATAACAAATAGTTTGCTGCACGTTATCCTAACAAATGTCCATACAAAATATCAGCCGGACTTGCTGAGTAGTTTTCAAATAAAAAAAAACATCTGGAGTAATTGTGGTATTATGGTGCCTAATCCCCTGAAATCGCTATTAATTTCTTAATGTGCATCGTTTGAGGCTTAGCTCGTTGCATCTTACCATATCAAACGTTCAAACAAAATTTCAGCAAGATCGTCCCAGTAGTTATCGAGAAAAACTTAAACGTACTGAAAGACAAACAGAAATGCAACACGGATACTTACATATGTAAAACTTAATCTTCTAAGACCGACAGGAATCGCTTCCTCTCTTAATTAAAAAATGTTGTTTGTACAATTAATTTATGCGGTTAGCGATAAAAAAAAAAAAGATATTTCTTACAAACTGGTGACCGACAAACGGAAAATGCACTTCATATCATAGAAAGAAGCCGGGACGTATCTACGAACCACTTTAAAGTAAATAAATAAAACAGATTCTCCAACGGATGAAAATACTCATATTGCAATCCTAAAATCATTTTTTTTATATATGTACATAATATATGCAGTTTTATTTACATACAAATGCAACATGCATCTAGAGGAATACGGATCTGGTGTCGCTAATGCGTAAAACACAACAAGTAAGGGACGACGCGAAGCCCTATTTATCGGAATTCCATTCTATGAACGCCTGGAATGGTAACAAGTAGTTGCTATGCTGTAATTCCTCTCATAGGGAAAGTGAAAGTGAAAGTAGAAATTATCGATTTTTTGTTTCGTCGTTTATCAGTAGCGAAAGCGAATATATTTTAATAGACGTTGAATTATAGTATGAGAGAGGGAGGATCATACGAAATGCTGTCTGCGTTGTCGAGAGAGGAAAAAGGAAAGGAATGTATTCGTAAATGTAGTCGTTGCATCGTGGCATACACGCATTACATAGAAATATAGTAGACGATTTATGACCTAATTTCTGTCCATCTATTTCATTAAACGATACATAATTTATGTCTTATTTTCTATTTCTCTGTTTTAATCCATTTAATCTATAGATATATCTTTCTTGTCCATTATAATTTGATGCTTAAACAATTTATTTATTACTCTATCCACACATATTTATATATACAGGGTCACCCCCCCCCCAAAAAAAAACAAAAACAAAAGCTAAATGGAGGCCATCTAAAACATATGCTGTAGTACGGAGGAAAAAAGGCCAAAGACCCTAGTGTTTTGCTGTGATATTTTGAATATAATAAACTAGTTTTGACCAAAGTTTCATTTCATCCAGACAAAACACTAAAAAACGGGGCCTAATTAGATTTAGGACCTGTTTTTTTGGGTCTCCCTGTACATAAATCTATATATATATATATATATATATATATATATATATATATATATATATATATATATATATATATACGTATAAATGTGCATATATATATGTATATATATATATATATACATATATTTATACATATATATATTAGGGTGAACGATTCCAATATTTTTTCCCGATTCAATAACCGATCCGTATTAAATTCTCGATCCCGATACAATTACCGATTCCGATTCCGATTCGTTCTAAATCTCTAAATATTTAACTGTAAAGTTGTTATTTTTCATGATTACCGTAAAAAAAAAACACATGTTAAAAGTGCAGATCTTTTCTCAAACTAAAAATTAACATATTTACACAGTTGAACGTAACGACTATTATTCTATAAAAAGATAGGCACACGTGCACAAATCATCCGGAAATAGAAATGTTTTTCCTCTCTAAAAAGACATGGCAAAGTCGGCAAAAAAAAAAACGGACGCCGAACACCTGTGCCAAACAGACGTTAAGTACTAATTTTAAACTTCATCTTAACTCCTAACAAATGTATTTCATGTTGCATTGTTTAAATTTGCTTTTCTTGTTTTATTTATGTATATTTATTTATTTGTCTCTATTTTTCTTGTCTTGCAAAACTATAAGATGAGATTCGTCACACACACCTCCTCGACTACTATTTGAGCAGGCAAAACACTGCTCACTCATGCTATATTCAATTAAACTAGAGATAAAAAAAACCGAGAATTATTCTCTATTACAATAGATGAAGTTGGGACTTTATTTAAGTAATATACTTAATATATACTATTACTATAAGGTTGTTTGTATTGAAAATGCTCGTTTCCTTGCTAGCCAATGAAACCATCGAATATAGTTAGTATTACTTTCAATTATATTTGAAACTAAAATGCACAGTGACATAAGCTACGTCGCTACGACTATTACTTAATAGATACACAATGATTTGAGCCTGACCAAACTGACTGCATTTAATTAATCATTAATCCCGACGCGCTATATACTAATGGTCTTTCTCGTTACGGTACCCCCCCCCCTTCCGATTGCTACGTATATCCAATATGTACTTTGCCTCCAAGACGATCGCCTATGTCTGATTTGCATGTTAAATTAAACAAAAAGAATTTTTTTGTCTTCTCTTCTCCAACTAAACTTTAATTGGCACTCAAAACTCTAATAATTAATTCTACTGTATTCTGTAATTTAATCCTTTACTGAAAACTAACTAACACTCATACAATAAACTCGACTTAGATGGGGGATCTTTAGTTTTCAGCGCTTAACCTTCGCATGCTGACCGATTGGAAGTCATGATCACTAAACATCTGTTTATTTCTACCCTTTAGGCATGCATTAGTTTATTCTTATTCAGGTAGATACTCACCACCAACAGTCTGTACTTGGATTAACAACTATCTATATTACATAGCATTAGCTGTCCTTTCCTTTGCTTTGCAATGTTAAATGCAAAAACTGAACCGATACTCTATAATGCAAAATTCAACTTCCTGATTTTTAAACGAAAGAATGGTAACATACTTAATACCTACAATCTCAATATATTCGCATCTACTGGAAATACATACTGTATACGACTATGCATATAATTTTACTACCAATTATATCTGTACTGTAATGTGATGTACTGTATATCTGTACTGTAATGTGCTTCGTATCAAAAATGACGTCACTTGTATCTAGTGAATATACAGCTTAATCCTCTTTTTTTTACATAGGCATCACTACATTATCAAGGCCAACAGTCCACTCAAGGATAAGGGTTAAAGAGTGTACAGTAGAAATTGGACAATATAGTAACTATTAGTAATGAAAATTTGGTAAATTTGATAACTTATATGGAACGGCTCATCAAGAACTTATTTACGTTAGACTTGAAGACAGCCATATTGTAGTCAGCCGGAAAGCAGGAAAACGGAAGACAATTCCACAGGCGTGCAGTTATAAGAAAGAAGTTTTGTTCATGGAATCTACGTTTAGGTTTAGGCACAGATAAAGAGTGGGGGAAATTATTGATAGTGTTTACAGCTAGACGAGTGTTTCTTGTGAAAGTTTGGAGAGGGGGACCATAGATTGAAGCTCAGTCGAACACTTTCCATGAAAATAACGATACATCAGAGATAAACTCGCAACGTCTCTTCTGTGAGATAGAGGTTGCAAGGAAGAGAAAAGGACATCTCCTACGAGGCTACGAAGTCTATTTTGAACTCTATCAAGGCAGACCAAGTCCTTTCTAGCAGCTCCTGCCCAGATGTGGCAACAGTATTCCATCCTTGGACGTACCTGGCTCTTATATAGATAGAGAGTAGCATCAGCAGTGAGATATCTACCGGATCGATAGAAAGCTCCCACCATTTTTCCAGCGGCCTTGGCAACAGATTTGATGTACGTGTTCTATTTAAGATCAGAAGTAATGCTCAAGCCAAGAAGCTTGTTAAAACTTGAGGCCTCCTGAAGACGAGAGCCATTCATTTCAATTGATGCCAGATGTGGATCAGAATGTTGATGATGTAAAGAGAGAAGCTTGGTTTTAGATGCATTAAAAGTAACCAGCCACTCCTTACCCCATTGTACTACGTGCTCAAGATCAGAGGAGAGAGAATTGGAGAGAACTTGGTCGTTTACTGTCTTAAATGTGCTACCAAAAATATCTAAAATATCCAGAGCTTGTACAATGTTTTTTTAATTAATTCGTAATATCATGCCATTCTGCAACGCATTATCCTATTCCTAAGCCAACATAAAAATAAGAAAAGGAAACTTTTTTTAACCTAAAGGAAAAAGCAAAACATGTTAACTCCTTCTAACAGACCTGTTTGCAAATATAGCTGCTTCCACTGCATGAACTTTTACTCAGCCCCTCCTCCAGTAACAAACAATGAAATAGCAATGCCCTGTATCACTTTGAGGAGTATAATTTTTCAGTTGATATATAACCTTTATAATCTAACCCGCTAACATTAACCACCAACGCGGAGTTGCAGAAATACCTGCATAAGGACCCAGGCGCGGGGAAACCTCTTTCGGTGTTGATGGACCCGTAGATCTTCCCAGGTTATCCGTCTAGGAGAAGGAAAACTCTGAAGCTAAACCTAAGGGAGGAACAAATTACCAGACTGCAAACCTAAACTGCTTAAGGAGTAGATAGGCACTGTCTATCGCCCGGCTTCCATACTCATTCTTTGCCTATTAGCTAGGCGTAGAGGTCGAATCACAGGGAGTCGACAGACCTTCTATGGTCGATCTTGTTTCCTGACTAGGGCAATGGACGCCGTTTTCCCCACTCCCGTCACATCCCATCCCTTAAACTGGGCACTTGGGAGTGCTTGAGTGCCATAATGGCAGTACAAGTAGATTGGGTTGATCATCGTCTGATGGGTTGAGGGTACCGGATAGACAGTTCCTGGCTGCTGCTCCCCACTGGTAGTACAGTCGTCCTAACTCTTTGGTAGCGCTTAAAGCGGCTGCTCCATCAACTGTTGTATAATATCGGGCTGTTTGTAGTGCCATGTAACGCATGGAAATGGACCCTGCACTCATCCCCGATGGGCTATCCCGAGGCCACAATCCTAGTAGATTGCAGGACAACTGATGGTCTGCTTGTGTTGCATGTCTGGTATTCTGTATAAGCACTTGTTCAGCACCCCTTACCTAAACTCAAACTCTTTAAAAAATGGCTGTACAATAAAAAAAAAATTACGCTAAAACCAGGCTCAGGCCCAGGACTAAACTCAAACAAAACTAACCTGGCTTCTCCCTTGAAGCTCTGACAGCATAGATCCAGCACTTTCCCTCGACACTAGCGCACAAGTGCATGTATTAGGTGACTTCAATATCAACCACACCAACTGGCTTTGATTTTCTACTCACACAGATGCAGCTGGTATAACTACATATAACATCTCTATATCTCATTCCCTATCACAGATGGTTACGTTTCCAACCCGTTTCCAAGACCAGCTAGAACAACACGCATCACTTTTAGATCTGTTTCTGACCACAGTTCTCGATGATTGTGTAACTAATGCCCACAGCCCACCTAGGAACGTCGATCATGCAGTGGTAATAGTTGAAATAGCCCTAAACTTTAGAACTAAAACTGAAGAGCCACTGTTCAAAACAACGAGATATTATAAAAAGGCTGACTGGGAAGCCATCAGGGATCTCATCAGGGACGCCCCATGGCAAAATATATTTTCATTTCCTGCTGAACAGTGTGCAAATGAGACCACTGAATGGTTTAAAACAGCAACAGACAATTTGGGGTGTAAACACTTGAAATTTTAGATATAGGTTACTTCGACATGAATTTCACTTTATAACTCAATTTGAGCCCAAAACAATAAACTTTTAGGGGGCATAATAGGGGTCAAAGTTTAAAAAAAATGACCGTTTTTTTTTGTTTGTTTTTTTTTCTCAGCATACACCTCCAAACACCCGAAAATAAATAATAGATAATATATATAGCGATAAGTAAAAATAAAAACAAGTATATATATACACACATATATATATAATTGTTATTATTTTTATATATAATATACATATATAAAGATAATATATATATAACGATAAGTAAAAATAATAACAATTATACACACACACACACACATATATATATATATATATATATATATATATATATATAATTGTTATTATTTTACTTATCGTTATATATATTATCTATTATTTATTTCATAATTAACGGTTCCCATATCGTTTTTAATTTTATGCTAATTCCCAAGTTCGCCGAAAATACTTTGCAAAAGTCGAGGGTTACATCCGAATACCGAAATAGTGTGAAAATTACACTCAAGATGAGAACAATAGACCGAAGGATCTAAATAATATACATAACCAATCCTCATCTAAAAAAAATAGAAACGTGTTATTGTAACTTGTATCAGAAAAGTAAGAGAGAGGCTGCGATTTATAGACCAAATAAATAAATAAATAAATAAGCGATGGCGTGTAAATAACTATAATGGCAAATCAGATCAATCAAACTGGATTTAAAGGAAGATAATCTTTTTGAAAACGTAAGCATATTTTCACATACATTTTTGTGGGTTTAAATAAAAGGGTAGAGGATCACCGAAGTTAAGCAACGTTAAACCTAATCAGTACTGAATGGGTGACGATTTGGGACTTCCAGGTGCCGAATGTTCTCTCCGCTTTTCTCGGCATTGTTTCCAGTCGCCCTGCACTTCTCTTTGTCACTGACCTTCAGCAGTGCCGATTCAGCAGAGGTGTCGTTGGGGATTGCTGAACCATTGCCTCACAATTACACGCGCAGCTGTTCCTATAGGGCGTATTCTTTTTCTTTTGAGACTGAACGGACGCATCGGAAATAAGAGGGTGCGTATTATTTTGATTAGGCAGACAAGGTTTCGACCAATATAAACTCAAACCATCTCATAAGTGCATTTGTTACGTAGCCGTTACTCTCGAACTGTGCTCCTTACAGTTCAAACCTCTCTCGGACTGCCACGACGTCCGATATCGTCTCAATGGAACAAAGAAACGAAAAAAAAGTAAAAACGACTTTTTTCTTTTTTAGCAAAAGACATTTATTACCGTTACTTTCTAAACCATCCCTTCTTTTATTTTTGGTTTGTTTTTATGATGTCTATTTCATCTGTCACGAAATTAACAATCCTACGCTGTCTCTTAACAAATCCAGCTTACAAGTCTCTCGTCACCACGGGTTCTCACGTCCACCTCCCCCTTACGGGAGGACCTTTGTGGCCTTCGGGCCAAGATCAAAGTATAGTATCTGTTCCGGTAGATGCTGCAAGCAAAGACGATCACAGTGTAGTATCTGTTCCGGCAGATGCTGCAAGCAAAGACCATTGCCCTTGTGGCAATCTTCTGGTCCATGTAGGGGCAACCCTACATGGGCCAGCTGGCCAATCACTATCCAGCTCCCATTTCCCACCTCTCGGGAGATGGCCCCCTTTTCCATTCCCCCTCCCCTTCTCTCTCCACATTAAAAAACGGCCTTTTGCCTAATTTTCTCAGTGGGGAAGCAAATAAATACAGTCCATCTCACCCGTTGAGCACTTTGCTTCTCTCCTCAACCACACGCCGGTTATAGCGAGATCCTTTTCGTCCTCAATCCCACACGTCTATCTCTCTCGATACTCACTTCTCCACTTCCCGACAACGTGCTTTCCTCTTCTTTCCCATTTCTCGTGAACCAAGCCTGCTCACATCTAGCAATCCGTATAGTTCTCAAACGGCAGTTGCTACTAATACTCTCGCTAGCCATCCATCTCTCGCCTGCCGCCGACACTCTCATGCGCGCTCATACGCGAACTTGGAGAATCATTCTGTCAAACTCGGGAATATTCACAGAATTTAGAACAGAACCTTCTAATTCATCAACGTTGGTAGCATGTTCTTGTTTCGTCAACCATGACTGGGTGGAAGTTCTAAGTAATTGGCAAATATATTTTGAGTGCCGCCCGCACTAGGCATTGAATATTAAAATTCCAGGCGCGATAAAACCTATAATTATACAAGTAAATTTTCCAAGTAGTTTATTCACTACGCACGTATGCTTGCGCACAATCTTAGTAATTATTCTTTTATATGGAAAATACTCCGGACAATGGATAAAACGAGTTGATTCAAGCAGCTAAAATATACTAATCAATGTAAAAACATACCAACGATAAGTGTTAGATGGAATAAGTTCCAGCCTAGAAAACAGCAATTCTTTCCTCCTGGCCAGAAATATTGCTGATATAATGTAATGACTAAATAGTAATGTTGAAAAGTAAACCCAAGATTGACTTTCTTCTTCCCTGCAAGGAGTTTATAGAAGACTAAACCCTATGTTTTTAGATGGACAACTTTAATATTTATCCCTATACATCATATTATTACAATAAAATAATGTGTGTGTGTATATATATATATATATATATATATATATACATATATATACACATATATATATATACATACATATATATATATATATATATTCATCAGATCACTGAAGTTACGCAACGTTGAGCCTGGTTAGTACCAGATGGGTGACCATTTGGGAATTCTAGGCGCTGTCTGAGCTCTCAGCTGCTCTCGGCATTTGTTTCCAGTCGTCCTTTACACACCTTCACTTTCCACTGGTAGTTAACAATGTCAACGCAGGAGCGGTGTGGTTGGAGATTGCGCACGTCCTGTCATAAATATTTCATTCATAGGCACCCCGATGTGGGTATCCATAGTCTGTCAAAGACTGAAGTATCCTTATATATATATATATATATATATATATATATATATATATATATATATATATATATATATATATATATATATATATATAACTACTTCATTTACTCACATAAATTTAATATACGAAAGTATAGATTTATGCGTAAACTTTAAGTATTTACTTCAAAAGTGCTCAATACGTAGGTAGAGCTAGATAGTAATTTATAAAATATATATAGCGATTAAGCTACACTGAATATTCTGCGCGAATTCTGTGGTTGCTTCACATAGGTATTCTGCGCGAATTCTGTGGTTGCTTCCCATAGGTATATTCATATATATATAAAAAAAGGAAGGAAAAGATCTATCTTAAACCACTAACCTAGTTCTAAAACAGATCCTTTCTTCGATAAAATGCATGCCCATTGGCTGATAGGAAGGGGCGCGGTGGATACTAGAAAGCTGATTGGCTAACTAGAAATCCTCAACATATATAAAAACAAGAAGCAACCACAGAATTCGCGCATAAGCCTGAAGAATCCTATAGTGGATGAAACGCAGAATATTCAGTGTAGCTTAATCGCCATATATATTTTATAAATTACTGTATATATATATATATATATATATATATATATATATATATATATATATATATATATATATAAGGGGCGTTTCGAATGTAATTCCTCCTTTTTTTCTTCGGAACATATGGATCACATTTTACATGGGGTTTTATTGCAATCGGGAAAAGTAACCATTTTATAGTTACATATTTAGTGATTTATAAAGAATCGCAATCGGTAATTGTATACTAATCGATAATTTAGTATGAAATCGGTAATTACATCGGAATCGGAAAAAATATTGGAATCGACCCATCACTATCTATAAAGTTTATTTCAATAAATAAGGGTGGATTTTTTTTCTATCAACAGCTGGCCAGCCGTACCGCTCGGTCCAATATCTCCATGTATTACGGCATTTCAGTGTTCTTTTCTTAAGGTTACTTGTAAAAAAATAATCTTCTTAATAAGTAGACTGATTTATCCACACTAGCAGGACCTGTGGAAATGTGGAGAATGAGATATATATTGAATCAGCAAATATGTTTTGTATAAAACTCATATTTTTCTCTATAGCGCGAAAAATAGTTTTGAGGCAAAAAAAAAAAAACTAATAACACGCAGTAAACATGTGTTTATTATTAACATTTCTATGAAAATTTGAACTTTTTCACATGTAACTAGTTTTTATAAGACAGTTTTATTTGATTCTAGCAAGCAACCTCGAAGTCAATGCCATGTTTGACACACTTTCCAGTATATCTTAGCATTTCAGCCCGGCGTTTCCCGGATGTTGTATGTTGAGCAAAAAAAAAAGCGGTCAATTATGACCCCTTAACATTTATTGTTTTGGGCTTAAATCAAGTTATTAAGTTAGATCGATGTCTAAGGAACCTATATCCAAAATTTCAAGTATTTAGACCCAAAATTGTCGGAGGATTTTGGTAGCATTCTCAAGGGTCAAATCGTTGAACTTTGACCCCTTAACAGAAAAATTTCTAGCCGAAAACCGATCACAAAGATTTTCCCAAATCTCAGTACCCTGTATATCGAATTTCGAGTCTGTAGACTTAAAATTGACAGAGTTATTGCGTAGGGAAATGTACACACAACCAGATACACACAGACACGTTCACTTTTATATATATACTAGCATTTCAGCCCGGCGTAGCCTGTGTGTTTTAATGTGTGTGTTGAGCAAAACAAAAAGTGGTAGTAGGAAGGCAGGCTCGAACCCGTACCGCGAAGGACGAAAAGAACGGGGGAAAAATCCTGACGTCTGTGTCGTTACAACCACCGCCAAACTGGAAGTGACGTCGGTTTCAATTAAGGCTAGACAATAGAAAGGAGAGGATGATTTTCAAAAATATCAGCGAAAAAAGTGACCCCCCTGTAGAAAAGACCCGAGTTGAAGGTGAAGATATTAATGTTTTAAGCCAATTTATCGATATTTGTCGTCTGAAAAGTCAGACTTCAAAACGATACTAATCTTGTAAACATCCGTCGCCTCTGTTAAAAGTTTTAGGCATACAGGCAAACATACGTACATGCATGCATTTATATATGGGTAACTAAAAATTTTCGACCCAACCCGATTAAAAAGCTTGCGCTATATCGGAATACCGTTTATATAAAATTTTACATGTTTAAACAAGAAATTGTCTGAGTAATTTGGTAGAGACCACAGAGGTCAATTGTTTTTTTTTACCCCTATTATGACCCCTTAACTTTTATTGTTTTGGGCTCAAATCAAGTTATTAAGTTAGATCCATGTCCAAGGAACCTATATCTAAAATTTCAAGTGTTTAGACCAAAAATTGGCAGAGAAGTTTGGTAGAGTTCGCAAAGGTCAAATCGTTGAACTTTGTCCCCTTAACAGCCAGATTTCTTGCCGAAAACCGATCACATAGATTTTCCCAAATCTCAGTAACCTTTATATCAAATTTGGAGTCTGTAGACTTAAAATTACCTGAGTTATTGCGTAGGGAAATGTACACAGACACACATGACTTCCTTAGATTTCAAACTCAATCACTTGCACTAGTATAGCTTTCTTATACTCCCCTGCATTTAAAACACACACACACACACACACACACACATATATATATATATATATATATATATATATATATATATATATATATATATAAGAAAATCCTGAAAGAAGTAAGAAGAAGATGGAGAAATAATGTTTTGCAATGACTCTGTGTAAAATATGTGTTATGCCTCATGTCACATGACAAAAAAAAATGAATCACGACGTTCAACCGGTGGGAAGAGGATCGCGTTATGCAAGAATTCTGGACTGGAGTCGCTAGAATGGTTTTCAGGGCAACAATGCCTCACTGGCACAATGGAGAGAGAGAGAGAAAGTGCAACCAAGACGAATTCAATATTTAAGAGCAGTATCACCTACCTCTATCGATGGCGTTCTTTCTCCACCCCTCTCTCTCTCTTTCTCTCTCTCTCTTTCTCTCTCTCTCGCTCTCTCTATATGTCTATCTCTGGCAGATATACATATGTATATATACAACCACATATATATATATATATAAGGCATAATCAGGTTATATATATATATATATATATATATATATATATATATTTATCATATATATATATATATTACATAGGAGTCACCACTTATCAAGGCCTTTTGTCATTCGAGGATAAGGATTATTGGGTGTACAGTAATCCATTGGGTAATATCCTAGTAGTCATTAATGGAAATTTAGTAGATTGGATTACTTAAGGGGGCGGTTCATCAAGAATTTGTTTATGTTGGTCTTGAAGGCAACCAAGTTGTAGTCAGCTGGGAAGCAGTCAAACGGAAGAAAGTTCCACAGGCGTGCAGTTCTAAGAAAGAAGCATTGCTCATGGAATCTGCGTTTTCATTTAGGCACAGTTAAAGATTGGGGGAAAGTTATTGACAGTGGTTTTAGCTAAACGGGTGCTTTTCGGGAAAGATTGACGAGTGGGGGCCAGAGATTGAAGCTCAGGCGAGCACTTGCCGTAGAATTAACGATCAAAAAGACAGGCTCGCAACGTCCCTTCTGTTGGAAAAAGGTTGCAAAGAAAAGAAAAGAGCACCCCCACAAAGTTACAAGGTCTATGTTGTACTTTGTCAAGACAGGATAAGCTCCTTCTAGCAGCTCCTGTCCAAATGTGGCAACAATACTCCATCCCTGGACGTGCTTAACTTTTATATAGATAGAGAATTGCATCAGCCATGAGATATCTATTGGAGCAGTAGAAAGATCTCAACATTCTTCCAGCGACCTTGGCAACAGGTTTAGTGTACGTGCTCCATTTCAGATCAGGAGTAAAGATCAAACCCAGAAGCTTGTTAAAACATGAAGCTTCTCCAAGACGAGATGTTAGATGGGGATCAGAGCGTTTATGATATAAATATAGGAGCTTCGTTTTAGATGCATTCAAATTAACCAGTCACCTCTTTCCCCTTGTTCCACGTGCTCAAGATCCGAGGAGAGAGAATCAGAGAGAACTTTGCCATTTACGGCCTTTGATCGGTTGCTATAGATGGTAGTGCCATCGGCATAGATGTCAACGAATGATCTAATTATGTGTTTAGGGAGATCATTGATGTAGATCTAGAATGGAGTTGGGTCCAGGATTGAGCCCTGGGGGACTCCAGCATTAATACTGTTACCATATGATTTCTGTCAATCAACCTCTACTCTTATGAGCCTATCAAAGAGAAATGATTTTATAATTAAAAAGACATTTTCTGCTATACCGTAGTTGGAAATCTTGTGAAGTAGGCCCTTATGCCATGCCCTATCAAAGGTCTTTGATATGTCAAGAGCAATTGCCATAGAGAGGAAGCCTTTGTCGAGAGGTTCACTATATATATATATATATATATATATATATATATATATATATATACCCGTTCACAAACACTTTTACATGATATATATATATAATTTCCTCTTAATATCTAATATATATATATATATATATATATATATATATATAATAAAAATTACAATTAAATTTACCAAAATGATCCAAGATTGTAAAATTAAAGTATATTATAAATATTAAAGAATTAATATTTATAAAATTATCTCAGCCAGATGTAAAAGCTCGATAAAACCAACTAGGAAATAGAGCTTATAATATGAGCAAAAAATTAATAAAATATGTTAGAAAAAACTTTGAAATTAGTTAAAAACATATTTAATTGGACTTGAAGACATCCAAGTTGTAGTCCGGAGGGAAGCAGGCAGACGGAACAGAGTTCAACAGGCGTGCAGTTCTAAGAAAGAAGCTTTGTTCATGGAATCCGCGTTTTAGATTTAGGCACAGATATAGAGTGGGGGAAATTTTTCACAGTGGATTCAGCTAGACGGGAGTTTTTCGTGAAAGATTTGCGAGGGGGGACCAGTGATTGGAGTTCAGACGAGCATCTGCCATGGAAATAACGATAAAACAAGGACAGGCTCACAACGTCTCTTCTGTGGGAGAGAGGTTGCAGGGTAGAGAAAAGGGCATCCCCCCACTAAGCCACGAAGTCTATTTTGTACTCTGTCAAGGCATGATAGGCTGTATTTGGCCGCTCCTGCCCAGATATGGCAACAGTATTCCATCCTTGGACGTACTTGGCTTTTATATAGATAGAGAATTGCATCAATAGTGAGATATCTTCTGGAGCGGTAGAAGGATCCCACCATCTTTCCAGCATCTTTCCTTGCTTTTTTTTTTTATAAAGTTCTAAGTATATCTACTCTAGAGAATAATTTCCGGCATTTTTTTTAAATTTTTTTATCGTTAGTTGCCGGCATTTTGTTTGTTTTTATCGTTCAGCTTTGTAGCAGGAGGGGGGACGGATAAGACGGAATACAGACAAAAAGACAGGAGAAATACAGACAAAAAGACAGGAGAAATACAGAAAAAATACATAAAACACGAAAAGCAAATTTAAAAACAATGTAACAAAACATTTAGGATTAGTTTAGAAAAAAAAAAAATAAATAAATAAAATAAAAAATAAAAATACTTAACGTTTTTGCACTAGAGATTCCGCCCGCGGGTGGCTTCCGGGCCTTGATAAGTGGTGATCACTGTGTAAAAAAAAAAAAAAAAAAAAAAAAAGCAACCTTGGTAACAGACTTGATGTACGTGTTCCATTTCAGATCAGGAGTAAAGGTCACTGTGTAAAAAAAAAAAAAAAAAAAAAAAAAAGAAGCAACCTTGGTAACAGACTTGATGTACGTGTTCCATTTCAGATCAGGAGTAAAGGTCAAACCCAGAAGCTTGTCAAAACATATACATATATATATATATATATATATATATATATATATATATATATATATATATATATATATATATATATATATATATATGGCGTAATCAGGTTAGATCCTGTTAGATCACCGAAGGTAATCATCGTCAGCAGTAAAATGGGTGACCATTATGAAATACAAGGTACTGTACGTGATCTCCGTTTATTTACACATTGTTTCAGTCGTCCCGTATTTCTACTTGCCATTGGACTCAAGCAGTGCCGATATGCATGAGATGTGCGGTTGGGATTGCGGAACCCTTGGCTCACAATTACACGCGCAGTTACTCTTACATCATGGGGTATCCACTGTCTTTCGTGATTTAACGGAGGCAATGAACGAACCGTATCCCTATTTCAAAGCACAGTGACAGAAAGGGAGAAAACTGCTTGTTGTACGATAAATATATAATAATAATAATGCTCTCTCCCTCTTTCTTTATCGCTCTCTCTTTTATTTCTGTATATTATTTCCCTCTCCTTCTCTCTCTCCGTCTCTCTCCCTTTCCCTGTTATTATCTCTCTCATACTTACCGACTCTTTTTCTGTTTATCTCATCTGCTTGTAGCAACAACAATTGACATAAGGGACTACACCGCATTCGATCTTCTGGACTTTCGTGAGTCAAACTAATTATCCAATCCAATCTTGTAAATTAAATAATTTACTCTCTCTATATAAAAATCAATCTGTCTGTTTACTCGATTGTAGGGCCACGATATTCATTATCACGTGTGATTATACTAATTATTAAGGTATGGCATTGCGAGATTGTACTTATTCCGACATTTATAATCCTAATATTATTTGTATATGCAGTCGCGAATATACGCACATATCTGGGTTAAGTAGCAATGTGTGTTCAATTAATAGTATATAACGAATAAGTATCTATTTGAATTCAGCAGTACATGACCAGAAAATTTTGATTAACTCGTTGATAGATCAACAAAAAAGAATCTTAGAAAAGTGTTTTCAACGGTGTTTAATACGACATAGATTAGGACTATCATTATAACGCAGTATTTTGTAAAAACGTATCGAATGCTGTCACTGTTAAAAAATTATCGATTGCTAACCCTTCTGCTTGTGCGGTAATAAATTTTTTCAAATGCACTTGTAATGTTAGGCTGTATAAAAGTGTCAACTTTTATCAAAATTGGATTGTTCATTCGAGTTTTTTTCGATTATCGATATTCAATATTTATCGGAGACATTAACTGTTAAGTATTGAGGCATTATACTGAACAAAGATGGCGGCACTGAATCAAATCGGCGAGGAATCAATGCAGTCACGATCTCGAGTGTTAAGTAATTCCTAGTACCAAAGATGGCGGCAAAATATCAATGCAGTCACGACTCAGTCTTTTCGACAGGTTGACAGAGAACTGAATTGAATCTAAAATTGAATATATTTTATAATAAGAACAAGAAATAAAAAAAATAAGGGTGAAAAGTAGGAGATTAAAAGGCGAAAATATTAATATCAAATAAACAAGAAGTGTAAGGGAGGATAGAATGGCAAAGTAAATAAAGCACTAACCAGACCTACACAGAATAAGTGCGAAAAGGACTGGGACTTTGGGGAGGCTTAGCGAAACTCAAATTCCAGTGATACTAACGAAAAATAAATGGTAAATGACTGCTGTGATGATGCAAAATATATTGCGGAGTTTATCGAAAGAGGGACTGAGTACTAGAAATCTGGGGAGACTTGTCACTCAGACTCAAGAGAATGCCACGGATTGTCCTCACAGAAAATTACTTGACTATAGCATGTACAAATAAAAAACGCCTTGTGATTAATAATAAAAATAATTAACATAATAATAACATCAAAGGTCGTTCGCAAAGAGAAAATTTGGTTGGCTTTTGTGAAAACTCCTAGAAAGTTAATGATAGAGTTTAGTTGTTTGTTTTTTTTTTGGTTTTTGTTATTTTTTTTTTTATTTATTTATTTTTTTTTTTTTTTTGGCTGAATATCAACTCTTGTCGGCATATTTAATGCCGAATTTGGTAATTTGGTCAAAAATATGTTGGACTTTTCAAGTTCTTTATATCTTCAAATATTCATCTATTCCCATTGCCCTATCATCGCTGCCCCCCCCCAAAACAAAAGTGACGCCCAATAGTCGAGAGGGGTCAAAGAGGATGAAAATACCGAGAAAAGAGTGGTGACCAGACCTCCGCTGGACAAGAGAATTGGAACTCTGGGGAGGCTTATCGCGACTCAAATTCGAGTGGAGATCAATTGCCGCTGCCAGCGAAAGATCAATGGTAATGGGCTGTTGCGATAACGTTATTTGCAAATGCTATCGAAAGAGGTGGAAAGTACTGAAAATATAGGGAGACTTGTTGTCACTCAACTTCCAGGGAACACAACTGGTTGTTTTTTTAGGAGAGATCTTTGATGACCTGCATAAAAGCTCCTATGAGCTAATAATAATAATAATAATAAGAAGAAGAAGAAGAAGAAGAATACCATTAACCTAAACAGCCGTTCGATACTAACAGATAGAAAAACACAAGAAGAAGAAGAAGAAGAAGAAGAAGAAGAAGAAGAAGAAGAAGAAAATCATGATGATGATGATGATGATGATGATGATGATGGTGATGATGAAGAAGAAGAAGAAGAAGAAGAAGAAGAAGAATACCATTAACCTAAACATCCGTTCGATACTAACAGATGAAAAACACACGAAGAAGAAGAAGAAGAAGAAGAAGAAGAAGAAGAAGATGATGATGATGATGATGATGATGATGATGATGAAGAAGATCATGATTATGATGATGACGATGATGATGATGATGAAGAAGAAGAAGAAGAAGAAGAAGAAGAAGAAGAAGAAATCAAAAAATGGATGCTAAGGCCACAGGTACGACGGTTTGTTGTTTACGGTACATATCGTTTCGTTTTTTTTTTTCCATCTATATGTAATGATTAATGCGACACGACTAAACCGAAACGCGTCATTTAACAGGGAAGATTGGGGGAAGATGGTATGAAAGAATTCACTACTGCAGTCGCTGAACGTGCTTTCAGGTCAACACGTTCTTTTTTAGAAAGCTTACTTGTAAAAAAAAGAAAAAAGTTTGCCGTTGAATAAAATATAAATCCATTCTCTCTCTCTCTCTCTCTCTCTCTCTCTCTCTCTCTCTGTCTAATTCTCCCTTACTCAACGTAACTATATCTCTATATATCTCTCTCTTCGTTTGTCTTCCATTTTCTCACCCTCTCTTGTCCTCTTATTCTCTTTAACCCGATGGCAGAATAATAAGAAAATTTCATTCGACCTTCTGGATGTATGGAACATTTCAAATCTGGCGTAATTTTCTAAACATAAACATCTTGTTTATTTTTTAGAAAATAAAAAGAACTTGCTCAATCATTGACATAGCCTGTCTTTTCGATACCAGAGTTCGATAGAGAAAGAACACCGAAATATAAATAAAAACATCTGAAATGGGAATAAGACTATGGAAATATCATTTTGACAAGAGGATTTTTTGCGGAATTTTCAATTTTGATATCAAATGATGTATTTTCAAATAAGTTTTCGTTATAATACCTTTACTTTATATATTATATTAAAGAGCGTTTTTTTTTTTTGCTCGATCTAATCGTTTCAATTAAAATCATTTAAAAACAACTGTTTCTTCTTTTCAGAATGCTGAATAGAAGGTGTGGTAATATTACTCCATCTTAGGACGAGTTGGTGCTTGCATATGTAGACGATTGCATCCGGAGTATGATACAAGTATTTGGATCAATAGCTGGTGCAATATTAACAGAGTTTTCTGAATCATAGTAGCAGAATAATGTAACTAAGATAATAATAATAAAAATCTCAGAACAAGTGAAGCATGCATTGTCCCCCGTGAGTGCACAGTGAACGAGGCATAAAAAAATGACTAAGTTCAGCATTTGCCCACTCCCCGATTTAGCCCAAAAAGTCCCCAAAGGATTACAAATCCTGGTGAAAATGAACAAACGGTGCAATTTTAGGACTTAAAATATGTAAATTTGAGTTCTGCGCCATGTTAAAAAAAAAACAAAAAAGAAATGATAAAGTCCATGATTCCCCCCCCCTCTTATTTAGCCTCAAAATTCTCTAAGGTCATAAAATATAAAAATTTGGGTTCAGCACCATGCAAAACTGCTAAAAAGACATACACAGAAAATTTTGGACAAATATGGTAAAATAGTCCCAAAAATGGAATGTTTTTATTAGCCCTAAAAGAGCCTCTCAGGAACACACAAGAGTTATTGTGAAGTACAGACAAACAAAATTATATAGAAATCAATTAGTTAAAACTTTTCAGAAAGTTTTATAAAAATCCAAAGCATCAATTTTTTAATAAGCACAAAAGTGTAAATTTTAGTCATTTTAACCTGAAAGTCACCTCTAGGGAAAGGGGCAACCGGAGTTTTCCCGGAAAATCCGTTCTGTTACATTTTTTACTCATATCATGTTTAATGTTTGTGCAAAATTTCAAAAAATTCCAAGGCGTAGTTATTGAGAAAAGTGCAGACAGACGAACGGACGAACGGACGAGGGCTGGATTTACAGGTCCATCCTCCTTTTGTCGGGGGATCAAAAAGAGGAAAAAACGAAGAAAAAGAAAAAAGAGAAAAAGGATATATGGCGAATAAAATTAGAATAAAAATAACAGGTCTGAAAAAAAAAAACGAAGGAAAAGAAGGAAAAGAAAGGCACTAATGAGCGAGGATTTTCTGTTTTAATTGAAACGGATGAACCAAAAGCCAGTTCTTGTGGTGGACATTAAAGTCACCAAATACATGTACTTGTGCACTAGTGTCGAGGGAGATCCTGAAACATTCAGAATCATTGCTTTCAAAGTTCCGCTGTCTGATTTGTGTATGGCTTATAGAAACCAAGGTTATTGTTATCATTAGTTCCATTATCCATTGATTTAATGAGCCATATTTTTATTTAGTCTTAGAAACATGTCCTGGGTGATAACTCTCAGTTGCTTTTCAAAGAATTTCTAAGTAAGAGTTGGTTGTTCACGTCCTTTTAAATAAGATAGAAAATTCATTTTTCTCCTAGAAATAATCTTGTTGAAGCACGATTTCAAGGCAGTGATGTTATATTTGTTGGTTGATTGTTTTTGTTTTACGGCATATCAACCCTTTTCAGGTTATTTAATGCCAAATCCAGTTATTTTGAAGAAAAATTTTTAATAGACCATATTTGTTTTTTTCCAAGTCGGTTTCTAGTGATAAAAGGATTCGCAAACTTAGACACGTGAAAAGGTGAGGAACTATATTCTTAGCGATTACAAGTCTTTATTTTTGTAAAGTGTATTAATTGACTGCGGCGGAGTAGCGTAGTACGGCAGCTGTGTAACTTCACTTAAAAGAATTAATAAGAAAAATTCTATGCGGAAGAAGACAAATTAGCAAGGACCAGAACAATTTGTAGCTCTATTTATTTACGTATCTACTACTACATAAAGCGTTACTTTATGCGTGTGAAAGTGTGTGTGAACTCCTTCCTCAAAGGTCCCAAAACAGCTAAGCCTATCTTTCAGAAAATTTCCCACATAGGTAATTTATATGTGAGCAGTGTCCTTGGATATATTTTGTACAGAAATTCATTCGATAAGTATTGAAAATCGAAAAAATCCGGTCTTAAAATAGTCTTTCTTCTCTTTTATCTAGATAGATTCAGCCACGCTGGTGAGTCGTAGATGACGAAACACGTGTCAGTGGATAATTATATTTTAAAAGTAATCTATATGCCGCTCCCCATTTAGAGGGTACCAAATTGGTCAAAGGGAAAATTATTCCCAACTCGCATCTAGGTAAAAATATACTTTCGTATAAATAATTGAATTCATTCAACAAAGTATCGCTAGCAAAAACAAATAAAAACATATATATATATATATATATATATATATATATATATATATATATATATAATCAACAGTATGTTCTCAACAGTGCAATGTAAAGTACAATATCTTGTGAACTAATATACTAGGTATAAAGCTTCCTTCGCACGCACCGCGATGGGCCCCAATTAGAGCATGATACCTATCTATTGATTGAAAAATGGGCAATTTCACCAATTTTGATGGCAGGAAAAATATTGGAGTATGCCACATTCGTTGATCATTCCGGGCGACGTCGAGTCATCCTGCTGGTAATAAAAGGAAATCAGGAGACTTAAAGAATGAAATGCAAAAGAAAGAAAATGAAATGAGAAGTAAAAGAAAGACAAGAGATAAAATTATTGCTATAGCAACACAAGTGGAGGCGGCGGCGGCGGCTGTTTTTTATTTTTCGTCTTTTCATTAGAAGAAGAAGAAGAAGAAGAAGAAGAAGAAGAAGAAGAAGAAAAAGAAGAAGAAGAAGAAGAAAATAAGAAAAAAAATAATAATGAGAAAAATAAGAAGAATAGAAGTAGAAGAAATGAATACGAAGAAAAAAAAAGAAAAAGAAGAGAAAAAGAAGAAGAACAAATAAAAAGACGAGAAGAAGAAGAAGAAGTTAAGTAAGATGAATAAGAAGAGAAAAGGAAGAAGAAAAAGATGAATAAGAAGAGAAAAGGAAGAAGAAAAAGATGAAAAAGAAGAAAAGAAGATGAGAAGAGAATAAAGGAAGCAGAAAAAGAAGAAGACAAGATGAGATGAGGAAAAAGAATATAATTAAGAAAAAGAATATAATTAAGAAGAAGAAGAAGAAGAAGAAGAGGAAGAAGAAGAAGAAAGTAAGAAGTAGAAAATGAAGAAAAGAAGACAAAGATGAAGAAGAAGATGAAGAAGAAAAGTAGTAGCAGAGAATAAGAAGCGAAGAGAAGAAGAGGAAGAAGAAGAAAAGAAGAACAATAATAATAATGAGAAAAAAAAGAAGAATAGAAGTAGAAGAAATGAATACGAAGAAAAAAGAAAAAGAAGAGAAAAAGAAGAAGAACAAATGAAAAGACGAGAAGAAGAAGAAGAAGAAGAAGTCAAGTAAGATAAATAAGAAGAGAAAAGGAAGAAGAAAAATATGAAAAAGAAGAAAAGAAGATAGAGAAGAGAATAAAGGAAGCAGAAAAAGAAGAAGACAAGATGAGATGAGGAAAAAGAATATAATTAAGAAAAAGAAGAAGAAGAAGTTAAGTAAGATGAATGAGAAGAGAAAAGGAAGAAGAAAAAGATGAATAAGAAGAGAAAAGGAAGAAGAAAAAGATGAAAAAAAAGAAAAGAAGATGAGAAGAGAATAAAGGAAGCAGAAAAAGAAGAAGACTGTTAAAGAGCATCTCTCCTCTCTCTCTCTCTCTCTCTCTCTCTCTCTCTCTCTCTCTCTCTCTCTGGCTCTTTCATACTCTCTCTATTTTCTCTCTCTGTGTCTCTATTAGATAGTAGATCGAGAGAGAGAGAGAGGGAGAGGGTGGGAGGAGGTCAGAGAGATATTTTTGTATTTAATCCACGTTGCAGGAAGTGACGTTTCATCTAATCGGATGTCATGTGATGCTACGTGGCAAGGTTGGTGAAACGTGGAGTCTCTCAGAAAATGCCGAGCCGAGCAGAAGTCTAAAATGGTTCTCTCCTAAGTAAGGGGGGAGATGCGCGCCCCAGACGTGGGACGTGATATGTACCCACAGTGGAGACCATCGATGGCGGCATCTGCAGATCATGCCTGGGAGAATAAAAGGTTGAAACCCCAACATCTGTCTTCATCTTGTATATTCCGGCGAAAACAGCAAGAGAGCTCCACCCAGATGAAGACTCTCCCAGAGCAGCGGACCAGGCATGAATCTTCTTTAATTCAAACACTTAAATACACAACAAGTGTCATAACTACTAGACAAACGGTTTAAGGGATCTTGGGTCCCGTTCTCTCGTCTCTTAACACTCGTAATATCTCTCTCTCTCATCGTCGTAAACTTCTTCTCTTCATTAGTAAAATGGACACGTCATCACCAGGTTACCAGTATTCCTCAAGTAAAGTGTCCAAGTCAAATCCTCTTCTTCTCCCTCCCTTATGTAACAAGACAAGATGAGATGAGGAAAAAGAATATAATTAAGAAGAAGAAGAAGAAGAAGAAGAAGAAGAAGGAGAAGAAGAAGGAGAAAGGAAATACTCAGAAAGAATAAAATGAAAAATAATGAAAAGCCTTACTAGAAGACGAAAATAAAGAAGAAGAAGAGGCCATTGAAAAGCCAGAGATAAAAAGGAAGCACACAACAGTGGCTGTGTTGTGTGTGGGTGTGGAGTTTCCTTTTTCCCCTTTTTAAAGAAAGATCCATAACGTTTGATGCTATGCGACAAAAACGAAGCCCGTCATTCAACTGGTGGGAAGGGGAATCAAGCAAGTTATGCAAGAATTCTGAACTGCAGTCGCTAATCTGGCTTTTAGGACAACATTGCCCCTTTTAAAGCATATTGATAGGAAAATAAACATCATAAGAGACTGCATTCAATAATACTGCAATATTCATGCGCACATTGTCTACACATAAGCACAAAAGTAAACGCCGTTTATTTTATTTGTCCTTATAATGTTTATAATTATATTGAATTTACTACACCTTTTGAACACGATTATAGCATTTTTTAGGGATAATTTCCCCGGCATAAGCATTGTGACACTTTGAATAAGACGTTGTAATTGGAAACGCAAATAAAAAGCCGACTTTTATAAAATAAATATTCATTCCTTGCGTATTATTTATTTACTAGCAGGACCTGTGGATATTCCACAGGGGACTCATTCATATGTGATATATTGATGTTGGCATTTCTGTCGATGTTCAGTGTAAATGGAGACGCTCTGATATTATTATAGACCCGTTTTTAAAACTGCAAAAGTATTTATCTAAGCTAGCACGAACGCCCGGTAAAGCCCGGTTGTAAAGTACTCTTAAATGTGATATTTTAATCCTTGCAAATTTTGTATGTATTATTATAGAGTTAATGTTCTATCGATTTTTATGTTATAAAGTGGCGATTTAAAAAAAAAAAAAAAATATCCATAGGACTTGGGTGCATTAGCTTGAATCGAAACCGAAATAAAATCCTATGATTATATATATATATATATATATATATATATATATATAACTTGGATTCCTTCAGTCATAATGGAAACCGAAACCAAAACTTATGAAGAAATCTTGTTAAAATTATTTATAACAAGACATAGAAGAATATAGCAATTAAACGACCCGGATGTAAGCATAACGCAAAAAGAAAACACACGTTATTGTATTGATATATAGATTTATTTTGCGGACTCTTATACTTGTCTTCATAGTTGTTGTGGTTTTCCCAAGTTTCGGCCTACTATTCCCCTGGCCTTTTTCAGATGAATAACCGAGACGGAGGTAAGAATGCTGAGTCTCGTAACTTTATCCCCGTAATTACTGCTATCCATAATTGTTGTTGTCTCACCACGTTTTGTTTCATTCTATTTGAAAGTTCTCATAAATTAAGTGGCCCCCTTCTGAGAGCTTACATTTGATCTCTATATGAGATACATAGATAGTCTTGTATTCCCGTAAAGTTCTTAGTTAGTATAGAAGTTAGGAGCATATTTTTTTTTTATCTCACTTGTTGATCATTTAAATATGTTATAGCATACCTTTCTCATGGTCTCTTCATCTCACTGGATTCCAAAATACGAATGAATCTAGTCTGCTGGAGTATCCAGCTTCGAGCCATTACTTGGGTTAACATGACCCATTCCTCCTAAAAACCAATGTTGGCTAGCCATACCGAAGAGATCTTATTTTGGCCACGAATAATATGTAATTTTGAATATTTCTAAGGGTTTACTTGTAGAGAAAAGTACCGCCGTGCCTGGTTGTCCTGACAAATCCCTGTGCAGAAAAACGATACTTCTGCACGTATTGAACCGTGCTGAAGTAGTAACGTTACTATTTAGAAAGCCATTCTTAACATGGAGAGAGGAGGGTGTTTGGAACTTTTCTGTACTTTCACCTGACAATTTAATTAAAAAAGATATCGTAAAACTTTAATTTAATTTGAAAATACTATTTTGAAGATGGTGCGGTTCATTAAGTGCATAAGCACCGAGACACCTTATACACTCGAGTATATTGTTCTGTAGGCGTCCAATTCAATTTCTCTACAGTAGGCATTCAAGTTCTCTCCAGTAAGTGTTCAAGTAGATAAGAAACCTACACTAAAACTATACCAAAACTGAAGTGTTTTCCTTTAACAATTACAAATCTTTCTCTATGAACGAATGGCACGACAGATAACACCTTACATTAGATTCCATTATTCAAACTCTTCAGCTAAACATTCACAAGTAAAATGAAGTTGAACAAATGCGTGTAGCACATTGCCAAAGCTGCTGCAAAGAGCGTAGCCTCTCGCTACCGAGCTAGAAAATTATTTGCACAAGAGAGCATGCTATGTCTTTACAAAACAACAATTCGCCCATGTTTGGAGTCTTGTTGCCAAATTGAGACTGGTGCAACTATTACTTGTCTTCCATCTCAGACAAAATTCAAAAAAGAGTCTTAAATCTAATAGCTGCTGCACTGTCGGCAAAAGCCCCAACCTCTGTCGCATCCCCAACCTCTGTCGCATTTTTAGTGCTTTAATAGAATGCGCTTTAATGAATTTATAGCACTGGTGTCCTCTGCGATATATATATATATATATATATATATATATATATATATATATATATATATATATATATATATACTTAAATATTTCAACAAAATGAATAAGTTTACAGAAAAAAAATGTACATATTTACTTAACGCATTTTTTAAAAGTGTATATATAGACATTGAAAAACGCAACCTTCCCATACGCACACATATGTTTGTCCTTCCCGACATGGGTAGGATTCAAAAACTGTTTCTCTTTTTCGTATGATCTATGACTTTTTCTTTTCTTGCATTTTTACTTCAATATCCTGAAGATGTCCTCTGAAATAAGGACGAAACGTTGATTATTTTAATAATTTCATTCGGTTTTTCTATTTTTCTCAAAACACATATATATATACTCCCGAATAAACTGACAATCAGCAAAATCCCACCTCTTCAGTGTTGAGGTGTTCTACTTTAATTCTTTCTGCTCTCAAACTGCTAAACTTTGAAATTCCCTCCCGGTTTCTTCATTCTTTGACTGCACTTAACTACAAAAATTTCAATGTAATATGATCAGACATCTCGCTGCTCAACTTTCCACAGCCTCTTTTTAGACATGATCCCAGATTGTAGCCTCTTTTTAGTGGCACAATGTTTAGTTTTATGCTAAAACAGTAAAAAAAGTAAAATATGGATTCAATGATTTCCTATAAATAATCAAAGTGCAATAACTCTTAAATCTTATTACAGTGTTTGTGCATTATAATTGAATGTGTTGGATAATCCAGATCCACTCGATTGACATCAAAAGAAAAGCAGTCACGAGCCTGGATAGGGAGGCCCAGGAGATGGCGTCTAAGGTCAAATATTGGGACGTAGAATCCACGGAGATTAAGTCAGCAAGATTGATCCACATTTTGAAGACAATGCATAATTAGAATGTTGACGTCATCTGGGCCAATAAAAGAGATAGCAGACACCCCAGAAAGGAGGAGAGCGACCACGAGAGGCAAACTAAGCAACACATTCTTCTCCAGAACCACCCCCGTCGCATACGTCACTATTGCCAAAACTGTCATTCGAAAACCGAAAAGGTTATTATGAATAAACAAAATATTTTTGTAACCAACTGTGTGTGTTTTATTATCGCCAACAAGTGTATAAATAGAGAAATGACAAAGGTTGAGTGTTAAAAATTAAATAGACTGAACAAAACCTGACGATCGGCTGCAGCGTATATATAAAAATGTAAAAAATGTATTTCAAGTAAAAACATTATAACATACTTATGTGTAATGTCGTTGTGAGTAAAAATTCTAAAAATGACAGAAGAATGATCAAGTAGAAAAATAATTACGAAAAAAAAAATAAAATTCATCCAATAATGCAGTTTTATCGGTTTCTTCTATTGACAACTCCCTTTGTTTTCAGGTAACATAATTTCAAATTACAAAATGGCGGAATGATAATAGTACTGATTTGGTGTGGCAAAGAGTAAAAAAAAAAAAAAAACGACGTAATTTTATTATTAGATTCGCCGAGCACAATCAAATCAGAGGTGCTGCTATCATTTAGGCACTAATATTATTTGTATGAATACTAAATTTCACCAAGATATGAAATAGCTTACAACGCCATTACATAATGAACTAGCGGGGCCTGTGGAAATTCCACGGGGGACTCATTCATATCTAATATATTGATATTGGCATTCTCAAGATGCTCAGTGTAAATCGAGACGCTCTGATAGCATTGTAGCATTTTTGTTAAAACAACAAAATATTTATCTAACCTAGCACGAACGCTCGGCAAAGACCGATCGCAAAGTACGCTTAAATATGATATTTTAATTCTTGCAGATTTCGTATATATTATTATAGAGTTAATTCTATATCGATTTTTATATCGATATATTATAAAGCTGCGATTTCAAAAATAAACAAATATATATCAATATGATTTGGTGAATGAGCTTGAGAATCGAAACCGAAATAAAACCTTACTAATATATATATATATATATATATATATATATATATATATATATATATATATATATATATAATTTTAGTTCCTACAGCCATAATCGAAACCGAAACCAAATCTTATGAAGAATTCTTGACAAAATTGTTTATAAAAAATAGATTACTGAGTTATAATCGAAACGGAAGTCCAATGTTAAGAAGAATTCCTGGTAAAATTATTGATGACAAGAAATGGGAGTATATAACAATTAAACGACCCGGATGTAAGCGTGACACAGAAAATAACACACTCACATTAACGTATTAATATATAGATAATAATAATAATAATAAGAAGAAGAAGAAGAAGAAGAAGAAGAAGAAGAAGAAAAGGCAAAAAGACAAGTTAATAAGAGAAACAAAAGAAAAGATAATATAAATAAGACACTCAGAAGCATGACACACAAAATAACACACACACTAACGTATTAAACAAAAATATGATTTGGTGAATTAGTTTGAGAATCGAAACCGAAATAAAAACTTATATATATATATATATATATATATATATATATATATATATATATATATATAACTTGAGTTCCTACAGCCGTAACAATAACAATGACAGTAATAATAACTATAACAATAATAATAATAATAATAATAATAATAATAATAATAATAATAATCCGAAGAAGAAAACGAAAAATACCAAGATTAATAAGAAGAAAAGATGACATAAGAAAATCAGAAAGACAAAAATAAGATGATAAACAACATGAAAGCAACAGAAAGGTCAGATAAAAAAAGTTATGATAAGAGAAGCAACGGCAGCGGTGTTTCTATGCGTAGTGTTCGTTTTTCCTCTGTAAAAGATGTCCAATCTTTGATGCCACGCGACAAAACGGAAGCAAAGCATTCAACTGGTGGGAAAGGGGAATCGAGGTATGCAAGAATTCTGGACTGCAGTCGCTGGAGTGGCTTTCAGGGGAAAATGCCGTCCTCTTAGGCATTGCATCTTTCTTTTCGATGCCATGAAAGTGGTTACTTTTCTACATTTTTTTGTTTCATTCAAACAGAGTTTGTTTCTCGTCATTCGTAAGAGAGAAGAAATAAAGAAGAAAAAGAGTAGAAGAATATAATGCAACAGCAGCAGCAGATGATGATGATGATGATGATGACTACAATAATGATGATGATGATGATGATGATGATGACGACTACAATAATGATGATGATGATGATGATGATGATGATGATGATGATGATGACTACAATAATGATGATGATGATGATGACTACAATAATGATGATGATGATGATGCTGATGATGATGATGATGATGATGACGACTACAATAATGATGATGATGATGATGATGATGATGATGACTACAATAATGATGATGATGATGATGACTACAATAATGATGATGATGATGATGATGATGATGATGATGACTACAATAATGATGATGATGATGATGATGATGATGATGACTACAATGATGGTGATGATGATGATGATGATGCTGATGATGATGATGATGATGATGATGATTTTATTTTTACACAGTGATCACCACTTATCAAGGCCCGGAAGCCACTCAGGGATAATGGTTATTGCAAGTACATTACGTTAGTGTGGAGATTTGACGAAGTGTTTAATTAAGGGGGCGGTTCATTAGGAATTTGTTAACGTTGGACTTGAAGACATCCAAGTTGTAGTCCGGAGGGAAGCAGGCAGACGGAACAGAGTTCCACAGGCGTGCAGTTCTAAGAAAGAAGCTTTGTTCATGGAATCCGCGTTTTGATTTAGGCACAGATATAGAGTGGGGGAAATTTTTCACAGTGGATTCTAATGATGCATAAAATATAAAATCTGCACGCCTGTGGAACTCTTTTCCGCTTGCCTGCTTTCCAGCTGACTAGAATCTGATTGTCTTCAAGTCCAACATAAACAAGTTCTTGATTAAGCGTCCCCGTAAGTAATCCAATGTACAACATTCCCACTAGTTATGCTTATCCCATTGACTAATGTATGCCCAGTAACCCTTATCCTTGAGTGGCCTCTGGGCCTTGATAAGTAGTGATTCCTGTGTAAAATTTAAAAAATGCCGGAGATGTATATTGGAAAGTTTTGTTTTTTTTTAATGAAAAATGTCCAATGCACTAGACGAAAAACTAAACAATACATTCAACTACGTTCAAGAGGAACCGGGGTTAGCAGGAAAATCTTGGACTGTAGTCGCTAGTCTGGTTTTTAGGTCTCACTTGTCCTTCTTTAAAGCACCTTGACAAGGATAGGAGCAAAATAGATTGCATTCGACAAGCACGAAATGAAAATGCAAGATGTCGCTTTAAAAAAGTAACGCAGAGACAAAAAGAAACTAAAATATCAAACAAAGAGAAGAAAAACAAGATAAATGCTCGAAGTTGAAAAAAAAATATTAAGAAAGGGAAAAAGGTAGAAAGAAAACAGAAAAAACTAAACACGGGCAACGATAATAAGAAAACGTTGAAAAAAGAAGAAAACTGCTAGACGAAGAGGAAGAAAGAAAAGAAAGAGAAGAAAGATAAATAACGTCTCTGCTTTATCGATATTTTCATGCCAATTTCTCATCTGAGCTTTAATCTATGCCCCCCCCTCGCCAAGCTTTCACGTAAAACACTCGTCTAGCCCAAACCACTATCATTTCCCACACACTTTATCCGTGCCTAAACCTAAACATAAATTCCATGAACAACGCTTCTTTCTTAGAATTGCACGCCCGTGGAACTCTCTTCCGTTTAGTAATTGTCTGCATTTTTGAGATGAGGCGTTTTCATTGATTGAGATTGTCGGACTGACTTCCTCATCTTGGTTGTTATCGTCACAACGTTTCGGCTGTTTTGCCCTCCGGCCTTCATCAGATGTTTTGTATCGAACTGGGGAACCGTTTGTTAGGAGTCTCGAACCCAACCCTTTATTATTATTACGGGCGTACCGTGTTCGGACTCCAGCTAGGCTCTGTGACATACAGGGCAGTCAAAAAGTCAGGTAACATTTTAAAGAAAAACGATATTAGCAATACACGTATATTTAAGTACCATACATTGAAATATAAAATGAAACAAACATGAAATATGTTTATTTTGTTAATTGTCGTCCATTTCTCTCTATCAATCGCTGGAAGCGATTAACCACTGATTATGTAACACGTGCAATCATGTCAGCTGATATCCGCGCAATCTCCTCTTCAATAAATAACTTTAAAGACGCTATTGTATCAGGCTTCTTGCCATAAACGCTATCCTTTACATAGCCCCAAAGCCAGAAATCAGAAGGGGTAAGATCCGGAGATCTGGCTGGCCATTAAACTGGGCCACGGCGACCAATCCATCGTTGTGGAAAAATTTCATCCAAGAAATAATATTAAACGAATAGAGATTATAATGGATCATATTGTTTTTTCTACCTTTAACATGTTACCTGACTTTTTGACCACCCTGTAGTTGCTGATTCTCTGTTTTGAATGTTGCTTTTCACTGCCTTCGTTCAGGATTGAACTCAGCACTTTTGGGTAACTGTAAACTTTGATACAACGTCTAGGACCACTCGGTCATGTTTGCTTGCTTTTCAGCTGACTACAATTTGATTGTCTTCAAGTCCAACGTAAACAAGTTCTTTATGAACCGTTTTCTAAGTAATTCAATTTACAAAATTTCCACTACTTTTGATTAGGGCTATGACAACAGCATATTCTTTTCATTGTTTTGACTCGAGTGTGTATCCCTTGATATCTTATATGCTTTTATAGACAGTGGTGTGGTTCTCGGTTGATTAACTCTGTCTAACTGTGTCGGATATATACTCGAGAGTCAAAACAATGAAAATAATATGCTGTTGTCATAGCCCTACTTATGATTACTACGTTATAATCCCATTGACTAATGTATACACATTAACCCATATCCTGGAGTTGCCTCTGGGCCTTGATAAGTGGTGACTCCTTTGTGAAAAAAGACACCAACAAAGACGGATGAAAATGCCGTAGGAGGAACGTTAGGAGACGAATTAGAAGTATTAGCAAAGGAATGAAAGACGTGACAGAAATCGAAGAAAAAAATAGAACAAAAACAATGTGGATAAAGAAAACGTGATGAATAACATGATTAAACCAATGCCAACGGCGGTGCATGGAGAGTGATTTTCCACTGAGAGTATGTGTAGTACTTGATGCCACACGACAACAATGAAACACGACATTCAACCGGTGGGAAGGGGGTTATAAAAGAATTCTGGACTGCAGTCGCTGTACTGGCTTTCGGGGCGATACGTACTTTTTTTTATATCTCACTCGCAGAAAAAGGGAAAATGGCGGTATTTAGCCAACAATATTGAACTATATACCGCAAGGGAAATATACCAGCTTGAGAAATGGGTGCGGTCTTTCCTTCTCTCGAGGGTAGATGGGACTCTCTTAAGCTGTGGTAGGTATCCCATCTAGTGATTGTGTCACGATAAAAAAAATACCCTTGATAGTCCTGGCGAAGCATCAAGTACAGGGTGACCAAAAAAAAAGCGGCCCCCAACTTTAATTAGGCCCCGTTTCTTGGTGTTTTGTCCGAATGAAATAAAACTTTGGTCATAACTAATTTATTATATTACAAAACATCACATCAAAACATTAGGGTCTTTGGCCTTTTTTTTTTCCTCCGTTCTACAGCATATCTTCTAGATCGCCCCATTTAGCTTTTGTTTTTTTGTTTGTTTGTTTTTGGTCACCATGTATTTAGCAACCGACAAGATTTGAATTACACTACAAACTATCTGTTCTTCAGATGCTGCACTTCTATTTCTTGTTCTCTTTCGGTGGAGGAGAAATCCTTCACGACTGAGACAATTTTTATTTTTGTACCTTTTCTCCACGTTTAAAACGACCCTGGTGTCTAACTCTGTCCCGTGGGGAGGCATAGTAAATAGGTACACTACAAACTCGATGGATGGATTTAACTATTATTATGATTTTCCATTTCGTTCTCCATTTCTCCTCTTATACTCTTTATATTTCCTACCAATGTGTTTAATTTTGAAAGTAGGCCTTTAGAACTCGCTTTCTCTATTCGCTCTCCCTCTCCATTATATTTCTTTGATATCTTATATGTGTTTATATAAAATGATGTGGTGCAACGGGTCTCCCGTTACTCAGATCACCAACTGACCTCTGGCTTTGGTCGTGATCGTCTACTGAGAGACCTCACATGACTTCTCAGCGTCTCTGCGTTAAATTCTGTTGAAAAGCTAAAGAGAGGATCGTACAGCGTTGGTTTTTAGGAGCTTATTTCTTCTCGAGATTCGGTGCAATCTGGTAATTTTGACCGGGTATTGGTTTTTTATAGAGGGATCACAGAATAGGTCGGTCGATCCATTCAACCAATCAGCGTTCAATACGTTTCTGGGGAATCCCTAGATCCAAAATGCGTGTGTGCAATTCAGCAATACGACCAGAGTTTTTTAAATATGAAACCAACAATGACATCATTTTCACACGACATCAAGGGGTCAAAACCTATCATTCAGAGAGCTAGTCTGGGTGGGGTATTCTCCAGGTTAACCAGTACAAATCTCGTTAAACAATAACATATATATATATATGTGTTTTTTTTTTCAAGTGCAAGTATATCACTTTTGATACCCGCCGTTGTCCGGGATTCAATTTACATTCAACAGACAATCTTAGCATATTTGCCCGGTCTTCCTCAGATCCCAAGGAGGGTCTCCTCACCAATACCGAGCAAATCGCTCCCTCAAGACGGTGACGTCACAGTGGTTCCCTGTTGGTTAACTGTGTATAACTGTGATATCTTATATGTGTTTATATAGAGTGATATGGTTCTCTGTTCATTAACTGTGTCTAACGTTGATATCTTATATGTGTTTTTTATAGAGTGATGCGGTTCTCTTTTGATTAACCGTGTGATATCTTATATGTGTTTATAAAGAGGGATGCGGTTCTCTGTTGATTAACTGTGTCTGTGTCGGACATATACTCGAGAGTCAAAACAACGAAAAGAATATTCTGCTGTCATATCCCTAGTAATAAAATACTACGAAAATTAAATTATCATTATACAAATACGCTAATTTTGTGTGTGTACTAGTTTATCGACTTATATCATCTTTTGTAGTGAATGTAATCTCCCGATCACATGAAACGCAATGTAAAAAAAATAAAATGATGGCGCTTTTGGCCGGACATGAACCTAAAATATACCCCCTTGGTCGTTTGGCTACAATCCAAGGGTAGTATCTGTCTGTCAAAAGGTGGTGCAATGATATCGTGAGGTTTCCGTGCGTGCCGGGCGTCCATATAATAGAAATATTTCACAAACTTCTATAAGGATATTGGAGATAAACCGTAATAATCAAATATATTCGGGCACCACATTAACCAGATAACATAGATAGATATTTTGCAGTTTGAACTAAAAGAACTATAATAATATCGCGGGGTCTTTATTCACGCGGAACTTTCACCGAATGTCCAGCAACAATATATTACATATGAAAGATGTCGCTGTGGAATTTTAAGAACTTAAAACAAAAAGAAATCATCCAAACTTACGGGGTTCGGCATTGAACAACCGGAACATTCTTGAGATACTATGAAACAAAACAAACAAACCAAACTTCATGAATAAATATCAAAAAGATTTTTTTAAATCTTGAATAATAATAGCGGTTACCAAAATTTCGTAATTCGGCATTGTAACAAAACAAAACCAAACACAATGAAGAAATATTTGAAAATATAAAAAAAATTAAAGCGTCAATTTTTTTTTACCAAAATTGTAATAATTATAATATTTTTTTTAATTTTTGATTAAATTTTTATTTTATTTTGTTTTATTGTATTATTTTCCTTCTCTCCTTTACAGAAATATCAACATAATCTACAATTGGCCTTATATACATAAACAAGCCTGGGTGCCCGGCATTAAAATGGTAGTAGGAAGGCAGGCTCGAACCCGTGTCGCGAAGGCGGAAAAGAAAGTGAAAGAAAATGTGACGTCTTACTCTATGACGCGACCGGAAGTCGTTGGGAGAGTGTTGTTGTTGTATGGCCTACGTATGCGTTGTATGAATTTTTAGAGTGGGTTCGGAGCGTAACGGTCACCGTAATCGGCCATCATACACATGATCTAAGGTTCGAATCCTAGAAAATGTCAAGCTACGCTTCCAAAAGGTAGTACGTCGAAACACTCGAGTTCCTACATTACTGTTTTATAAGTAAAATAACAAATAAATAAATGGTATTTGTGTATTTGTTCACGTATAAAAAATATGAGCGATTTTGTTAAAAATAAATATGTTCCCATGATCTTCAATGTTAAACCGCTTTTTAACCGTATTAATCAACAAAAAACAATCCACATAAGTTTAAAAGGGATAAAAATAACAGGTAAAGTGATTTAGGAGTTCGTAGCGTAACAGTTAACGCTCTAGATCATAATACACTTGGTCTGAGATTCGAATTCTAGAAACAGTTTCGTTACGCTGACGAGAGGTACTATCTTGAAACATGCGTGCTCATAGATTATCTTGTATATATATATATATATATATATATATATATATATATATATATATATATATGTATTTATATGTACATATATATAACTACTTAATTTACTCAATAAAATTAATATACGAAAGTATAGATTTATGCGTAACCTTTAAGTATTTACTTCAAAAGTGCTCAATACGTAGGTAGAGCTAGTAAGTAAGTGATACAATTTATATGGCGATTAAGCTACCCTGAATATTCCGCGTTTCATCCAATCTAGATCTCTTCAGCCTGAAGAGTCCTAGAGTGGATGAAACGCGGAATAGATAAAATGTATATGGCGATTAAGCTATACTGAATATTCTCCGTTTCATCCACTCTAGGACTCTTCAGCCCGAAAAGTCCTAGAGTGGATGAAACGCAAAATAGATAAAATATATATGGCGATTACGCTACACTGAATATTCCGTATTTCATCGACTCTAGTATTCTTCAGCCTGAAGAGTCCTAGAGTGGATGAAACGCGAAATATTCAGTGTAGCTTAATCGCGATAAACATTTTATAACTTACTATAACTTACTATATATATATATATATATATATATATATATATATATATATATATGCATACATACATATTAAATAAAGCACTTTTTATCCGAAAGACCTTTACAAAACCAGGTAAAGTGATTTAGAATTTCGTAGCGTAACACTTGGTCTGAGATTCGAATTCTAGAAACAGTCTCGTTACACTGAAGAGATGTACTACTTTGAAGCACGCGTGTTCATAGATTCTGTTATATATATATATATATATATATATATATATATATATATATAGTGCTTTATTTAAAAACATATATATATATATATATATATATAATTTTTTTTAATAAAGCACTTTTTATCCGATAGACCTTTGCAAAACCATTATCTATATGTTTAAAAGTTCGTCTAGTAAGAATGCACGGGATTGCAATACCTTTGAGAATTGCCCAGACGTCTTCATCTAAAAGCACTTATCTGCCACGAGACATTGCTTTACAGTGTTAGGATTGTTCTAAAAGATTGATTCACTCAAAATATAATAACTTAAATGCTTTCGAACAAAAGAAAATCATTCTGTTCAGTTCAATTGTTCGGAAAATAATGTTTGCTTTAAATATATTTTTTTCTATGCGGCAATCATTTTCGGCGCAGTTTTACTTAACAAATTTAGTCGGACTGCGATGAAACACAAACAAATATCAACAATCACCCGTATTCTCTTTATGTGCCTTAAGTTCATCGAAAATTCCATGATCAGAGTTTCTTTCCTAGACCTATACGACTGAGGATCACAATGCCGACATAGATAATGTGATTGTTTTCAAGTTTCATATGAACAAATACGTGTTGAGCCGCTTTATTTAATAACTAAACCCTACTCAAGTTTCAACATTACCGATCATCATTGAGTTTTTGACAGCAACCTGACACGCATTAATTATTATCCTCGAGTGATCTTTGGCCTTGATCAGTTGTCACAGTCAAATCGCCTAAAAGTTATGGACCTTAATGCGTCCATCTCCAAAAAATGTATTACAAGGGTTTGTTGTCAGATTCCAACCTTAAAATATTTAGTAAAACCGAACTTAAAGTGAACGCTTTGTCCACACGGACACCGAACACACGAAAATATTTTATGTTTTTAACTCATACACTTGTTTATAAGTATAGATAGCGCAGAAATCTCTCGCTATAGATCTGTAACAGAGTGGTATACTCTTAGGGTACCATAGCGCGTATAAGCGCGTGCGAGAAACTCAGCAGCAGTCTTAGGATAGCTGGCTAGCGAAAATACAACCTGCAGCACGTAGTGCATCAAGAGAAAAAAAAGTGCGACCGGGGAAGATGGATTTGTGAAGCTGAGAGGGAGTAATCGCTGGCTAAGCCCGACGTTACGTAGCGGAGATAGAGACTTTTAAAAAGCACATGTGTGAGCGAAAAGATTTTAGAAAAATAATGAAATGCGTTGTTTTAGAAGAACCACGATAAAGTTAATTTCATTTGCACTTTTAAAAAAAATACCAAGTTAGATTTTTATTTTTCCCCCCGTTTTATTTGTTCGTTCGTTCGCGACGGTACCAGACATGTGGGACCAAGGGCTTTGGAATGTAACGACACAGTTAAAAAGTTAGATTTTCTAAAATAATGAACACGAAGAAAAGTTTCGATAATAAAAAATGTAAAATATAATGTATTGCATAAAAGGACATTTTTATTTTTTTCTATAATAGCAGGTATGATATGGGGCAAAATTGTTACATATCTATCTCTATCTCTCTTCCCCATAATCTATTCTTTCTTCTGCACTTTTCTTTTTACTTGCAGAGCCCACTCCTCTCCTTAGACATACACACCACTCAAATTAGTATATGAGAAATTATATGAGAAGTTATATGTTCCTTTCATTTACATGATAACATTAATGATGTAAGTTTTGATAACATTAAAATAGACGGGATGCCTTTAATACATTTCCAGACTTATTTTGTACAGGCACTTAAAATTTCCGTAGACTCTTGAAATTTCAGTATGTTATTGATATGCATATGTCCAGAGTTGGAACTGCATACAAGCATGTAATGTTCTTGGAGACTCTTGAAAAGTTAGTATGTTATTGCTATGCATGTTATAAGATGAGAGACCAAAGTTTATGATTTCATGTTTAGAGTAACAGCTACAACAACAATTGAAATACACTCTACTAAAACAGCTGGTGAATTTCAAAAATGGAATCTGGGCGTGATGCCACCTTAGAAACACAATACACAATAAAATTCTGTTTTAAACTTGAAAAAAAAAATGCCACAAAAACGAATGCAATGCTTCAGACTGATTTTGGATCGTCTTGATTGAAGCGAACTTCAGGTTTTTTGAGTGGCATAAGAGATTCAAAGAAATGCAGGGAGTCTATCAGGGATAATTAGAGGTGTGGGCGGAGTTATGAAGTCAGGACACCAGAGTTCCTATTTACAATGTCCTCCCCCGGGACAGAGTTAGACACCAGGGTCGTTTTTTTAACGTGGATAAAAGGAACAAAAATTTAAAATTGTCTCAGTCGTGAAGCACTTCTCCTCCACTGACAGAGAACAAGGAAGTGAAGTACAGTATCTGAAGAACAGATGGTATTTATTTGCTCCCCCACCGAGCAAATTAGGCACAAGGCCGATTTTTAATGTGAGGAGTGAAGGGAGGGGGAAGGGGAAAAGGGGACCAGCTCCCGAGAGGTGGGAAATGGGAGCTGGTTAATGGTCAGGCATGTGGGGTTGCCCCCACATCTGGTCTTTGCTAGTCATAGCTAGTCATAGCTAGTCATAGCTTGCAGCATCTGAAGAACAGATACTACACTGTGATCTCGGCCCAAAGTTGCTTGCTCTAATGAAGAATTTCATCGATAAGGACCATCGTGTTTCTATAGAGACAATAAGTGGCAGCTTGATGCCACGCAATTATTCCCGGGGACCTGAAGATGCGGAAGATTTCCGCGGAGTTTTCCCCAAAAGGTGCTCCATCTTCGTCAAAGACTATTTGACTAAGATAGGCATTAAAACAGTTACTCATCCTCACTATTGTCTAGATCTTTCTTCCCCTGACCTTTGGTTATTTCGTAAGCTTAACGAAACCCTTGGGGGCTGAGATTATGACACAATTGAGGAGATGACGAGGGTCATTGACACGCCCACACAAGAGAACTTCCATGGGGGAGGGTTCCATAAGTTGTTGGAACGGTAAACCAAGTGCATTGCAACTGGGGGAGATTACTTCGAAGAGAACTAGATCTGCACGTGTGTACTGTCAATAAAATTCCCATACGAAAAAAAGTCTTGAAAATTATTGAGCGCATCTCATATGCATCGGCATCGTATCCCCTAAAAAAATGAACGTTTTTAATAAACGTTAAAATGTATTTTTCCGGGGTTATCCTGATTAAAAATATACAAACTTTGTAGGAGGTTGTTGTATATTTTCCAAGTTTTAACTGAACACACAAACGGTCAAACATTCTTTACATTTTAGATGATTGTATCCTTATTTTTGCGTACAGATTCAACTTATTATAATTATGTTCGGTTGGATGTAAATCAATAGTTACAATAGAGGAACACCTGCGGCTAATGTTGTTGTTACGTCATTTAAATTTTGAATCATAAGTCTTAAAAAGCTTCCATGAAACTCTGACAATGATATAGACCTCAGATCCATAGTGATCATTTTGTAACGAGGTTATTACTTTTTAACCGCCATCACAGTTCAAACCTCCCGGGCCCACATGCCGCACGGCACTGCCGTAAAGGAAGAAGCAAATAAAACAGGAAGAATACAAACATTAGACTCCGCTGTTTTTCTGTTTTAGCAAAAGGCATCAGTATTATCAGTAATTTGCGAGAAAACGTTTACATGTAAATGCGGTATTCTGGTGACTAATCCCTATTAACTCTTAACTGTACGTAGAAAATATACCATATTGCGTAGTTTGAATAAGAAAGAATCACATCAAATTGCAGCCAAATTAGTAATTTCCGTGGAAAAGTGGGAGTTAAATATTATTGATCCCTACTTTTATCAAACAGGTGATCAAGATACAAAGTGTAGTATCTGTTCCGGCAGATATTGCAAGCAAAGACCATATGTGGGGGCAACCTCACATATAAGACCTTGGTAAATGTAGGGGCAACCCTTCATGCCAATTGTCACTATCAAGCTCCCCTACTCCCCGGGGAGTTGGTCCCCATTTCCCCTTCACTCCTCACATTAAAAATCGGCCTTGTGCCTAATTTGCTCAGTGGGGGAGCAAATAAATACTTCAAAGTGTAGTATCTGTTCTTCAGATGCTGCACTTCAATTTTTTGTTCTCTGTCAGTGGAGGAGAAATCCTTCACGACTGAGACAATTTTATTTTTGTTCCTTTTCTCCACATTAAAAAACGACCTTGGTGTCTAACTCTGTCCTGTGGGGAGGCATTGTAAATAGGATAGACAGACTAACAGAACCTTTATATGGACGTGCATTTATATTCAGTCCTATATACTTACATTTCCATGAAGGCAGACGTAAGCAAGAAATCGGTTTTTAGTTGCGTGCAAGCGACTCTATAAGTCAGTCCGTCGGTTCAACGGTCCGTCGGTCCGTCGATCGGTCTATCGGTCGGTCTGTCCGTAACACTTTTGTTCTTGGCTTTTTTGGTTAAGATCAAAAGTCGGTTGTTGATAGATGCTGTCTTTAGCTTTTTAAGCTTTTCTTTGCCTTTTGGTCAAGATCAAAGTGCTGTATCTGTTCCGGCAGATACTGCAAGCAAAGACCATATGTGGGGGTAATAGGTGAGAGAGCAAATAAATATCAAACCCACATATAAGACCTTGGTCAATGTAGGGGCAACCCTTCATACCAATTGTCACTATCCAGCTCCCCTACTCCCCGGGGAGTTGGTCCCCATTTCCCCTTTCACTCCTCATTAAAAATCGGCCTTGTGCCTAATTTGCTCGGTTGGGGGAGCAAATAAATAGCCTCACATTAAAAATTGGCCTTGTGCCTAATTTGCTCGGTGGGGGAGCAAAGAAATATAGCTTTTCTTGGCCCTTTGGCCTTGATCAAAGTAAAAAATCTTTTAAAAATTAGGAGAAATCCCTCAGTTTGCCTAAGGTTTTTGTTCATTGTTGATTTTCAATGTATTTTAACATGAATAAAGAATTTAATATTTCAAAGTGTAGTATCTGTTCCGGCAGGTACTGCAAGCAAAGACCATATGTGGGGGTAATCCCACATATAAGACCTTGGTCAATGTAGGGACAACCCTTCATACCAATTTTCACCATCCAGCTCCCCTACTCCCCGGGGAGTTGGTCCCCATTTCCCCTTCACTCCTCACATTAAAAATCGCCCTTGTGCCTAATTTGTTCGGTGGGGGAGCAAATAAATACAGCGCTTCTTGACCTTTTGGCCAAGATCAAAGTGTAGTATCTGTTCTTACTACATGCTGTACTTATGTTTGTAACTTTGTGATATAAAGTGGGGGATCACTTTTCTGTATTAATTTTATGTAAACTGATCACTCTCTTTACAACCGATCAGTCTCAAAGCCATTCAAGTCATTCTCCAGATCATTCAAGCTGTTTTTGAAGGATTCCAGTTATTTTTTAAGCATTCAAGTCATTCTTAAGGTCATTCAATTCACCCTTAAGTTCATTACAGTCATTCTAAGTCATTTACGTTTTATTTATTTAAGTCATTTCAGCCCATTTTGCGGCCATTTTTGTTTATCTTTAAGAATTTGATCTCATCCTTTATTCATGCATTCATTCATTACACGAGAGCACGCGACTAATGGCTATCGGCCTTGTTTAATGTGGGTATATCTACTTTCCAAAAATAAAGCATACTGGATTGAGGATAGAAAAATTAGTAATTTTGGTATCAGATCTTATACTACACGTTGTTCCTTGCTCCTAAGGATTCAATCTGTTACTACATCAGTATTCTTTGTTTTTAATAATTTTGAAGTAGGAATTAAAAACGCCACATTTAGTCCAAAGATGCCTCGGTCTTAGATAGATTACCAATCATAAACTCTGATAATTTTCTTTTAATGACGGTCGGGTACGAGAACTTCAACTATTCTATCACATACTAATCAATTCGAATGAAATGTGTTTGTGTGTGCTTGTTTGTTTGTTTGTGTATGTGTGTGTGTGTGTGTGTGTGTGGGTGTATGTGTGTGTGTGTGTGTGTGTGTGTGTGTGTGTGTGTGTGTGTGTGTGTGTGTGTGTGTGTGTGTGCCTACAATCCTCCGCCCCAACATCTCGGGTTGCATCATCTGTTGTCATGGCACGGCCATTTTCATTCTTCAGCAATGTGAAACTAAAGACTTATCGTCGCAGAACACACGATGATTCAACCAAGAATTATCCAGAGAACGTCGCTGCAGGTTGGGGGGGGGGAGAGCTAAACACCGGTTTAACAATTGTTCCAGGCGCCATTCTTCTAGGTCTTCGTTACTGTTTCTGTAATTACTAGTAGCTTATCAGTAGCAAAGCATTCATACTCCGATCGTCGCTTTCTCCCTTGACCCCCCCGCTCTCTTTTTCGCTTTCATTCTCTAACTATTTATTTTCTTTCCTCTCTCTTCCTCTCACTCTTTTCTACTCTCTCTCTCTCTCTTTCTCTCTCTTTCTCTCTCTCTCTTTCTCTCTCTCTATATATATACGCGCACACACACAAATACACGTATAGTTTATATAAATATAATTAAAAAAAACAGCAAACATAAACAAACTCGTGTTTATATGCAAAGCATAGTATCTGTGCTGCAACAACAACAACAACAACAACAGCAACAACAACGACAACAACAGCAACAAAAACAACAACAGCAACAACAACAACAGCAACAACAACAACAACAATTCAAGAATTGTATAAGTCAATTGAATTAAAGGAATAAATTATACGATGGTCGACATCACGAATTTTTTAATATAAGTTTGTCATTTATTCCACACACACACACACACACACACACACACACACACACACATATATATATATATATATATATATATATATATATATATATATATATTAAAAAGTTTGACTCATGACACGGAAGCCTACATCTACAATTTCCAGCCTATCTGCCTACTACCACTTTTTTTCACAACACACACCTCCAAACACCTGGGCTACAACGGGCCCGCAGGCTCGTGTAATATATAGCGTCGCTATCTATTATTTATATTGTATTTTCTAAATCTGTTTGTTTTCTGTTTCACTTTATCTCAGAAAATGCACGCCTGATATTGCTGAAATTTTGTACGACTTTTTTATATAATAAGGTGCAGGAAATTAACTATTATAGTATGCGTTTTATTCAAAGTTCAGGATTTATGGAAGTAATTAGTCTTATTTTTCTCCAAGACGACAGGAACTGAATTTCTTTTTAAACTTTGATATTATATTGTGCTGCGAATTAAGTATCCGTTCGAGGCATTATTGAATATCAACATCGATCGGTATATCATGTTAAAATGATCTCAAATTTGACTATATTCAATTAGCAATTTGGTATAAACTACACATTCTAGATCAACGGGCTATAATTTTTTTCCTGTTTTTAACTAATAATCATATCATACTAGCGGGGCTAACCGGTGTTGCCTGCGTGTATGTAGGTGGTGTAGTAAGGAACCCCGAACAAAAGCGGTAGTAGCGGTGGGGGGTTGGGGCTCAAAACAACCGTAAGCAGCCCGGGTTGTCAAAAAAAAAAAACGAAGGAAAGTAAAAAAAAAAAACCTAACGTCTTAGTCGATGTCTCCATCGCGCTACCGGAAGTCGAGAACGTTGAAATTTACCGTAGTAAATCCAACCGATGACGAAGATCAAAGTGTAGTATCTGTTCCGGCAGATGCTGCACTTCTATTTCTTGTTCTCTTTCGGTGGAGGAGAAATCCTTCACGACTGAGACAATTTTTATTTTTCTACCTTTTCTCCACGTTAAAAAACGACCCTGGTGTCTAACTCTGTCCCGTGGGGAGGCGTAGTAAATAGGTACTTTACGGAAAAGGAACGCCTCCTTGTACAAAACTTCCAATGTGAGAGTGAGATTTTGGGCCAATTGTTCGATATTTGGCGTCTGAAGATTCCAGCTAGAAAACGATACCGATCTCCTGAAATTCATCGAATGTGTGGATAGTTTTTCGAAGAAACACACACACACATTTTGTCTTTTATATCATTGCACAAGCAGTAAGGTCAGGCATATAAAATCAACAATATGTTCTTTGATATGGCAGGGACGCGTTAAAAATGAATGATTCTGTTTAGAGTACAATTAAAGCATGATACATGCCTTCTGCATTTTAAACTTTACAGCAAGCCATTGTGCATATATATATATATATATATATATATATATATATATATATATATATATATATATATATATATAATCAACAGTAGGTTCTCTACATTGTAGTTTAGACGACAGTGTATTGTGAACTAAGTCGCTGCGAAGAAGCATGTGAAGCTTCCTCCCGATGCACCGCGATGGGTCTCCGACTAGAGCAGGCAATCGATTGGTTTGATTGATAAATGGGCTATATCATCAACTTTGATGGCAATAAAAATATGGGAGTGTAAAACATTCGTTGATCATCATTCAATTCCAAACAACGCCGGGTTTTCCTTGCTTGTATTATATAGATAATGCTATCCATTTACGTCTTCTTTATTGTGAGTCTTTAGATGTTCAGAATTTTAAATACCCGGGCAATGTTGGGTAAATCTACTAGCATAGCATATTTAATCTATGCCGAAGAAATTTGGAGGTGCGCAAGGCAGCCGCACGCAAAGCCCGCCACCCTCTGTTGTCACGGATCGTATTTTTGCATTCTTTAGCGATGGGAAAATCCTAGACTTGTCGCTAATTCCAAAAGAACGTACAATGATTCAGCCCGAAATTATCCAAAGAAGACCGCAGGGAGGTTTCAGCGGTGAGATATTTTTGCTTTATTCGTTTGCGGAATTTCAACACTTTTCCCCCATTGTATTCCCCCCTTCCGCCATTTTGTATTGATTAATCACGGAAACCTTACACCGGTATTTCCATCTGCTGAGTTCTTTTTTTCCCCTAAACGGAAAGATCAACTCTTGTGGCCTACTCTAATTTCTAATTATCCCAGACATTTTTTGTAGGTGTTCGCGGTTTCTATCTCACTAGGGAAAATGCCTTTATTCTAGTTATTTAATGTATCACTATTATTAATAATCTATCTATCTATCTATCTATCTATCTCCCTATATATATATATATATATATATATATATATATATATATATATATATATATATATATATATATATATATATATATATATAACATAAGTCTGACTAATTCTCACGAGAATAAAACGCGGAATATTCTCTGTAGCTTAATTGCCATATATATTTTCATAACTTACTACCTAGCTTTCCCTATGTATTGAGCACTGTTGAAATAAATACTTAAAAAGTTACGCATACACTTATATGTTCGTATATTAATTTGTGTGATTAAATGAAGTAATCATATATATATATATATATATATAATTATATATATATATAATTATATATATATATATATAATATTGATATTGATGAAAGAAAAATATCTCTTCTCCAAGTGAAATAGTTTTTTTATAAGATGGCATACTCATAAAGTTTCGTTTTCTTCATCTTCCTCTTCTTTTTCTTCTTCTCCGTTCTCCCCTTTGTGTGTGTGTTTTTTTGTACAATAGAAATATTGATTTCAGATAAAGAATATACGCTTTGTATATCTTTCGTCTTTTGTTTCTTTTTTTTTTTTTTTGCGTATTCTTCTAATTCAATTTTTATTCTTTGTTCGCCCTTCTTTTTTCCCCTAAGAAATGTTATTAGATCGTATACTCTTTGTATACTTTGACTTTCGTTTTTATTCTTTTTTTTTTTCCTTTTATCGAAAAGAGAAATATTGATTTTATAATATTGTATACTTTTAACATCTTCTTTGCCATTTTCTTCTTTTTTTGTTGAATACCTCCTTTTTCTCTTTTCTTTTTCATGTTTCGTATACGTTCGTTTTCGACTTTTTCTCCGGTTTTAATTAGTCCTCTACTAGTCACGTATTCTTCTCCTTCGCCTTAATTTCTTCTTCTTCTGCTTCTTCTTCTTCTTCTTCTTCTTTTTCTTCTTATCTTCTTCTTCTTCTTCTTCTTCTTCTTATTATTATTATTATTATTAGCAGTAGTAGTAGTACTATTACTAGAACTAGTAGTATTATTATTATTATTATTATTAGTAGTAGTAGTAGTAGTAGTCCTATTCTTCTCTTTCTCTTTTTTTAATATTGTTTCTCTTTTCTCCTCCTATTTTCTTATTCTCATTCTTTGTCAGCTTTCTTTCTTTCTTTTTATTTTTCTTTGTTCGTTTCCTTTCTTCAATAGGAATACTGATTTTATGTGATGCTCTTAACGTCTTCTACATCTTTTGCATCTTTTTAAACTTCTTGCATTCTTTCTTTTTATCCTTCCGCCTTCTTCTTGGTCCTTATTTCCCCTTTTTCGCATTCAATAATAACCCACTTTATCGTGTTGTTTGTTTTAGTTTTTTTTGTTCTGTTTACTCGTGTTCACCCCTTATAAACATGTCGCCACTTTGGCGTAAGCAGCTACTTTTTCAGGCCATCTTTTTCTGCATATCAGTACAGCCAGGAAAGCAAGCAGCAGGAACGGAATTCCATAGTCTAGCTGTTCGAAGGAAGAAACTATTAGAATAGAAAGCTTTCTGGCATTTAGGGAAAACAACAGTGAAGGGGTGAGATTTTATTGCTAAGCGGATTTGTCGGGGATATGTGCATCGAGGGGATACAAGTGAAACGAGTTCATCAGAACACATTCCATTAAAATATTTGTAAAACAGGCACAGTGATGCAACATTGCGGCGATGAGACAGGGGCTGGAGCTTTGTTGATAAAGTGGGACCGATTAGATTGACAACTCTTTTTTATTTTTTATTTTTTTGAATTTATCTAAGAGGGAGAGACTAGTGGTAGATGCACCAGCCCAGATGTGGCAACAATACTCCATGCATGGGCGAATGGTGGCCTTGTAAAGGTACAGGATATTCTCAGGCGTAAGTAGTCTTCTAGCTCGATAGAGGGAACCCACCTTCTTTGCAGCAGACTTTGCAATGTCCTCTATGTATTTGTTCCAGTTCATATTGCCCGCAAATGTTAGGCCGAGGAGTTTGAAGGTAGAATTCTCAGGTATCGTGCTGTTTTTTATAGGAGGTTGAAGAGAGACGTCTTGTAATTGTTAAAGGAGAGCAGCTTAGTTTTACTAGCATTGAATGTTACCATCGATGTTTGCATAAAACACTCTCAATCTTCTCTTCTGTATTGTTCTTTTAAGATACCCTCTCGTTTATAGCCATCCTTTTGCTTTCCTATTATAGGTGATGAACCTTCTTTCTTTCCCTTTCTCTATCTCGCAGGCCATTCGTTTCTTCATCCTCAACATCCTTCTACTTTACAATGTACTTCGTCACATTATTCTCTATTATATATATCGGACATTTAATTACTCAGTAGATTTTGAAATGTCCCTCGTTTATATATTATTCCTTAATTGGAATTGATTTTTGAGATAAGCATTATACATATTAATTTATTTTTGTTTCGGACTATTATTCTCATCTTTATTAGTTGTTGTTTTTCATCTTTTATTGGTTGTTGTTTTTTCACAACGTTTCGGCCAACTATTCCTCTGGCCGTCGTCAGGTGGTAACCGCGACGGATAGGAACTTCGAATCTCCTAACTGCATTCTCAGCTATCACTGAAATCCGTAGTTGTCGTCGTCACACCACATTTTGGCCGAGTAAACCTCTGGCACGCTTTGGGTGGGATTGAAACCGCTATCTTCAGACAATGTTCATCTGGAATTGTAGAGATTCAACGTCTCTATCAACTGCGCCACCGGTCCCTCGTTATCTTGGACCCTGTCTCCTACTCGATCTGGGTATTTCTCTCTCCATCTCTCTCCATCTCTGTCTGTCTGTCTGTCTGTATGTATGTCTCTCTCTGTATGTCTGTTTGTCTGTATGTCTGTCTGTATGTCTCTCTCTCTCTCTCTCTCTCTCTCTATATATATATATATATATATATATATATATATATATATATATATATAATTAAGAGATTGGTGAGAGGGGGCGAATAGGAATGAAGGTGGCAGGTATAGATAGATAGAAATATATATATATATATATATATATATATATATATATATATATATATATATATATTTCTATCTATCTATACCTGCCACCTTCGTTCCTATTCGCCCCCTCTCTCTCTCTCTCTCTCTCTCTCTCTCTCTCTCTCTCACTCTATATATATATATATATATATATATAAATATATATATATATATATAAAATTTCTATCTATCTATACCAGCCACCTTCGTTCCTATTCGCCCCCTCTCACCAATCTCTTAATTATATTCAGACATCGGAATCATGAATCAGCTTGATATCAAGTTTGTATGTGAGCAGAGCGCGTTCAAAAGAAAATATCTCATTCATCCGAGCATGATCTACCAGCACCTCCCTTTAACAATTGAGCCGCCCCCGCATATTCTGTGTGCAACACGTCGGGTATTTTGGAATTCGAAAAATCTGATGTCGCTAGTATGATAACCAGATAAAGGAAGCAACCAAACTCAACCCCTGTCTTTTTATAAATTGTTAAAAAAAAATCCGTTATTGAATAGAGTTGAAACAGAGTTCCTATTTACAATGCCTCCCCACGAGACAGAGTTAGACACCAGGGTCGTTTTTTTTTTTTATCAACGTGGAACGAAGGAACAAAAATTAAAATTGTCTCAGTTGTGAAGGAGTTCTCCTCCACTAACAGAGAACAAGAAATTGAAGTGCAGCATCTGAAGAACAGATACTACGCTTTGATCTTGTCCTGAAGAGTTGAAAATTTTCCTTACATTAATTAGAAAATATTATTTTTTTAAATTATGGAATATTTTAGTCATTTAGACTAAAATGTTTTGAAATATTTTTCTGAGCTTTTTCGTGTAAAAACACTTCACAAAAAGACTGTAATTTTTGTGTTTTTTTCCGTATTATTTGGATTCATCGGACTAATGTTCTCATCTTTATTTTTACATAGGAATCACCACTTATCAAGGCCCGGAGACCAGTCGAGGATAAGGGTTAATGTGATTATGGCGTAGTAAACATAAGTAGTGGGAATTTTTGTAAATTGGTTTACTTAGGGGGACGTTTCATCAAGAACTTGTTTGAGTGTGATTTTCACAACGTTTCGGTCGATGTAACCTCCGACCATCTTCAGGTGTAGCTTGTCGAACTCGGGAATGTTTCTATCGAACTCGGGAATTTGGACGGAATTTCGAGCGGAACCCTTTATTTAAATTGTTGCGTCAGCCATTACTGGATAGAGGTCCTAAGTAATTCGCAATTGTATTTTTTCGTTCGCCCACATCAATGTTTGAACCTTCAACCTTCAGGAAAATACCACTTTTACAATTGATTTTTCCAAGTACTCTAACCACTGCACCACGGCTCCTTAGAGAAGGTCGGAGGTTAGATTGATCGAAACGTTGTGAAAATCACATTCAAGATTAGAACAGTAGTCCTATGAATCCAAATAATACAAATAACCGATCCTCATCTCAAAAATCCAGACACTGTAGTTTTTTGTTCAGTTTTTGTCTCTTCATCATTCTGCTGGTGTTAGTGCTTCGTGCAGAAATGAAAATATATGTCCAGTGCTGTTAACGGTTCGTGCAAGTCTTAAGTCGATATATAGGAGTTGTCTTCAATACGTTTTCAGACTTTTTTGTACAGACATTTAAAAGTGTCTTAGACTCTTGAAAATTCAGTATGTTATTGCTATACATCGTATGAGATGGCTGACCAATTTTTATGATTTAAGGTTCAAACGAACAGCTAGAGAAGGAATTGGAATACACCCTACTAAAGTCTGATTGTTACAGCTGGTGAATTTCAAAAATGCAATCTGGACGAGAGGACACTTTCGAAGAATGGTATGCAACATAATTATGTTTGAAACTTGGAAAAATTCCACAGAAACGAAGATTTCCGTGAAGGTTGTCCCAAAGGTGTTCAGAGAAGATCAAAAAGAAAGACGTTGTCATAACAGCTAGTAGATGGTCGAGATGATCACTTCAAATACTCACTCTCCTTATAATGCAGACCTTGCTCCTTGTGACATTTTGTTATTTCCTAAGCTCAAGGACAACTTTAGAGAATGTCGTTACGACACAATCGAGGAGATGAGGACGCTCACACAAGAGGACTTTCATGGGGCATTCCAGAAATTGTTGAAACGGCGCCACAAGTGCATTACAACCGGAGGAGATTACTTCAAAAGTGACTAGCGTCTCATGTGTGTACTGTCAATAAAAGTGTCCATACGAAAAAAGTCTGGAAACTTATCGAAGGCACCTAGTAACGTCTGGTTTGTCGCAAATTTTAAATAGGAGATCGATCATGTGTTTTAAAATATTTCGAACGTTAATTACAAAATAATAAATAATAAAAAAATATTATCGCATATGCAATTAAATGATTTTTTGTGAGATTTTCGGCGTAATATACTTTATACAAAGCAAACTATTATTGAATGATAAAATGCGCTTCTCGCACTAAAAGTGAAAATGAAAGTAAAAGAATCTTTACATCCAATCATGGGATGAATCGATAATTGTAACAAGCTGTTTCTTTTTATATACGCTTTAAATGTAAAGCATTTTGAAATTACACTTACGTTAATTTGTCCTCAGTCAATACAGGACAGCTTAGCCTTCGGGCCAAGATGAAAGTGTAGTATATGTTCTTCAGATGCTGCATTACACTACTTTGGTCTCAGCTAATGGAGGAGAAGTCCTTCATGACTAATACATCTTTTTCATTTTTTTACTGACCTGAGTGCCCCTTTTTGGGGAGCTGGTTTCCCCCTACATCGAAAGCCGACTACATGCCTAACTCTACCCTCGTTGGGAGACAAGTAAACAAAAATAAATAAATAAATATTGCCTATAGAGTACTCTTCTCTTTTAGGAGCTGGTTTCCACCCACATTAAAACCGACCTTGTGTCACATTTTGCTCTTATGGGGAAGCAAAAAAATAGCAATTGAGATACGACTGCATTTCTTTTTACTCATTTATAAGGCACTTTATGCGATGCCTTTGTTCAATCTCAAGAGACAATGGATACCCCCCTGTAAGGACAGCTGTGCATGTAATTTTGAAGCAAGTGTTGCGCATTCACCAACCAAACCTCTCCAAAATCAGCAATATTTAACGACTAAAAATAACGCTCTCGTCTAGGAGAAGCCCCGTGTTTTGACAAGCTTCTGGGTTTGACCTTTACTCCTGATCTGAAATGGAACACGTACATCAAGTCTGTTTGTTGCCAAGGTCGCGGGAAATATGGTGGGATCCTTCTACCACTCCAGAAGATATCTCACTACTGATGCAATTCTCTATCTATATAAAAGCCAAGTACGTCCAAGGATGGAATAATGCTGCCATATCTGGGCAGGAGCTGCTAAAAACAGCCTATCCTGCCTTGACAGAGTACAAAATTGTCTTCGTAGCTTAGTGGGGGATGCCCTTTTCTTTACCCTGCAACCTCTCTCCCATAGAAGAGACGTTGCGAGCCTATCCTTGTTTTATCGTTATTTCCATGGCAGGTGCTCGTCTGAACTCCAATCTCTGGCCCTCACTCGCCAATTTTTCACGAAAAACACACGTCTAGCTGAATCCACTGTCAAACATTTTCCCCACTCTTTATCTGTGCTTAAATCAAAACGTAGATTCCATGAACAAAGCTTCTTTCTTAGAACTGCACGCCTGTGGAACTCTGTTCTGTGTTCCTGCTTCCCACCTAACTACAACCTGGATGTCTTCAAGTCCAACGTTAACAAATTCCTAATGAACCGCCCCATTAAGTAAACACTTCATTAAATCTCCACACTAACGTACTGTACTTGTAATAACCCTTATCCCTGAGTGGCTTCCAGGCCTTGATAAGTGGTGACTACCGTGTAAAAAAATATATATATATTTTCATTTTTTTGATTCTCAAGTATATATCCGACACAGTAAGACACAGTCCAACAACCGAGAACCACATCAGTCTATGTAAAAACATATATAAAATGCACTTATATGAGATATTCTAATTCAGGCATATTTTGTATTTATCATTTCAGAGTCAATTCTCTGTTCATTATTATATTGTACCTAAGGGTGAGTCACGGAAAACTGATGCTTTTGATTCACAATTTTTCACCTAAATGCCATAAGCAAGCACATGTTGTTCACGGCTGCACGGTAGCATGAGCGCAATGAACTGAAAAGAAAAGTAATTTAAAATCAATGCATAACTAAAACAAAATTTAACGTAAAAGATAAACAAACAACAAGGTTTAAAGACTCTCTTCCTAACTCCCTATTCTTACACAAGGAGAGCAAGGAGACGTTCTAAAAAGCATCCGTTTCCCGTGACTCACGCTGTATATATTCCTGATTTATAAAAATAGAATTTTGGTAGCATCAGCTAGAATAGAAATCAAAACGTATTTCTCTCCACGTTATTCGTTATTATCTGCGCTTAGTTCATATGCAATATATACGAGCGTTGTGTATGAGAAAACTGTGTTGCAATATTTCTGGCACAATATTAGGGTAAGTATTTACTTCCCTCCCAACGCAGGAAGTTACTTCCCTCACAACGCAGGAAGATGTAACTCAAAGTCGGAAGTTAGAGGTCGGAAGTTAGAAGACGGAAGTTAGAGGTGAACCTCTTGGCTACTGAAATAATCCAGATCAGAATTACCGTTGAGAAAGGATCATCGACTGGTATTGTAACTTAAAGCCCCCATGCAAGTAGAGCAGTTCGGAGACCACCCATGCTAAAAATTAAGATAGGTATTTACTTTTTTATCATTATAAAGAGATGTGGTTCAAGGTCGAAAAGGGGAGAGAGTGAAGCCAGCGTCTCTAAAGAAAGAGCATTGTGAACCGCGTCGGTATTTGCCTTAGACAAGAAACAATCAAATTACCTCCCTCGAAAGCCGAAGAGCACCCCTTGGGGTTGTTGATCTCATGGGTACTGCCCAAAACGAATACCTCAGTCAGACTAGTAAAAGACCGCCAAAATGTCCGAAAACCTTTCTAGATGTGTGTTGAGAACGGATGCTCAATTGGTATTACAAACCTAAATCTCTACAAAAACGATACTAGCGGGGCAAGTTATTCCTAAAATATATTCGGGGATGATCACAAACATATAGTCTATTATATATATATATATATATATATATATATATATATATATATATATATATATATATATATATATATGTGTGTGTAAATATTAATGTAATACTAGCGGCGTATGTGGAAATTCTAATCCACTGGGGACTCATTCATATGTAATATATTGATGTAGTCATTCTTTAGATGTTCGACGTAAAAGGAGACGCTCCGATATTATTGTAGCTCTTTTGTTAAAATTGCAAAAGTATTTATCCAAGCTAGTACGAACGCCCGGCATAGCCTGCTCGTAAAGTACACTTAAATATGATAATTTAGTTATTGCAAATTTCGTATATATTATTATAGATTCAATGTTCCTTCAATTTTTATATATTATAAAGTTGCGGTTTCAAAAATAATATATATATATATATATATATATATGTATATATATATATGTATATATATATGTATATATATATATATATATATATATATATATATATATATATATATATATATGTATATCGATATGACTTGGGTGCATCAGCTTAAACCGAAACCGAAACTTATATATATATTTTTCACACACACACGCACACACACACGCACACGCACACACACACGCACACACACACACGCGCGCACACACACACACACACATATATATATGTAAGTAATATACGTCACGTTATTGAAGAAAAAATTCACAATACTTTATTCAAAAGAAGTATTACTTTTTTACCAGTTATTAAGCCCCGGAGGCAACTAAGGGATAAGGGTTATTGCGTGTACAGTAATCAATGAGATAGTATTGTAGTAATCATTAGTATTGGAGATTTGATAGAGTGTCTTACTTAAAGGGGCGGTTTATCAGGAATTTGTTTATGTTGGACTTGAAGACATCAAAGTTGTAGTCAGGTGGGAAACAGGAAAACGGAAGAGAGTTCCACAGTCGTGCACTTCTGAGAAAGAAGCTCTGCTCATGGAATCTACGTTTGGATTTATGCACAGATAAAGAGTGGGGAAAATTATTAACAGTAGTTTCAGCAAGACGGGTTTTTCTCGTGAAAGATTGGCGAGGGGAGACGAGAGATTGGAGCTCAGATGAGCACTATCCATGGAAATAACGATTAAACAGCGACAGGCTCCCAACGTCTCTTCTATGGGAGAGAGACTGCAGGGAATAGAAAAGGGAATGCCCCACTAAGATACGAAGTCTATTTTGTACTTTGTCAAGGTAGAATAGGTTTTGTTTAGCAGCTCCTGCCCAGAAAGTGAGAACCTGAGTTCCTTCGGTAATAATCGAAGCCAAAACTTGTGAAGAATTCTTTGTAAAATTATTTGTTACAAGGAAAGGAAATCCATGACAATTAAACGACTCTGATGTAAGCGTGGCACGTGCTATCGTATTGATATATAGATAAAAAATAGCAGCATTTATGTAGTTGATCTTTGTAAATTTTTAAAGTCTTTCGTCTTAAAAAAAGATCGTGCTGATCCTGATCGGATTAATGCTATTATAATTTTGCCCGAAATTCTGAACACTCTGAATCTTCTCTGACTAGATTGATACTGCCGATTATTGCTTCGGACAACTACATTTAATATTCGTAGTTGGATATATTTTTACTTTGCCATATATTTTAGATCATGTTTTTCTATTAAAAGAAGGACGCTCCACTCAAAGTTTTATGTGCTGACGTAGGTGTATCAGAATTTTTGTAGGAATTTTTGACACCCCTAACACGAAACTGCGAATAAAATATAAAAAAAACCCATAATTTATCTTTTAAAAATGGGGTGTTTATTTTCTTTATAGATTATACATCTAAAATAAACTATTAAAATTGCATAAAAAGTAATAGAAATATTATTTTTTTTATTAAAAAAAAAAAACAGTAATGAAATTAATTGAATTTTACGAGTTCAGTATTCTTCAATTTTTTAAATTTAAAAATCTATCAAAATGTTTCTATTGATTCTATTTTTACGATATATTCAGGGTCAATGTGAAATGTCATGCTCTTTTCAATAAACCGAATATAATATTTTAAACAAATGTTTTTTTTAATTCACGCCTTCCCCCCATTTTGAAATGTCTATTAAAAAGTAGATAATTAATTTACTCACCAAAGTTTTGTATGTCACAAATTTAAGATAAAAGATCAATAAATAATATATTCAAATTTAAAACAAAAAAGTAGGTTTTTTTAGGAATTTACCTGCAAAGTCCGAAGTTTAAAACTTTTTTTAAAAAACACGTTGTTTTTTTTTTTGTTTTTGTTTTTTTTTATATATATATATAAATGAAACCTTGGTCCTGTCTCATTTAATTGAAAAAAAGATTTGGGCTTGAATTATATTTTTCGAGTAGTTATGAGCTTGGAAAGACAGGGGGTCGAATTATTCAATATATTCTGACACACCTCGTGCTGACGTTGTTATTTTGGTATTTTTTTGTATTATTTCTAATTTATTTCAATTCTCCATCTTCCCCACCTTCTTATCTCTTCTCACTATTTTTCTTAATGTTTCCTATTTCTTCTCTTTATTTATCTATCTCGGGATCTATTTTTCTTCCACTCTCAACAATGATAGAACAAAGGGCCGTGAAAATTCTACTGTGGGTAAGTTGATAGCATGTTTTTTTTTTCCTGGCGTAGTCTTTAAATTCAAACTCCGCACGTAAATTTCTTAATTTTTTCCATTACTTACAAAATTTTTTATAAGACTTTAATATTTACGCGTTTTTTTCTTTTTTTCTTGGTTTTTTTTTTTTTTTTTTGCATTACGTGGTCTTTAGGTCCAAACCTCGCACGTACATTTCTTCATGTTTTTTTCTTCGTTAACTGGAAAGAAGTTGATATAAAATGATTTCATGAAAGAAACAATATATTCTCTTGAGTGCAATGTAGAATAACATATTTTGGACTAAATTACTGCATGGAGGCATGTGAAGCTTCCTCCCCGGCGATTTCACGGATTTCGATGACAATAAAATTATAGGAGTGTGAAATATTCGTTGATCATCATTCAATCCCGGACAACGCCGGGGCTCCCTGCTCATATATATATATATATATATATATATATATATATATATATATACATATATATATATACATACATACATACATATATATAGAGAGAGATAGATATAGATATAGATTCAGCCATTCTGATGTGTCGTAGACGACGAAACACGTGTCAGTGGATAATTATATTTAAACATAATATATATACCGCTCCCCATTTAGGGGGTATCAAATTGGTCAACGGGAAAATTATTCCCAACATGCATTTAGGTAAAAATGCACTTTCGTATAAATACTTGAATTCATTCAAGAAAGTATCGCTAACAACAACAAATAAAAACATCTCTCTCTCTCTCTCTCTCTATATATATATATATATATATATATATATATATATATATATATATATATATATATATTTGTGTGTGTGCGCGCACGCGGGTGTGTTTAGAGTAAGCTGTTGATTAAGCCTTTTGCTTCTTTCTATTTTATTCCATTTTATACTCACCCTGCTTAACACATTCGCTTCCAACACCCTTGCTTTCCAATTTCTAAGGCTGACTGAGTTTAAAAAAGCAATGAGGTAAGCAGTCATCTCTCCCCTCGGCGAACAGTTGGACTTCCCCCGCATTTGGAATTCGGTATAACTGATGTCGCTTGAATGATGAAAAGGAAAAGAATCAAGTAAACCCACTTCTTTGTTTCTTTGTATCATTGGTCCAAAATTCTTTTAATGAATATTTTAATGTTTTTCCTACGATGAAAGTGAAAGTGAATATCAGAAATTCCTCGTTATAACATTTTTTCGACTAATATTCCCATATTGACTGTTATTTTTACAACGTTTCGATCGATGTAACAGGTGTATATTGTTGAACTCAGGAATCTTTCTGTCAAAGTTGGAAGTCTGCATGGAATTTCGAACGGAAAGCTTTATTAAATCAGCAGGTGTACTGTCCTCGTGTTCTGTCGGCCATGGCAGGGTAAAAGTAAAAGAAACCAGCAGTGGTATTTTGGGTGTTGCCCGCACCGAGGATTGAACTTTCAACGACCAGAATTGTTTGAATTTCAACTGAATTTTTTATCAAGTACCTCAGCTACTACGCCAAGGTTGCTTTCTGGCAGAACGAGAGATTACATAAATGGTTCCAGTCGAAATTCCGTACAGATTTTCGAATTCGACAGAACGATTCTCGAGTTTAATATACTTGAAGAAGGTCAGAGAATATATCGACCGAGACCTTGCAAAAATACCACTGGAGATGAGAATAATAATTAGAACGATCCGAAGTTTTGGAAATTTCATGGTAGTTGAAAACATCGTCACATAAGCAAGCAAGCAACATAATGCCCTTCAATGAAATAATCAGTGTAATATTAGATCCGATCAGACCATGAATAAAAATAAAAATTTTGTAGACAAATATGGATAACTGCTTGAGATATATTATTACAAAAAAATAGAAGACGCTGGTTGTCGAAAAATAACATTAGTATTTTGATCTGCACCGTACAGACACTGGCTGGCGATAACTAACTTACTATTGTAACCTACACCGATAGAACACTGGCTGGCTATAACAAACTTAGTAGTATTGCGATCTGCACCCGCCAGATACTGGCTAGTAATAAATAACTGAGGAGTGTTCTGATCTCTACCCACAAAACACTGGCTTCATAAAAGAATTCAATATAAAAACGGTTGGTGCGATTTGGAATATTCCATATTTATTTTAAAGTATGTTTACGAATACGATGATAACGGTCGAAGCGACAAGCGTAATAGTATATAGATAATCTAAATAATACGAATAATCTGATAAATTCAGAAACAGAGTCAAAAGTTTGTATTCGATGACCGGTTGAAAATAAATCATATTTATATCAAACTGGGTAATTATTACCTATAACGTTCATATGGTCGGTTAAAATGGCAGGATATCCAGCTTCCCTCGCTAAACTTGCACATAAAACTGGCATAAAATTAAAATTATGTCAGTCTATAACAACCTCTCGTGTTCAGAACGAGTATGAACTGTAGTTTGCTTTTAGCAGGAATGCTGGAAATGCCGACAAAGGTTTTTATTAACCAGTTTGTATTAATTATATAATCCAAACTAATGTTATCAGCTTGGATTTTATCGGCTATTGAAAAACATAAATGAGTTTATGGCTTAGCAAATTCATACTACAATTGTTCATATATTTCTGTTTTGCATGAACAGTTGTCTATGATAACAGGACTCCTTCAGTCTTTGACAGACTATGGTTACCCACGAAAGAGTGTCTGCGTGCGAAATTATTATGGCAGGAGGTGCGCAACCTCCATCCACATTTCTCCTGTGTCGACATTGTTAAATACCAGTAGCAATTGAAGTGTATGTTCAGGACGACTAGTAACACATGTCGAGATGAGCGGAGAGCACATACAGCGCCTAGAATTCCCAAATGGTCACCCATTTGGTACTAACCAGGCTCAACGTTTCTTAACTTCAGTAACCTGACGAGAACCGGTGGGTCAACGAGATTATGATGTGTCTATGATAAAGATGCGTTTAAAATGGGATCCGCGTTTGCTCACAGTCGATAAAGAACAAAACCGTGTCGAAATTTTTAAGTCTTTTTTAAAAACTGTTTAAACTAATATTGTGTTTCGTTTTTTTTATTTTTATCGCAGAGGATTGAATTTAAGTATTATTTGATTTGTTCTAAACTTCTGTTCTCATATGAGGTGTTCTTTTACAAGATTTTCATCAATGAAATTTCAGAGATTCTTCACATATATTTTGTCAAACTCGGAAATTATTCTATCGAATTCATAAATTTAGAACGGAAACGATTCATTAATCCACATGTGCAGTATGGTCTCGTTCCATCAGCCATGTCTGGGTAGAAGTTCAAAGCACTGGGAATTGCATCATCAGCGTATACAAAAGTTAAACTTTAAGACTGAACGTTTCAAAGCACTTTATCCACAACAATGTGGGTCATTACTAGGGCTGTGACGGCAGAATATTATTTTCATTGTTTGGACTCTCGAGTATATATCAGTTAATATTTGATATGTTTTTATTTAGAATCATTTGGTTCTCGGTTGATTGACTGAGTCTAACTTTGTCAGATATATACTTGAGAGTCAAAACGACGAAAAGAAGATGCTGTTGTCACAGCCCTAGTCATTACTAACGAGTTGAGAGCATGCTACTTTTGTGGATTCAATAAAATGCTCCGTTCAAAATTATGCGTGCATTACCTTGTTCGATAGTAAGCTTCAAGAATTCGCTAAGAAGAGGATCAGGAAATACATCGACCGAAAAGTTTTCGAAAAAAATATTTTAGTTAACAATAGTCTGGTTAATTCAAATACTATGAATATATTAGTGATCAAACTATTCCAATATTTTGCCGATTCCGATGCAATTATCGATTCTGTTGCAAATTCTCGATTCCGATGCAATTACCGATACCAATGTTGATTCTTTTTACATTTCTATTAAGTTATGAAACTGTTTTTTGTTGTTTATTTAACTTTATATTTATTGAGAGGTAAAATGAAAACCCATGTAATATATGTTACACGTTTATCGGGTCGTTTGGATAGAGATCAATATCTATCAGGACAACATTACTATCAGCAATGGAAAATTAAGTTTTAAGCAAAAACAAAACCAATTAAGATAATCGTTTTTGGCATCGGAAAAAAATTCACTAATTTTTCTGATTCCGATACCGACTCTGATACTACAGAATATCCCGATTTTTCCGATTAATCGGTCTAATACTAATGCATATTAATTAAATATATGAGGGAAAAGATAGATAGAATTGTATTGTATCATATCACTTGTATCAATTGTATTGTATTTATCACTCATCTTTTTATTTAATTCATCAATTGTATTGTATTTATCACTCATCTTTTTATTTAATTCTTTTTCCGAATTAACCATATGAAGCTTCTACTATATTGATAGGCTTTCTTTATTAAAGATTAATAACAATAGCCATTTTAAACTTCATTTATATATATATTAAGGTGCTAAGATTGGGTGCGCGATGAAGACTGAAGGATCGGTCGAAAATATGTACTCATAAAAAAGTTTTTTTAATTTTTTTTCATATTATTTTGTATTCCTGTACGTCACCAATTGAAAACGAATAAAGAAAAGTTATAAGCTTTTCTACTTTTCGTATTTTTTTTATACATTTCCAGTCATATATATATATATACGTTTTATTTTTTGTTACCGTATCTTTCTGTTAAGTTACATTACGGAATAATGTAACTTAACAGAAAGATACGGTAATAAAAAGTAAAACGCATATTTGCTCTACAACAGTATTGAGCACTTTCTTCAGTTTTTATTAATTACCATCTATCCTATATATATATATATATATATATATATATATATATATATATATATATATATATATATATATATACTCCTATCAATTTTTTGAGGGGGTATATTGATGTTCATATTACAAACCACTTTTTTATTTATTAAAAAAAAAGAAAATACAACTTTGTTATAAATGGGTCGTGGAATTGCATTTATCCGCAGAGATCTAGCTAATTGTAATATTCGTTTATACAGTCATTTTAATTAATTGCCTCTTAGTTTTTTTTTTTTTTTCGGTTTCCTCATTGGGTGATCAGCTTTAGTTAACTATTACGTGTAATTATATCTATGCAGATATTCTAGATGATTTTTACTTGTATAATATTTGCGTAAAACAGTTATAGCAAACACAAACCTCTTTCTATATAAATTTATGTATGCGTATATATATATATATATACATATAAATATATATATACAATAAGATAAAAAGCTATAGCAAACATCTAAATGACACTTTTAACCACAGTTCCTGATTTCAAAAAACGAAAAATTAAAAAATTCATCTGCCTTACTTTTAATGCTAGGTTTATTTATGGTGTCTTTTAAATTCAATAAAAATCCTTCAAAATTTGCTGATGAGGAAACCTTGCTTACCAAAAAACTATATATAATTATTCTACATAACTTGATGTATACCACAATAAAAAGCATTGTTTTCCGAAACGATCGTACAGATAATTGATTTTGTTGTTGTTCCTTCTTATGAAACGGATTTTTAATTTGATTAAAATTTGATTTTTAAATTTTAAATTATAAATCACATTACTTAATATATATATATATATATATATATATATATATATATATATATATATATATATAATTATATGTAAAAGATTTTGTCTACCGAACTCCTGTGTCAGTTTCGGATCTATTGGCATTAAACTTAATATATAGGGTATTCGAACCCAAGCGAAACTTGATATTTGGTTTTTAACCGGGAAAATCGATGCAAAGTATGAAACTTAAAATAAAGCAATTTTCAAAATGAAGGTGAGAACGACGCCATTACGAATATGTATGCGTAACGTAATAACTATTGGTCTATATTTTAATGTTTAACCTTGCAGCAAAATTCTTTATAGCTCAGGCATTTACGTGAAAGAAAAAAGTACATCGTAAGCTAATCGTTTTGGTTTCGATTCTCAGTGGTGGCACGTGAGTCATTTTTTATAACTTCATAAATCGTTATTATATTTAGGGTCCAATAAAATATAATAATAAGTACGAAATCTGCATTAATCAAAATATCATATTCAATCGTATTTTATGACCGGGCAATGCCGGACGGTCTGCGTGTATATATATATATATATATATATATATATATATATATATATATATATATATGATGAAAATAATGGAAATAGTATTCCGACAAAATAGAGAAATAAAAAGGAACAAACCGTATTATGTGTTCATCAACGTATTTCGAGTGAGGAAGTCTCCAAATAAAGACGAAACGTTGATGAACACATAATACGGTTTGTTCCTTTTTATCTCTCTCTCTCTCTCTCTCTCTCTCTCTCTCTCTCTCTATATATATATATATATATATATATATATATATATATATATATATATATATATATATATATATACGATGTTAGGGAAATGTTTGACAGTGTTATCAGGAAGAAAGACGCTGCGTATCTTTAAAAATTAATTGATTCCAAAGAAATTAAATAAGCAGGAAAATTAGACGATTGTCGAAAATTTTTATTCGAACCGCTTTTAGCATGCTAAATATTTGGATAATGTGAACTGTCTTCATACTTTATGCTTTTTATCAAAAATATTTAACTAAATTGTTGATTCACTCTTTCTCATCTTTGCACTGTTTTCTCCTCACTCTGAATCCTTCGTTCGCTATCCTCGCCCCTTCTATAGTTTAAACTGTTTCTCACATCCTAATTATTCTCGAACATTGAAACCAAGAATCGGCATGATTCCAAGCTTTTCTATGGGCAGAGCGCGTTCAAAAGCGACGAGGCAAGTAAATGTCTCATTCATCCGATAATGGTGTAGCCTCCCTCACCACCAAACAAATGGGCTGCCCCCGCATATCCTATGTGCAACACGTCGGGTATTTTGGAATTTGGAAAATCTGATGTCGCTTGAATAACAAAGAGAGAGAAGCAATAACTAGACCCGACTTTTGTTTTCTTTTGATCAATAGCAATAGAAACAAAAACCCAAAACACACAAACAAATATTTCACTGTTCTTCTTTCGACTAAAGTGAAAGTGAAAGTAAAGGATCTTTTAATCAATTCCGCGAATAAATGAACAATGTGTCAGCTGCGAGAGGCGACAATAAGGAGAAATCAGGAAACTTAAAAGTTAGTGTCCTCAGTGATGCCGTGTTGAGCAGAGATGAGAGGGAAAATATAAGGAAATACAAAAGTTTTATGCACGACATGTAAAAAAAAAAAACCCTGGAATTTTAAAGTAATAATTCCAGTTATTATGGGAGCAGCCGAACGCATGGAAAAAGAATTTCAAAAACTTTCTGTCAAATATATCCGGACAACCAAGTCATATATAAAAAAAAAAACATTACAAATAAGTCACGACGTATTAAGGTCCGAAGGCCACTCGAGGATAATGAGTGTACAATGGTCAAACGGAACATGTAATAATCGTGAGCAGTGGAAATTTGGTAAATTGGATTACATAAGGTGATGGCTTATCAAGACTTTGTTCACGTTGTAGTTAGTCGGAAAGCAGGAAAACAGAACAGAGTTCCATAGACGTGAAGTTCTAAGAAAGAAGCTTTATTCATTGAATCTACGTTTAAGTTTAGACACATATAAAGAGTGGGTGAAATTATTGATAGTGGTTGCAGATAGATGAACGAGTTTTTAGTGAAAGTCAAGAAAAGGGGGACAACAGATTGAGGCTCAGGCGAGCACATGCCATGAAAATAACGATAAAGCAGAGACAGGCTCGGAACGTCTCTTCAGTGGAAAGAGGTTGCATGGAAGAGAAAAGGGCACCCCCACTAGGCTATTGAGTCTATTTTGAATACTGTCAAGGCAGGATAAGGTGCTTTTAGCAGCTCCTACCTAGATGTGACAACAGTACTCCATCCTTGGACGTGATTGACTCTTATACAGGTAGAGAATTGCATCAGCTACTGGAGCGGTAGAAGGACTCTACGATATTTCCAACAGCCTTAAAGGGGCAATTAGAATCTTTAAAAAAGATCTCTCGGTTCTAGTATATGAGTTTACAGGTTAATGTCTGGCATCCGCTTAGACGCCGTATTTCTAACTAGAAGAAAATGTTAAGACGCTGGAATTCGTTGTTATATGATATGAGTGTCTCCGATCATCATCATTATTTCGCGGTTACTAGTTTTAGTTCCTATTTGCAATGTCTCCCCACGGGACAGATATATATACATATATATATATATATATATATATAACTACTTCATTTATTCACATACATTTAATATACGAAAGTATAGATTTATGCGTAAACTTTAAGTATTTACTTCAAAAGTGCTCAATAGGTAGGTAGAGCCTGACGAATCCTATAGTTGGATGAAACGCAGAATATTCAGTGTAGCTTAATCGCCATATATATTATATAAATTACTATATATATATATATATATATATATATATATATATATATATATATATATATATATATATAACCACGATACTCTCATTTAATCCTTTCTCAGTGGAGACATAGCAAGAGGCACAACTGGTTTAACGAGTGTCAGTTATTTACTGTCTTACATATCCTCTTGTTCTCTCTTTCTTTCTCTCTCCCCTCTCTCTCTCTCTATCTCTCTCTCTCTCTCTCTCTCTCTCTCTCTCTCTCTCTCTCTCTCTACCTGTGACTTTTTCTCTCTCCTGCTCATATTTTCTATTTTTGGGGTGAGAATTTAAGAACTAACTAGTTTTTAATAACCTTTATCTAACCTAAGTTATAGGTTTAATTCAGAAAATGATGATTCGCTTTGGTTCAAGTTTTATGGAAGCACCGTTTTTGTCTCTTATCTCTCCTCTATCTTTCTGGAAAATGAATTTAGTATATAAGTTTTACGATTTAATTTGTCACGATTTTATAAACTTTTAAAAGGGTTCTAACCTTCATTATACTTATTTCAAGTGGGAGAATGGGATGCAGGTAAGAATTAAAAAAGTAAATTACTACACATATTATGTAAATGATTATACCGAATGCAGGTGCTTTATAATGAAAATAACTTTCAAAAAATGTTTGTTTTCCTCATTTATCGACTAGTCCGGACCACGATTAAGTCCTCACGATTTTTCAGTCAGTTGTATTCCTTGCATTCGTCAGTTTTATGAAGAAACTTCTTTCTAACTATTTTATTTTTTCATAGATGAGTTGAGATTTTAATCTATCCTGGTATTTTAATCATAGCTATTGGAAAGAATAATAAATAGGGCTATGACAACAGCATATTTTTTTCATTGTTTTGACTCTCGAGTGTGTATCCTTTGATATTTTATATGCTTTTATATAGAGTGATATAGCTCTCGGTTGATTAACTGTGTCTAACTATGTCGGATATATACTCGAGAGTCAAAATATATACTCTTAAATACTAAATATATATACTCTTATATACTATGTCGGATATATACTCGAGAGTAGTTATATATATATATATATATATATATATATATATATATATAGGGCCTGCAAACCACATAAGAGACATGACTATTGAACTTGTTACACATTGAGAAACATGATCTGCCCAATAGTTTCCGAAAGCCTCTAGAGTAAATGTGGTATTTTGGTGATTAATATTTATCATTCGTTATTACGTTTTTACTGTGCATCGAACAGATACTATAATACTTAGTTCGGTGAACTTTATCATAAGAAAAATCAATACAAAATTGCAGCAAGCTCAGCTAGTAATTCTCCGAAACGGAGTTGAACGGAGAAACAGACTAATTGAAATAAAATATAGCTCGCACACGAGACCTGTATTTATTTACAAAGAAAACTAACGTGTATGTATGTATATATATATATATATATATATATATATATATATATATATATATATACACACATATGTATGTATATATATACATGTATGTATATATATATACATATAGGTGTGTGTGCCTGTATGTGTGTACATATATCTATATATGTTTATATATACGTGTGTGTATATATATATGTGTATGTGTGTGCATGTGTATATATGTGTGTATATACGTGTGTATATATATGTTTGCGTGTATATATGCGTATATATATGTGTATATATGTTTATATATATATATGTTTATATATATATGTATATATATGTATATATGTATATATGTGTGTGTGTGCATACATATATATATGTTTATATATATATGTGTGTATATATATGTTTGTGTATAGATATGCGTATATATGTGTGTGTATATATATATGTGTGTATATATATATGTATATATATGTATATATGTATATATATACATATATATGTATACATATACATAAATATACATATATATATGTATATATATATGTATATATATATATATGTATATATATATATATATATATATATATATATATATATATATATATATATATATACAATCCCTCTGTCTTTTCGTACCGTGTTCTTCTTCATGCCTCTTATCATCTCAACTGAATTCTTTTCAGACTATGTAAACGTATAACAAACATTACTTTTTTTCGAGTTTCTGTTCGGTCTGTCAGTTCTTCTCACATTCAGATTCGTCTTTCTATGCTTACCGACCAACCTACTTGCACCACTCTTCTTTTAATCATCAACCCCCTTTCTTTTCTGCTTTACTTTTTTCCCCGAAATCTTCATCAGGCAGACCTTAAATATTTTCCGACTGTTAAACGTAACATCAGATTGTTTCCCAGTTTGCGTGCGCGTGCGTGTGTGTGTGTTTGTGTGTGTGTTCGTGTGTGTGTTCGTGTGTGTGTTCGTGTGTGTGTTCGTGTGTGTGTTCGTGTGTGTGTGTATGTTTGTATGTGTGTAGCTGTAGTCGTTACTGTGGGAAAGATAAATGAAAAAATATATACTGCCCCACCCCTACTAAATCAAGTCCCGATATGCAACAGTTGGAATTCAAATCTGCTGTCGCTAATATTGCAAAAATAATGAAAGAACATAAAATCGCCCCTTATCAGTCAGGAAAAATCATTTCATGCATAATGAGTGTTTTTCCCCCTTTCGCAAAAGTGAAAGTGAAAGTAGAGTTTTACATCCGACGTAACTGCTCAAGTACAACGTCTTTAATAATAGAAGAATAACGTTTAATGCAGGAAACACAAGAATAAGTAATTGTTTTGAATGCGATATTAATGATGACAAGTAGACATTTTAAATTCTGCATTTTATCATAATATCATGAGAAAATAATTTGAGAATTAACAGGTGTAATACAAAATAAGTCTCGAAAACAAAACACATAATGTGCTGATGAATAAACAAGGAGAGTTAAAAAGAGCTAAAAGAAAATAAAATAAAAAAAGTTAAAGCGAAAATGAAAACAAAAGGATGGTGATGGATTTATAAAACAACACATTGCTAGTACCGCAGTGTGGGAGCATTTTAGAAGTGTAGTGCCGATATCGGAAAACGAAATAATTCACCGGAAACAAGAAAAAAAAACAAAACAGAGACACGAATAAGTAATCAATAGAAACAGAGTTGGTTGGTTGTCTTTGTTTTTACGGCATATCAACCTTTTTCAGGTTATTTAATGCCGAATCTAGTTATTTTGAGGAACGATTTTTAACGGGGTATATTTTTTTAAGTCAGATTCTATTTAACCCATAGTTGCGACCCTAACAGGTACTACCACTCCGGGTCAGCGTGGACCTGGGAGCAATGCCAATTAAAGAGTGGCTCCACACTCCCCAAGGCCCGCAAGGTGGGACCTCACCATGTTATATAGTTTTAGGTCATATCCAGGACCAGAAACAGAGTTGGGGATGTATGGATTTAGCTTTTTAATGTCAATCGCACCAGGCAAGGTATAAAACCACTTGATGCAAGGTAAACAAGAAGTCAACGATAAGTGTTTAATTAATAAAAACACAGCAAGTATTTCTTCTTTGTCGGACACGTCGCCCATGGAATTTGAGGATTTATTTTATTTCGCAGTTTTCTAATGTTACAGTTAGAGCACTGCTTATAAATCTTAATATATGCATTCATTCCTGACCCGACAGAGAAAAAAGATCAACTTATAAATATATTTAAAGTAATCTATTCTCTCTAAAGCTGTTTTTTTGTTTCACAGAAAAGAACCCGCTAGATTCTCCCTACTTTGTCGTTATTTCTATGAAAGGTGCCCGATTTTGCAACACCCTCTAGTTGCTTTCTGTAAGCCATTCATCGACATTAGCTCGCCTAACTGATACAACAGAAAAGACTTTCATTCTTCCTCAGTATGCCCAGCATTGGATAGAATTTCCATGGATATAGCTTTGCAAAAGTTTCCCACCTGTTGAACAAGTTACAACGGTACTGCTTCCCTGTGTACTGCAACATTATCCACTTCAAACACACTGTCAATCTACACAGTGTATCAGTCGCACCATAAGTAATCACACTTACTTTTAAATAATTAATTGTTTCTGATATTTCGGTTGACAATCTTTCCGTGTAAGTAATCTCCGAGTGGCTCTTAGCCTGACAATAGGTGACTTCACTTTCTTATTTTTTTTTTAGAATATCAAGTGTTACAAATTTTCTATTACTGCTATTAAGTTATAACATGATTTTCTTATTGAACTGCAACGTAATGATATATATGTGAATTTATGTGTCTTTCCCTCCGATCACTACTGAAAACTGTGAAACAGATAGCAAAGAAAGACGAATATGACAAACAGTTTCATATATATATATATGTATGTTTCATCTTAGCTATGAATCATCAGTGTGGTTATATATTACTGTTACATACAAATCAGACCGAGCGCTCAATTAACTACTGACGGTTGCTAGCATGCGCTCTTCCTCAAAAAGGATAAAAATTAGCTATCCTTCGTCAGTGTTCGCACTCGAAATCTTTCTAGGTATTTTGTTGATGTAAGCCGTCTGTCTCGGGAGACAATGGTATAGCCGTGGAGCTACATAACCTAGCTTGGCTCTAACTGTCCTCAGGGACTCCGTATCCGAATATCCCGTTGGGGTTTACTCGCTTAGTCTTTCCCTTGATAGGGGTTATCCCGCAAGGTAGCAGAGGGTTTGAATCAGAGTTGCCTTCTCTTAGGTGATCTACCATCCAAAGTGGATCTAACCTCCAAAGTTGATGTGTCCCACCTGTCCTAAGTGACTGTTTTTTTTTTTTATGTGCCAACGGACCGCCTTTGTCCCTTCTTGCAGTGAGTATAAACAATTTCGCCGGGGTTAGTAGCTAAACCACTTTAGAAGGCTAGGCGCCGTGAGACCATTTTTATGGAGAGGGACAACCTTTGTGTGACAACCTTTGAAACCAGGAGTAATTCTTAAATATTCATATAATAAAGTAAAATTACGCCAGGAATTTATTCTTTCATATAGAATGAAATTGCTATTGGAACAGTAGCAGAAACTCGTTATAGACGTAAGAGAACAACATAAGATATTGTGTTTTGAAAAAAAAAAAAAGCTAACTTGAAGTCTTGTATATGATCATCTTTTTCTTGTGAAGTATTTCGTTTCGGTTTCTAATTGATGTCGAGCTATTAGGGCCTTCCTCTTATTGGTTAATTCACTTATGCACTTGTATATAATCATGTTTATCGTCTATTTTACTTGTAAGGGGTTTCATTTCGGCTTTAATATAATGACGTGTCATCAGGAGTGAATACGCACTGTTTCGGTACCTTTCAAATGTGAATATCATCAAATAACACATTGTGTAATTTTTATTATAAATTCATTTCAGGCGGCGGATTTAGTTAGTGTTTTCCCTCTTTATTCGCCCAAACAAGACACATTAGCATTTGAAAGTAAGAGGCTACTATTTGGAATCATATCCACAATGTAGCAGCTGACCAGTGTTACTTTTTAGTATCTGCAGTAAGGAAAGCGGGAAACATTGAGTAAAATCTTAAAACATAGCAGTTCGAGAAAATAAACTGTCAGAGTAGAAGGTTTTCAGCAGTTTAGAGGGCTTTACAATGAAGGGGCGGGGCTACTGCTTGTTCAATTATTCCAGGATATTTACACCGAAAGGGTACGCGTGCTATGAGATAGTCAGAGTATATTTCATTAAATTACTTATGTAACAGACACACGGATTACGTTTCTGAAATTTGAACATGAGAAATATTTATTCGTATTATTTGGATTCTTCTGACTAAGGTCTCATCTTGAGTGCCATTTTCACAATGTTTCGGTCGATATGACATCCGACATTTTTTATTGTCAAACTCGGAAATATTTTTGTCTAATTCAATAATTTGGGTGGAATTTTGAATGGATCCTTGTAATTACTTCACAGGTGTAGCATACTCTTTTTTCCGTCAGCCATGATTGGATAAAGGTCCTAAGTAATTCGCAATGACTCGTGGCGCAGTGGTTACAGTACTTGGTAAAAATCAATTGTAAGGTTGAAGGTTCAATTCTCAGTGTGGGCGAGTGAAAAATAATTGCGAATTACGTAGGAACTTTATCCAGTCATGGTTTCCTCCTGAGTTTATTATTATTGTTTACTCGCTAGGAGTTTTAACACAAACCATCATCAAAGAATACTTTTTGAGAACAACTTGTGGTGTTCCCTGAAGTTTGAGTGACAAAAAATCCCCCAGATTTCCAGTACTCTCCACCTCTTTCGATACCATTTGCAGATTAAATCGGCGTTATCGCAAGCACCCTTTATCATTGATTTCTCATTGGTAGTATCCATTTGTCTTAACTGGAATTTGAGTGGGAATATACCTCCCCAAGGTCCCAATCCTTTTCGCATCAATCCAGTGGAGACCTGGTTAGTTCTTTCTCTCCTTGGTCTTTCCACCCTCATTCCCCCTTCGACTATTTGGTGTGGTGCCAGTCGTGTTGACACGATTTTTGTGGGGGTGAAAAAGGGGGAAAGCAAGGGAAAAAGAGAAGAAAAGGGAGGGGGAAAAGGAGAAAAGGAATGAAAATGAGAAAAAAGGGAAAGGAATAGGGAGGGGAATGGGAGGGAAAAGGAGAAAAAATGGGGAGGAGGCGATAAACGGGATGGAAGAGGAATTTTGTTGTACCAGTTCTATTGGTTACGTCCTTTTTTTCATTTCTGTTACAGTTTTATGCCCGGTTAGAATTTGTCACTCATGTGGATTTGTTTCTGCACTCAAGGCGTTTCCTTAAGATTTTAGCTGTTTTCAGCATTACCGTTCCGGTGTATAATCTCAGTCTTCCCGTCGATTTCGATTTCTTTTAGTCTTTTTTTCCAACTTTTTTGGGACTGATCCCAGTGCTCCTACAATTATTAGTTTCTTTAGGTTCCAGACTCCTTTAAGTTTGTTGTTTGTGTTTTACGGCATATCAACCCTTTTCAGGTTATTTAATGCCGAATCAAGTCATTTTGAAGAAAAAAATTTTTAATAGAATATATTTGTTGTTTTCAAGTCGGTTTCTATATAACCAATAGTTGGGACCCTAACAGGTACTACCACTCCGGGTCAGAGTGGATCTGGGAGCTATGGAAATTAAAGGGTGGCTCCACACTCCCCAAAGCCCGCAAGCTGGGGCCTCAACACTGGATATAGTTTAATATCCAGGAGCGCAGAATCCTTTAAGATCTCTTGCAAATTCCGCATATTTGTTTCGGTTTTCTGTCGTTTTGATCATCATCCTGTGACCTACTGGGACGGCAAAATCTACAATTGTGATCTACAAAATCTAGCAGCGGGTAGTTTCTGTTGTGGTGGCAACCACTTATTTGCATATGCGAATAACATAGCACTATAAATGGCAAGCCTAGGTTGGCCTTGGGGTGTCTTACTCAAATGCCACCGGAAGTGACGCCGAAGAGCGTACATGTCCTCCCACCAAGACTCTCTGACTCGACAGCGTCAGTTGTACATATTGTAAATATACCTTTTCTTTAATACACTTATTATTGCGTTATCTTGTTGTTTGCGTCTTCATTGTATTTCCTTACTAATTATTGTTCAACCTTGCAACCACAACAGTTGGCGACGAGATATGAAGCGTCAAATATAACAGTTTGACGAAGAACTATTTTAAAAAAAAAAAGTACAACGCAAAAGTTGACCATTTTTTTTAAGGAATGCAAAGTGTTGACGAGCAAACGGATTTTACGCGAAAGAGAAGTTTGAACTCAAGTGAAATAAAAAACTCTAACGTGGCAAAAGCGACAATTAACGCCGTTGTCTGGGAATCCGACTTGCAAACGAATGTAAAAGTGAATTTTTGTCTGTCGCTACACGACAAATCTTACTAAAGGACCAACTTGCAAACGAAAAGCGAACTTTGTTCTGTCGCAAAAACGACAGGTCAGACCCGTATTACGAAAAGCAAGGAAGTAACCTACGAAAAAAGTTCACCAGTGGATTCTAATTACTGTTCTCCGTAAACAAAACAACAACTAAAGGAATTTTTAATTAATGTTTTGGTTGACGTCGGTACTAAAAGGAAATACCACAGCTAAAACTAAAATTCAAGGAAAGGATTTTTTTTCTTGAAGTTGTCACTGAATAACGGATAATACAGTAAAACGTCACGAAAAAAAAGGTAATCTCAATTTAAGAGGTATTTTAATTACTAAAATACTAGAGAAAAAAAACTCAAAGAACTAAATGTACTGCATACATTTATTCAATTGTGACTCGAAAAAAAAACCCCAACCTTTTATTTTGTGGAAAGAGTTACTTATTAGTAAGTGCCTAAAAACGGAAAGTCAATTCCATTTCGTGATTCCAGATAAACCTGTTTTATTTTTTTTTGCAGCGTGACTCGCAAAAAGAATATATTATTGCAAGCAGCGATATTATTATTGAAAACAGGGGCTTACAGCAATTTGCTTTTTTGTTGTAACCCAAACCGGTGTATATTGTACATGGTACAATATTTTTTTTAACTACACACTAAAAAAAACAAAAAAAAAACATGGAAGACTTATCAAAAATGTTCATGCAATTTTTACAAGCACAGGCTGAGCGGGATGAACGCAGACAAGCTACACAAAACGAGCTTTTGCAAACACAAATACAGGCACAGGCTGACCGCGAGGAAAAGAGAGAGGACAGATTATTGAAATGGCAGCAGGAACAAGAAGAAAAGCAGAAAATGGCACAATTAAAGCAGAAAAAACTGCAATTGGAACAGGAAGAAAGGCATAAGAAACTACAATTGGAATATGAAGAAAGACAAGATGAACGTTTTGTTAAAACACTGGAACTACTAAAGAGTAATCGAGAAAATGTCGACAGTGTTAATTTCTCCCATACAACTATTTTTAATAGCATGGACACATTTCATTATGTGCCTGAGGAAGAGAAGAATTTTGAAGCATACTACACAAGATACGAGGATGTTTTTCAACTGGACTGTAAAAATTGGCCAAATAGTCAGAAAGTGAGCCTCTTACTCAGAAAATTGGGTACATCAGAACACAGCAAATTCGTAGATTACATATTACCTAAAAAAAACTGCGGAATTAGAGTTCATGGAAGCTGTAAAATTACTAAAAGAATTATTTAATCCAAATATATCTCTTTTTCATAAAAGATGGCTGTGCATGAATCTAAGAAAGATGGACAACCAAGATTATTTGACATACGCATCAGTTGTCAATAAAAACTGCGATAATTTTAAGCTTGCAGAACTAACGGTAGAAGATTTTAAATGTCTAATCTTCGCTCAAGGGTTAGTTTCCACGAAAAATACAGAAATACGCAGACGAATGTTGTCTAAGCTGGAATCTGAGCAAGTTTAAACCCTCCAGAAACTAGCAGAGGACTGTGAAAGGGCCATTACACTAAAAAAGGATTTAAAAAATATAGAAGAATCCGGAGTGGCATATGTAAGAAAAGTTAGAAAACCATACGCACCAACCAAGAACTTTACAAAGAAAAGCAATGGAACGGGATATTCCAAAGATAATAACCATAAATATAGTACATAATATAACAAGCCTCTTCCTAGATATAACTGTAAGAGATGTGCAGAAAAGCATTGGGAATCAGATTGTCCTTATAAGAAGAAAAAATGCTACATTTGTAAGAAGGTGGGACACAAAAGCGATTGCTGCAGATATAAAGATTACACCAGAAAGAGAGTACAGCAAACAATATCAAATACAAAATTAGACAAAGATCGGCGAAAATACGTAAAAGTGGAAATATTTAAAACATCAATAAAGTAACAACTCGACTCCGGCTCCGATGTTTCTATAATAAACCTGAATACGTGGAAAAAGTTGGGAAAACCGGCCATGATGAAAACTAGTAAAGAAGCCCGTACGGTAACTGGTGGTGGTATAAAATTTGAAGGAGAAGTTGTCCTCCCGATAAAATTGAAAGGGATTTCGAAGAAATTAAAAATATTCGTACTAAAAAAATAGTGAAAATCTGTTTGGAATAGATTTAATTGAGAAATTCGGACTATGGGATAAGCCAATCAATACATTCTGTAAAAAATTAGAATGTTCTTCTCCAACAACAGTAAATATAAAAGACGATTTAAAAGAATTATTTCCTGAGGCATTCGCGACTAACTTAGGTCGCTGCAATAAATTCAAGGCCTCGTTTGAACTTAAAGAAAACGCCAGCCCAATTTTTAGAAAAAAGCGAAATGTTCCGTTCGCTGGGTTGGAAAAGATTGATAAAGAATTAAATAGATTGGAACAGACGGGAATTCTATCAAAAATAGAACACAGCGAGTGGGCAGCCCCCACCATATACGTAAAGAAAAAGAATGACGAAGTTAGAGTGTGCGCAGACTTTTCGACCGGGGTCAACTCCCTATTAAAAGATCACCATTACCCCCTACCAAGCCCAGAGGAAATATTCACGAAGTTGAATGGGGGTAATATCTTCTCCAAGATAGACTTGAGCGACGCGTATTTGCAAATACCGGTCGAGGAGAATTGCTCAAAAATACTATGCATCAATACGCATAAGGGATTATACAAATACAACCGATTGCCTTTTGGCATCAAAGTAGCGCCTGCCATCTTTCAGCAAGCGATGGACACCATGCTAAGTGGTATTGAGTGCGCATGTGCATACCTGGACGACATTGTTGTCAGGAGCAAATCCCTAGAAGAACATAAGGAACATTTGAAACAAGTATTTACTCGAATACAAGAATTCGGCTTTAAAGTAAAAGAAAGTAAATGTGACTTTTGTATGAGCGAGATTAAGTATCTTGGACATATAATAAACAAACATAGACGACGTCCAGACCCGGACAGATCTGCGGCAATAAAAAATATGCCAGCACCCGATAATGTAACAACCTTGCAGAGTTTCTTGGGACTCGCAAATTATTACCAATCTTTTATTGAAGGAATGCATAACTTGCGAGCCCCCTTAAATAATCTGCTTAAAAAAGATACACCGTGGAACTGGACGCAAGAATGTCAAACCGCTTTTATCAAAATAAAGAGCGCACTAACATCCGAATTATTCTTAACGCACTTTGACACAAACTTAAAAATAGTCGTCGCTAGTGACGCTAGCTCCTACGGCTTAGGAGCATGCATTCAACATGTTATGCCGGATGGGTCTAGAAAACCAATAGCGCACGCTTCGAGAACGCTGATACCAGCCGAAAGGGCATATTCACAAATCGAAAAAGAAGCGTTGAGCATAATCTTTGCCGTGACTAAATTTCACCGATATTTATATGGTAGACAATTCATACTTGAAACCGACCATAAACCGTTAGTCACGATCTATGGATCAAAAAAAGGATTGCCGGTATACACCGCAAATAGATTGCTGCGCTGGGGTACAATACTACTTAATTACGATTTCCAGCTACAACATCTAGCATCAAAAAAGATTTGCCATGTGGATGGACTGTCAAGACTGATACCACAGAAACACAATCTGGAAGAATCAGTCATTGCAGCAATTCGGACAAATGTTGAAGTAAAAAATATGGTAGCAAACATCATTAAGGAACTACCCGTAACTTTGTCGGACATTAAAAGGGAAGCCGAGAAAGACGAATATATAAAGGACATAAAAGAGAAAATTATAACGGACACAAAGGTGCAGGAAGTTTTCTCCATATGTGACGATGTGTTACTGTACAGCGAGAGAGTGGTAATACCCAAAACATTGCAGAATAGGATGTTAAGAGATTTCCACACAGGACATCCGGGGATAAATCGAATGAAGTCGTTAATGAGAAGCTACGTGTACTGGCGTAACATGGACACTGACATAGCGACAACAATTGATAAATGTAAAGGATGCTAGTTAGCGGCAAAATCTCCACCTATAGTATACAAACCTTGGCCGAAAACCGACCAACCATGGTCGAGAATCCACATGGACTTCGCTGGTCCAGTAGGTGAAAACTATTATTTAATTGTAGTGGATAGTTTCACAAAATGGCCGGAGGTAATGCCTTGCAGGAATCCAACAACGAACAACTCAATAGGGTTCCTACACGAGTTGTTTGCAAGATTCGGTGTACCAGACACACTGGTCACTGACAACGGAACGCAGTTCACATCCGCAGGGTTTAAGGAATTTTGCGACACGTTCCGAGTGAAGCACATCACGACTCCGCCGTATCATCCAAGGTTGAACGGCCTCGCGGAAAGGTTCGTGGACACGCTAAAACGAGCGTTAAAGAAATCCATTGGAACACCAACAGAAAAAGCTTTGCAACAATTCTTGCAAGTATATAGGATTACACCACATTCTAGTACACCATCAAACATATCACCAGCTGATCTAATGTTTGCCAGAAAGGTAAAATCAGCGTTTGACAAACTATTGCTAAGGCAGGCAATTATCCGAAACACTACACACACGAGAAGAAAGAAATATAACTCGGGAGATCGAGTATATTTTAAGTGCTACAGAAATAACACATCTTACTGGGAATGTGGAGTAGTGGATAAACTCATTAGTGATTGTACATACATGATTAAAGGTCCACAGAATATACATAAAAGGCACCTAAATCAGATAAAAAAACGTCATATCCAAGATGATGATGATACGACAACAGTCGAAGAGGAGGACACCATAGATATCATATACGAATCTTTTAATTTGGAACCGCCTCAAAATGCACCTGAACCCCGAAGATCAGGTAGGAAAAGAAAAGTGAATGAACCATTAATGGTAAACCCAAAAAGAAAAAGATATTTAAATCTGTGTGACGTCAAATCTTGGGAGGGGGGTGTTGTGGTGGCAACCACTTATTTGCATATGCGAATAACATAACACTATAAATGGCAAGCCTAGGTTGGCCTTGGGGTGTCTTACTCAAATGCCACCGGAAGTGACGCCGAAGAGCGTACATGTCCTCCCACCAAGACTCTCTGACTCGACACCTTCAATTGTACATATTGTAAATATACCTTTTCTTTAATACACTTATTATTGCGTTATCTTGTTGTTTGCGTCTTCATTGTATTTCCTTACTAATTATTGTTCAACCTTGCAACCACAACAGTTTCTTTCTACTTTGGTACTTATTACGACATCCGATTTTTTGGCTTAGACTGGTTTATCTAATTATATATATATATATATATATATATATATATATATATATATATATATATATGTGTGTGTGTGTGTGTGTGTGTGTGTGTGTGTGTGTGTGTGTGTGTGGATGTGTGTGTAAGGAACGTGTGTGAGTGAGGGTGTTCCCTGTGGATTTGGAAGCGACTGGTCCGATTAAAAAAAAAAAAATCCACACGAAGTTACTTGACGTGTCTTGGGGTGTTCGTACGTAAATTTTGTATAGACATGCCTCTTATAAATATCGAAATCGAAAATTGAAAAATTCCGTTTCAAGAGAAAACCTTAATTTGACCCAAGTTTACACTTTTATACAGATTAACATCACAAGTTGCATTTGAGAAATGTTATCACTGCACAAGCAAAGGGGTCCAGCGTTTAAAATCAACAGAAAATTCTTGGGTAAAAAGGGAGCGCGTTCGAAATGAATGTTTCTGCTTAGAGCAAAATGGAACTTGACTTTTTGGTTGTTGGTTGGTTGTTTTTGTTTTACGGCATATCAAAACTTGCCAGGTTATTTAATACTTAACCCAGTGATTTTGAAGAAAAAAATTTTAAGAGAATTAATTTTTTTTTTCAAGTCGGTTTCTATTTAACACATAGTTGGGACCCTAACAGGTACTACCACTCCGGGTCAAATTGGCCTTGGGGGCAATGGCAATTAAAGGGTGGCTCCACACTCCCCAAAGCCCGCAAGTTGGGGCCTCACCATCGGATATAGTTTAAGGTCATACCCAGGACCAGAGTGTTTGATCCCCGAAAAAAGGAGGGTGGATCTGTAAATTTTCCCTTGTCCGTTCGTCCGTTCGTCCGTCTTATGTTAATCTGTCCGCACTTTTCTCAATAACTAGGCCTTGGAATTTTTTGGAATTGTGCACAAACATTAAACATGATATGAGTACAAAAATAACAGAAATTATTTTCTGGGGAAACTTCAGTTGTCCTCCTAGGTATGTATATATATATATATATATATATATATATATATATATATATATATATATATATATATATATATATATATAGTCTTTGAAGTTTTTAACCTTTAAAACTACACAAAAAATATTTTTTTATCATTCGTTAGAAAACCATCTAGTCAGTAAGTCATTTAATCACCTGCAATCACTGCATCAACTCGCTCTCGAATTTACTATAGTACTAATAAGTTATTTTTCAAGGGATCATCAGTTGTTTACCATGAAACACTGTTTCGGGGATTTAAAAACAAAACAGTATATTACATCATGGCTCCCCAGCAGTGTTGATCAAACATCACCTCCCTTAATCTTAGAAAGAAGACATGTTACAAACATTTGATCCAATGTTCTATTCTTAATTGCAATTACTAACCTTTTCATACTGTAAAAATGAATTTCTTACCTGTGTGATCCATCAATTTCCACATTTAAAATGGATATATTTTTAAATTTATCAGTCTTGTATTTATAAGATTATGATTAATCCATTTAATTACTCATCACCCCCACTATATATATATACATATATATATATATATATGTATATATATACATATATATATGTCTGAGTATATATATATATATATATATATATATATATATATATATATAACTACTTCATTTATTCACATAAATTTAATATACGAAAGTATAGATTTATGCGTAAATTTTAAGTATTTACTTCAAAAGTGCTCAATACGTAGGTAGAGCTAGTTAGTAATTTATAAAATATATATGGCGATTAAGCTACACTGAATATTCTGCGTTTCATCCAACTATAGGATTCGTCAGGCTTATGCGCATAAGTCTGACGAATCCTATAGTTGGATGAAACGCAGAATATTTAGTGTAGCTTAATCGCCATATATATTTTATAAATTACTATTCATATATATATATTTATATATATTTTGCATCTTACTCGCATGAATATACTATATTTAAATGTACATATTTGTAAATATTAAATGTTTTCCATTTTTGTATTTCTTTTTTTTTTTTATTTTGTGTTAGTTTCTCTGTTTCGAATGAAACAGAATACCAAGTGAGAGGGGAGGACAGGAATATTCAACTGGTGTCGCTAGGCGTCCATGGAAAATGGCGAATTCCATGAGAGGCTTTTATTCTTTCCAGTTGTGTTGGCATCTCGAAATGTTCAATCCTAGAGGGGGTTAAACGCCAAGCAAGTAGTTGCACGTAGTTCAACGGGAGACATTGCTGACCCGTGAACTAGATATTTCCATTCAGAGAACGATGCTGCAAGTTCTAATACATCCACGCACTCACACGCACACAGACACAGCATTTTTCATTTCTCTCACTACCTTCTACAATTCTCTCTCTGTTTCTGCTTGTGCCCGACTGTCTGTCTTTTGCTCTTCCTCTGTGTGTGTGCATATATATATATATATATATATATATATATATATAGAGAGAGAGAGAGAGAGAGACAGACAGACAGACAGACAGACAGACAGACAAAGGGACAGAGACAGAGACAGACAGACAGTCAGACAAACAGAGAGAAAGAGAGGGAGAGAGATAGAGATAGGTAAACTTAAGTTTATTATCTTAATTCATTACAAATTGTTTCAATAGACAAGATAAAAATTATCCGTCTATATCGTCAGATAATTCAAGTTAAAAAAATATTTGGCTCTACTAACGTATTCAGCTTTTTATCATGTTTTTTACCACATATATCTCTTGTATATCTATATCTATATATATATATATATGTATAAGAGAGAGATAGATAGATAGAGAGAGAGAGAGAGAGAGAGGCAGAGTGCTGTAATACTATGAAACAGTCTGTATGTGAATGACTATAAACTACTTCCTATAGTGGGTTGAGCAAATTCGGAAGTGATAAACAAACTGCTAATACGTATTAAACAAGATTCTTTATGTAAGCAAATAAAGCTTAGGCATTTGGAAATTGATCATTTATATACCCATATTAGTAGCAGCCAAATAACGGTTAGAAGCACCGGCTGTCGCTTAGGTGCTGGAGTTTCAAACCTAGCTAAAGGCAGTTGCTAGTCTAGCCACACTGAAGAGTTGTGATATAGTAAAATAGTCTCTTTATGGATGACTATATGTGTGTGTTTGCGCGCGCGCGTACATGTGTGTACGCGCGTACGTGTGTGTGTGTGTGTGTGTGTGTGTGTGTGTGTGTGTGTGTGTGTGTGTGTGGTTGAACGATGAAATTGTCGCCATAAAAAAACGACACGATTCCATTTCCGTTTAATGAAAAACACTTTTTTTTTGTTGCAGGTCATCCACTAGTTGGCCAGTGCGATAGGAGCGATAGGAGCTTTCTAACATTTCTGAAAATGGCACAATATTCAACAGGTGAGATCGGAGATGCGCCGCTATACAACTCATGCTCTTTACCGATACAAGTTTTGAAACAAGACCATTTCCATCATCCTCAACATGCATCGCTGGATTGCCACGAATAATCCATATTAATCCATCGCTGTGCGTCGGAGGGATAATCCTTAGTTTACTGCACTTTATCAAACCAAATGTCTATGCAACTTATCAGCCAGATCGCCCAGTATTTCCGAGAAAAAAGTGAATAGACACATGCACACAAACAAACGAACTTAGAAAAATAAAATATAAATGGGTTTGTAGTTGTTCTATGTTGTTGTGGTATAAATATTATGGTATCCGTTCGCTGCACTTTATCATAAAAAAGAGCCATAAACAAATTAAGCCAAATCGAAGGTTAATGTGATATTGTGGTGATCAACACTTATTAATAATTGGTAATTACACAGATACCATACTACTTAGTTCGCTGCTGTTTCTTATAATAAAGGTCCATACAAGATTTTATCTAGATCGAACAAGTAATTTCCGTGGAAAATTAGAACTAGCAAACAAACTGATAGTTTAAAAGAAATATCATTTATAAAACATAATCTCTATATGTTTTCCTTCTTTTTTCAAACGGTATCTCTTCCGCGATGAAAGGCCCCAAGTTGCCGTGAAAGGGGTTTACATGATTGCAATTTTTATGTACCGTTTTTATGGGTGTTTACCCGGTTTACATAGTTGCTAAGATGTAAAAAAATGTAAGAAATAAGAATTTGGAAAGCGTAAGTCAACTTAAACCACTCTTCTGCGCAAGCAAAATATATACATACATTTACGTTAAGTTTATTTTATTTTTAGGTATTTGTTATCCACGGCACTGCCGGTGGGGCATTAGAATACGCCGACTGACCCCCCCCCTCCCTGCAGAGGGTAAAAGTCCCTCAATGGGGGTTCTGGATATGACCTTAAACTATATCCGATGGTGAGGCCCCAGCTTACGGGCTTTGAGGAATGTGGATCCACCCTTTAATTGCCATTGCTCCCAGGTCCACTCTGATCCGGAGTGGTAGTACCTGTTAGGGTCCCAACTATGGGTTAAATAGAATCCGACTTAAAAAAACAAATACTCCATTAAAAATCGTTCCTCAAAATAACTAGATTCGGCTTTAAATAACATGAAAAAGATTGATATTCCGTAAAACAACCAACCAAAAAAAATTTCTTATCCAACTGACTTTGGTGCTAATTTAGTCACATCTTAGGCTGAAATGTTATAAATTTTCGTTTTGAATCTCGCTGATAGCGCCTAAGTCATTTTTATTTTTACCTTTGAAATCACGACCATATATTGGTAACAATTAGGGCTATGACAAAAGCATATTTTTTTCCTTGTTTTCATTCTCAGGTAAATATCCATTGATATTTTGTTTGTTTTTTTATGTAGAGTGTTGTGGTTCTCGGTTAATTAATTGTGTCAGTGTCGGATATATACTCGAGAGTCAAAACAATGAAAAGAGTATGCTGTTGTCATAGCCCTAGTTACAATATACTATGAAATAATCAATAAATAATTGACCCGGTAATGATAAATATGACATTTGCATAAACTAAACTATCATATTTTAGCGTATTGTACGGCCGGACTACGCCGGGCGCCCCTGTCATCATAATATAGATACCTCAGTATCCGACCTGAATTGAAAGGTATTCCATTAATAAGCAAGTTTATAGTAAACAAAACTGAACATTAAAAGAGAGTACAATAGTACAGTTAGTAGAAATAGAATAGTGTTGATTTCAGACAGACCTGTAGCACATGAACATACAAAATCAAAGTTCATAAACGCGTCTGTACGCACGTCCCCTACGCACCGCTATCCTGAATAAAAAACAAATAATTATATTTTGAACCAATCAATAAACTTTCTAAATTTATGTGAAATGGTCTTTTCTGGGAGCTATCTAAGTCCTTTATAAGCCGGATTTTCTTTCAATAAACTAGTGGAGCCCAGTTGACCCGCGCCTACGAACCGGTGTCATTGCCCCTTTTCCTTGGCAATACCTTTCTCCATTCACATGCACTGGCAATCTATATAAACTTTATTAATTGAAATATATCTTATCTATCTCACTGAAATACGAAACTAAATGAACATTAACTCCTATAAACAACTTTAAATGAATTATAATTTATTTAATTGAGCAGAGAAGTTTTGAATACGATTTTGTTGACCCCTGAAACTCACGGCTCTTATTTAATCGATCGAAACTTCTATTGTCTCAGCTAATGGACCCCTTTGTCTTTCACGAACTCTAAAATATTCACGAATATTATGTTTTGGGTTTTTATTACTATACACATAGATTCGAAAAAGTTGTCAAATAACAAATATATAACAAATAAATGTTATCAAAGCAAGATAAGTTATTTTTCTCCCTAACTGGACAGTTTTTAGTGTTTTTATTTAATAGAACATGTTTATTCAGCTCGAAAAACATACAGTGTTTACCAATGTATTTGAAAATTACAAATGGCGCCAGGCTCTCTGTTAAACATGGTAAGTTTGGGTAAAAGAATTAAAAATAAAAAGCTATACAACCCACCGAATACAGCGAGTTCCTAACAGTATTGTCTATAGTTTTTTTTTTAAGTTTCATCTCCTTTACCCAAACTTACCGTGTTCAACAAATAGTCTGGCGCCATTTGTAATTTTCAAATACATCGGTAAACACTATGTTTTTCGAGCTGAATAAACATGTTACATAAAATAAAAACACTTAAAATCATCCAGTTAGGTAGAAAAGTAAGTTATCTGACCTTTGATAAAGTTTTTTTGTTATATATATGTTATTTGAAAACTTTTCGAATCTATGTGTATAGTAATACTAACCTTATGTTTTCCTATTGCTGTCAACTTTCCATTTTAAACATATATAAATTATCTATTTTGTGAATGTATAATTCATTATTTTATTTGCGTATGACAGTGTCTCTTGTTTTTCTCACATTTGATTATGAACCCTGGAAACCTTTTCAGTGAAAATATTTTTATGAATCCAGCTCACCTCTTCTTACAAAACACCCTAAAGTATAACCACTAAAACTGTCCGTGAACACATCCCTAAAAAACTAATGACCTCCCCCTTAAAACTGGTGACCTTCCCCCCATATACCAAACATTTATTGATAATACATATAGAAATTAGAGGCCTCCGTACTGAAATCGATGCCTCTGTGCTAGCGAGTGCAGATTCTATAAAAGACGCAACACTCAAGTGTTACTGCAATGGCCTTCCATACACGGTGAATCCACATTCCGTTACTAGCGTTCGTCCCAATCGATATTTATACTGGTCACCAAGAGCAGTAAATCGATGATGCAGCCAACATGTTAACCATTGAGTGGGCCAGCCAGTTGGATTGATGCGGAGATCGAAATATTGATGCAAAAGGTAGATATTTGGAAATCTCAACTGGTGTCGCTTAGCTTGGCTAACGGAAAGAAAGATCCTCTACACGGAAACCTTTCCACATGCCACTGCTACTACGATCGCGGCTGCGAGCAGTGAAATTGTCTTCACAAAAAATCAATATCACTTACTTGTTCGAAACATAAGCAGGAGCGTTTAGGCTTTCCTCCATTTACTAGCAGGGTGGCACGGCGTTGCTCGGGATTGAATAAAAAATACAACGTTATTTTTGTACTATGATCATAGAGTTTCATAGCGGATGCTCGGCTGAGCTTCCATCTATGGTCTGCACCTGTTAAAGATTTGCAACAAATGTTCGTCTTCCTACAACCACTGTCAACATTTTTGTTAATCTCTATCTATGCCGAAAAACTAAATGAAAATCTCATGAGCAAATTATCTTTCCCAAAAGTGCATGTCTGTGGAGCACAATACCGTGGGGCTACTTCATAGTTGATTATAATATAGTAATGTTCAAGTATAATATTAGAATTCTTTGGAGATGAGTAATTTGTATATTTTATTTATTTATTTGCGGACTATTACCTTCATCCTTATAGCTGTTGTGTTAGAATTATTTGTACTCAAACCACTTATGCAAATTATCCACTGTTACTTGGAGTTGCTTGCAACAATAAAAAAAGAAAAAAAAAAGATTAACAGCGAGCAGTTCTCAGAAATTACTCTCTTTTTCTGCAACAAACAGAAACTCCTCCAGAACAACTGTTTTGGAAACTTTAACCTTTACTTGTAAATATACGTTATTTTAGATACAAGAATTTTATTGTTATTCTTTCTCAAAATTAACCAAGTTGTTCGGATAACAAGGAACCAAGAAAAGAGAGGCGCGTTAGAAATAAAAAAAAAAAAATTCTAACGTATTTCCAAAACAGTTAACATCGTGGTATTCGCGTCCATAACATTTAATATGGATAACCAACGAGGAATGAACCGTCTCCAAGTGATATTACCTCAAGGATGGATACTCCACAAGAGAGAAATTATTATTCTGGATCCAAACTAACAGTATACTATGACATATTCAAAAAACTTTTATGGAACATACTTACTCGAGTTTTATAAAACGTGAATTTGGGACGCTCAAAACGTACAAAAACTCTACCCGCGTGGATATTAAAATTATTTTATTGCACTTGTATTCAAATTTCGGTACTTATTCATACCTACTAAAATAAATGGCTATTAAGGAAGACGTCACCATGGAGGGAACTCTTAAAAACCTTCTGGGAGAAGAAAAACCCGAGGATATGAATATTGAAATGATACGAGAAAAATTACTGTCTTTTAAACGAAACCGGGCTACACATAAAAGAAAAGTAACAATGTACTTTAATAGCCTGGAGACCATGTATGACAATTCTACCCTGAATACTTCCCTGTGTAAAAAAAAAAAGTTAAAAGCCATTGATGAAGTGTTAAAAATCAATTATTGGAATGAGGTAATTAATACCTTTTCACAAAGGGTTGATTATAGTATTAAAGACGAAGCCTTGAATAATGAATTAGATAGTTAAGCCGAATATGTTTTTATCTTAGTGAGTACAGACAAATACGAGGACTATATAACCAGTAAAGATGACAAGACTCAACGTTGTCTATCGATGGAACTTTAAGTGAGGGAAAACCTCCTCCTTTGAATTGCAGCACTTTTTCGGGAAATGAAAAGGACAAGTTCGCCTTTCACAATTTTTTAATTCAATTTAACAATGTGATTGATTCTAGAAGGAAATTGTCAGACTCAGCTAAACTGTCTTATTTGGTCGGTTACTTGAAGCATTATGCCTTAAAACAAATAAGACATTTGTCAACCGATACGAATTATAAAATTGCTTTAGATTTATTGAAAGAGTTTTTTAGATAAAGCATATATTATCGACGAAACATTAAAAAACATTAAAAGCTAAACCTGGTGAGGAATATAGTCCAGAATATTTGAATGTTAAATATTATATATCAGAAATAACTTATATGAGCTAAAACAATATGAAATTGATTTTTTTGGAAGAGGGTTCTTCTGTAAATATTCTAATTAGTCACATTATTATTACTAAACTTTCCAAAGTAGTTGTTAAAGAATTAATTAATAAAGTTAATAATTATCCCAACTTAAAGCAAATATTCGATAACTATAGGGATATTTTAAAAACTCTGACTTTAACCGTAAAAAATATTGCTAAGGATAAAAAAAAATTTCAGTAGCTATGACTTTAAACATAGGTTTAAAATAAACCCAAAAGATAAAGTACCAACGGTACAAAATTTCAAAGTACAAGCTATAAAAAAATCCGTGTGTAAGCTATGTTCCTCGGAAGGACACTACTTCGGAAAGTGTGAGCCTTATCCTAATTATGAGGCTAAACTAGCAAGAATCTTAGAACTGTCCTTGTGAACCAGATGTGCTGGTTCAGGTCACAATGAATCAGAATGCTATGGAAAAAAGGGGGTTCTTAAAGTTTCCGTGTTTCACATGTAAAAAAAAGAACATGTAACTTTGTGTCCTACTCAAAAGGCTGTTCAAACAAACTTGTTACGCCTTGAAAAATACGGACACTTTTAATGTTACCTACTATGACCCTAAATTTAAAATGTGGTCATAAGCAAAGACAAGTTAGGTGCTTAATAGATTGTGGCAGCCAAAGATCTTTTATAACAAAAGCTGCTCTAGCATTATCCCCAAATTATGAGTTGTTCTCATCAGAGCATGATACATAGTTATTTAGGACGGCAAGTTAAGAAATTTAAACAAATGTCTACTGGTGTAAAATTAAAGAATATAATGTTTTTTTGTTCCGCTATTGGTAGACGAAAGCATGAATATAAATTACACGATGCACGGAATGAAAGATGTAATTAATAAATTAAAATTACAGGGTGTAAATCTGCTTGATGAGTCCTTTTACTTAAAGAACACGACACTATTGAAATAGATATGCTCATGGGGATAGACATAATTTAATATCTTTCCTTTTCCATAAAGATAGAGGGTGGTTATAGCTTTATCATAGATGATAGGGTAGCTCCTATTGGAAACATTTTCAATTTTATCAGTTCAGCCGAGAGAAATGACTTGCTTAACACTCGATTAAAACCAATAAAAAAATAATAAAACAGTAATTAACCTAATAATGGATCCCCTTAAATCGTATTTCAATCCCTTAGAGAATATTTTATCCGACAGTGAAGTAGACAACGGCTTAGAAAATCTCTTGAATCTATGGGAATAAGGCCCAATGATCAAGAATCTATTTCCTTTGACAAGCAAATAAGTAAATTTAGGGAAGGAATGCTTGCAACAATAAAAAAGAAACAAAAAAGATTAACAGCGAGCAGTTCTCAGAAATTACTCTTTTTCTGCAACAAACAGAAACTCCTCCAGAACAACTGTTTTGGAAACTTTAACCGTTACTTGTAAATATACGTTATTTTAAATACAAGAATTTTATTGTTATTCTTTCTCAAAATTTACCAAGTTGTTCGGATAACAATGAACCAAGAAAAGAGAGGCGCGTTAGAAATAAAAAAAAAAAAAAATGTCTAACAGTTGTTTCACGTTTCGGCCAACTATTCCTCTGGCCTTCCTCAGGTTGTCAGCATTCCTATCCCGTCGCGGTTTAAAACCTGACGAAGTCCAGAGAGATGGTTGGCTGAAAAGTCGTGACACGACAACTATAAAAACGATGATAATAGTCCGCTAATAAATAAATAAAATATTCAAGTCTAATGTAAAGATTTTTTTACCCGGTCGCTTTAATAATAACTCTACCCAAGTTCCACAATAACCAATACTTACACTCTTATCTGACTTGACATTCATTCGCTCTTATCCTTGAGTGGCCTTTGAGCGTAGATAAGCTGCGAACAGTTGAGTTAAAACCACACACTATAACTTTTCTGTTGCTGCTAGTATTGGACTTTGTGTGTTTGCATACAACTAACAATCTTGAATTTGGGTAAAACTTTTTTTAAAGTGTCGTATATATGTGACTAGCAGGGTGACCTGACGTTGCCCGGGATTGAATGATGATCAATGTATGTTTCACACTCCCATATGTTTACTATCATCGAAATCAGTGCAATCGATTATTTTTCAATCAAATCGATTGATTTACCGCCTTAGATGAAGAGCCATCGCGGTGCACTCGGAGGGAGCTGACATGTCTTTCGCAATGACATATAAACAATACATTGCACTGCAGAGAACCTACTGCTGATTTTATAAAATTATTTTTTATATATAATTGCTTGAATTAAAGCTCAAGATGCAAAAGTCAAGTATCATGCTTCAGTTGTGCTCTAAACAGAAGCATTCCTTTGGAACGCGCCCTGTCATAACAAAGAACCTACTTTTAGTTCAATATTGTCGAGCCTTTTGACTTGTGTGGTAATAAAACTTCTCAAATGTACAGGTGATGTTAGGCTTTGTAAGGTGTTAAGTTTGCTCAAAATCGCTAGTTCCTTATTTCATCGGATTATTTCGATTCTTTACTATCGATTCTTATCAAGTTGGTTTGTTTTTTTTTGTATTGCGGCATATCAACCCTTTTTAGGTTATTTAATGCCGAATCCAAAGATTTTTAAGAAAAATTTTTAATAGAATATATTTGTTGTTTTCAAGTCGGTTTCTATTTAACCCATAGGTGGGACCCTAACAGGTACTACTACTCCGGGTCAGAGTGGACCTGGGGACAATGGCAATTAAAGGGTGGCTCCACACTCCCCAAAGGCCGCAAGCTTGGGCCTCACCACTGGATATAGTTTAAGGGCATATCCAGGACTATCGAGTCTTATCAAAGACATTCCAACAGAAAAAAAAACTATCTAAGATCACTTCCAGGTACATAAAGTACTTTCGTCTAAAATTTCATAAAATTCGGTTCAGCCATTTTCGAGTCCATAGGGAATGAAATCTCGCACCTACAAAGACGCACGCAGACAACGTTTCGTTTATATAATAGTGCAGATAAACAGAGATTAGAATGTTATTAAAATTAGATATATGTTGCTGAATTCGTATTATTTGGACCATTCGGGTTACTGTCCTCATTTGGAATATTATTTTTCAAAACATAACGCGTAGGAATTGAGTGCCTATTTACTTGACCTTCCCTCCCTTTGGAGGAATAAAAATGCAAAATTGATCAACAAAAAAGAGGAAGCGTTCTATATTTGGATGTAAATTAAAATTGCCGCATTATAGAAATTATTTCTCTTTCACAGAACATTTGAGGCGTAGGATACAAAACAGATGCGACACAGTGATCTTAGACACAGAGTCAGTCATCCAAGAAAGATATTGGTCACCTGGTTACTTGCAAATTATGGTTAATTAGCAAAACTTAATTGGAAGTGGTTTTAAACATATCTAAATTCAGAAATATGATGACTATTTTAACATATATTCTATTTGGTAATAAATACCGAGAAAATTCTAAATTAAAACAAACGTTGATTTACTCAGATTTTGTATAATAGTATTTTTTTTTTAGTAAAAGACTGGAATATTATTCCAGAGAAATGGAGAAACGTAAATCATATGAGGACATTAAATTCATTCATAAATAAAACGTCTCATTTTTCCATAGATAAATGCTTGCAGCATTTTCTATCTCATCTGTGTTTTCATTAGGAAAAAAAACACCGATACAAAAGGTGTATTCAATTTATACAGTAGGAGATGCCTTTTTCTCTTCCCTGCAATCTTTCACACAGTAGAAATGTTGCGAGCCTGTCTCTGCTTTATCGTTAGTTTCATGGCAAGTGCTCGTCTGAGCTCCAATCTATGGTCCCTCCTCGCCAAACTTTCACGGGAAACACTCGTCTAGCTGAAAACACTATCAATAATTTCCCCTACTCTTATCTCTAAACGTAGATTCCATAAACCAAACTTCTTTCTTAGCACTGCACACGTGTGGAATTTTCTTCTGTTTTTCTTGCTTTTCAGCTGACTAAAATTTGGTTGTCTTTAAGTTCAAGGTAATCAAGTTCTTGATAAGCCGTTCCATTTAAGTCAACAAATTTACCGAATTTTCATTACTATATTGTCTAATTGGCTACTGTACACTCTTTAACCCTTATACTCGAGTGGCGTCTGGGCCTTGATTAGTGGTGATAGCTATGTAAAAAAAAAATGTCCAGACTTTTCGTATGAGCACTTTTTAAAAACTGAAACTATAGTCCTCTTCAAATAATCATCTCCGGCTACAATGCACTTCACGTCCAAACAATTTCTGGAAGGCCCCAAGGAAGTCCTCGTGTTTCAGCGTGTTAATGACCCTCATCAGAGCCTCTTATTTCCTCAGTCGTTTCGTAACGACAGCCTTTTAGCTTTTCCTAAAGCTTAGGGAATTACCAATATCTTGCTTATCTTTCCTCGGCATAGATCCTAATAGTAGCCTTTTACGTTCAAGCGACGACATGCCTTGTTAGAGGTGGGCCTTAGTAAAAATAAAGCAAGCCTAACCATACGAAGAATTATTTAAAGATACAAAGAACTTGAAGCATGAACGTTTTACGCATTATTTGGATTCATCGGATTACTGTTCTCATTTTCAACGTCATTTTCACAACGTTTCGGTCGATGTAACTGTTGCATTATGGGATAGTCAGGATAAGATGATATATTGTTCTCCAAACGAAACCAAATTAACGTATATAGAGAGGAGGGATGATATTAACGTATTAACTGTGTCATGTTGCATAGCCACGTATCAACTGTATAAAAGTATATAAGATATTAACCGAGAACCACATCACTCTATATAAAACCATATAAGATATTAACCGAGTACCACATCACTCTATATAAAACCATATAAGATATTAACCGAGTACCACATCACTCTATATAAAACCATATAAGATATTAACCGAGTACCACATCACTCTATATAAAACCATATAAGATATTAACCGAGAACCACATCACTCTATATAAAACCATATAAGATATTAACCGAGTACCACATCACTCTATATAAAACCATATAAGATATTAACCGAGAACCACATCACTCTATATAACAGCATATAAGATATCAACCGAGAACCACATCACTCTATATAAAAGCATATAAGATATCAACCGAGACATATGTTATACACTGAGGTATCACACGGGCTAATATTACCGTCCATATTTACATAAAGGTATCATATTTTATAAGACGAAGAATATAGATGCTTCATAGCTTTTCTTTATCCAGGAGTTCTTCTGTCTTCACAGCTAGGCTTTATGATGGAACATGCAACGACCACCACCATAACCGATCGAGACACCTGTTTTTTTTCTTTTGTGAAACCATAGAACAACACAAATATAATTTTATTTCAGTTGTCTCATTCGTCTTCACAAGGAGTCTGCATTATGTGTTTACATGCTTATTTTTTCAGCACCGCTTCCCGGCTTTGAAACACGTCTGCTCACTTTCGTGACCAAACTCTAACTCCTTAATCTTATCTTCTTGACCTGTGAGTTCCGTTACATCATCATCAAAAGCATACGTCTCCTAACGCGTGCCCTCTGTCACGTACGCAATTGCTCAAGGTTATTTTGTTTATTTAACTTAGCTATTTTATGTAAACATCTAAACAATAAATAACTCCCAATCTAAACTATTTTAACAATATCACTGGAGAGATAGATAAATAGATAAGTAAACAGGTAGACACATAGAAAATAACTAATTTTACTTTTAACCATGTTATTATCTACCATAACCTCCGACCTTATTCGTGTGTATCTTGTCGAACTTGAGAATGTTTGTCTCAAGGGCTCGTGGATCAGTGGTTACAGTACTTTGAAAAATCTATTATTCGAGAGAGATTGAAGATACGAAAGATGCGCACGAAGTTTTTCCCAAAAGTGCTCCATACTTATCACAGTCCATTTGACGAAGATTAGCATCAAGACAGTTCCTCACTCTCCCTATACTTCAGTCCTTACGCCCTGGCTTTTGGTTATTCTCTGAACTGAAGAAAAACTATAGTGGATGTCGTCATGAGGCAATTGAGGAGATGAAAGTGGCTGTGACGAGGGTCATTGACATGCTCACACAAGAAAACTTCCTCGAGGTCTTCCAGAATTGTTGGAACAGTGCAAAAAATGCATTACTTCCGGAGGAGATTACTGTGAAGACTACAGTTTTATATGTGTAATATCAACCAAGTTTCCATACGAAAACAGTCTGGCGACTTATTGAAGCCACTTTGTATACTATGCAGTGAGTAAAATATATAACAAAACAGAAAAATCTAAACCTTACAAAATTTTGCAAGTAAAGTCCATGAACTAGAATCCAGCAAGTTAAAAAATAAAACTGGTAAAAATCTATGTTTAATATTCTGGTACTTGTACAGTTTAATGAAGACATTAAAAAATACCGAAAATGTTTATATTGTACGTATCCGTTATGGAATGAAGTTCTCTGAAAAAAAAATTCAATTAATTTCATCAAGTAGATTATTTTACAACGAAAAACTATTTTTTTTTTTACAGTGATCACCATTTATCAAGGCCCGGAAGCCACTCAGGGATAAGGGTTATTTCAAGTACATTACGTTAGTGTGGAGATTTACCGAGCAAAAGGTTCGATTTTTAGGAAGAAAAGCTAGTATTAAAGAAGGGGAGGGAGTGTCGGCGCTTTAAGTTGAGTTATCTCCCCATGGCGTGTTAAAACTTTCCAAGATGACTGTCTTTAACATGCTGTCATAAAAAACGTGTTTTTCCGCTGTAAAACAAGAAACTACTCGATCAAATCATGTGAAATTTTTTCGGAGATTTACAGTCCAACACGAATACGTACAATATAACCTTTTTTCGATAGTTTCATTTTTTAATGTCTTCATTGAACTGTACAAGTGCAAATATTCTTAGTAGAATCCTGCACGTTGACAATTCACTTGGCTGGCAAGCCTACATCTACACGCATGTCTATATATCCGTGGTGTTGACCGGTTAGGCCTAAATTTCTATTAAATGTTGTGTTAATTTAAGAATCTCCATGCTTACGTGTAGAGTATATCTGGAAGGGTTTTCTTCTAGATTTTCATATGAAATATGGACGGTATTTTAGTGTTTTGAAGGTGCGTCCGATGCAGTCGAATTAATCATCCAGGTGTTCGTCGCTATATATTCGTAGGGCTTTGAGGTAAACTCCGATTACAATGTCTGATTGTACTCCATTGTTGCGGTGCAAATAGAAATTTATATAATCGTCTTTGTTAGTTGATTTTTGACGAAATTTATAATTTAGTGTTGGTTATGAGTTCAATATGAAAAAATTATTGTTTTCTTTTTTTTCTAAAAAGAAAGTTAATGTTGTCTTCTATTTGGTTTAGCATTTTTAGTGATGTTTTCTATTGTAGAAAATTTAGGAAGGAAAATCCAAATGTCGTCAGTGTATGCAGACGATGACGCATTTATTGGTAGTCTGTATTTGAGAGATCCAGTTTCCAATTAATTCTAAAAACATGCAGCTAAAATTACACGACATTATCTTGAAATTGTAGTATACAAACCCAAAATTAAAAACAGCTTAAAAACTCAATTATAATAACTACAAAAATATGTTGACAAAACGTTCCACATTTCTATTCTAATTAGCCGACAGTAACTAGAGTTCGAAAGAAAATACTTCGTAGTGAAAACAGATGAGAAACTTAATTATATTCAAACCGACAATGTTTTAATAACACTAACGGAATAAACGAATCGTCAATGCTTTTGTTTCTTTCTTTCCATGTTATACTCATATTGTTGGATTGATTATACTTGATTGATTATATATATATATATATATATATATATATATATATATATATATATATCATTATACTTTTATCATACTAGCATGAGTGCCCGGCTTTGCCCGGGGATTTGGAGGTGTGTGTTGAGCAAAAAAAAAAAAGCGGTCATTTTTTTTTACTTTGACCACTATTATGACCCCTTAAAATTTATTGTTTACGGCTCAAGTCAAGTTATTAAGTTAGATCCATGCCCAACGAACTTATATCTAAAATTTCAAGTGTGCAGACGCAAAATTGTCGGAGAGTTTGGTAGAGTTCTCAAAGGTCAAATCGTTGAACTTTGACCCTTTAATCGCCAAATTTCTGGCTAAAAATCGATCACATCGATTTTCCCAAATCTCACTACTCTGTTCGAGTCTGTAGATGTATCATTATACGTTTATTATCATATATAAGTCGTAGACGACGAAGCACGTGTGAGCGGATAATTATGTGTTAAAGAATATATATACCGCTCTCCATTGGTAAAAGGGAAAATCAATTCCAACGTGCTTTTAGGTTAAAATGCACGTATAAATAATAAAATTCATTCAAGCGTATCACAAACAAAAACCAATAACATCTACATAAAACACGATACATCCAGCAGTCGCGAGAGACAGCCAAGTGGAAATTAATTAGGCTTCAAGCCATGGGGTCCTGATTTCGAAAATTGTAAGATTCAGCCACTCTGATGAGGTTTAGACGGCGAGGCATGTGTCAGTCCATTATTATATCTTAAATAATATATATGCTGCTCCCCATTTGGGGGTACCAAATTGGTAAAAGGGAAAATTATTCCCAACTCACATTTAGGTCAAAATGAACTTTCGCATAAATAATTGAATTCATTAAAAACTATCGAAAAAAAAAAATAAATAAATAAATAAATAAATAAAACGCGATACATCCAGCAGTCACACGAGATAGTTCAGGTTAGAGGTTTAGGCTTCTAACCATGGGTTCCCGACTTCAAAGATCGTTAGATTAAGCCACTCTGATGAGTCTTAGACGACTAAACACGTGTCAGTTGAGTATTATACTGCAAACAACATCGTTAATTCACTACTCACACAGCAGCTGCTGATTTAGAGTAATGGTTCAACGTCTTGACTGTCGCATGGGCGGTCAGATTTCGATCCTGGCTTGAGGGAGTTGCCTGTCTAGCCGCACTGATGAGCTGTGATACAGCGAAACAGTACTGTATGTGGATTCCTCTCTCTCTCTCTCTACCTCTCTCTCTCTCTCTATATATATATATATATATACATATATATAGAGAGATTGATAGATAGATAGATAGAAAATTGTGTATATTTAGGCAGCATTTTCTCATTTAGACAAATATTATTGAATAGCACGGAGTTATTCTGTTTTACAATTTTCCTTTTTATCTTCTCCAATCTCCGAATAGTTCTTTTTGTGTTCTTCTCGAAATTGTATATGTTGGATCCATAATCACGAACGCTTTCGACAGAAGTGCTTCTATCGTCCTCAGGCATATTGTAGAAATAAATGTATATATATATATATATATATATATATATATATATATATACACGAATTTGACGGATTGATTGTAGCTATTTCTTCTGATGAGTTAAGAGCATAATATATTCACTGATTGATATAATAATTAAGTGATTGATTTTGCGCTACGAAACATACCGTCAAGCATTGTAAATGTCACCTGAATTAAAGGAATAAATCATAAGCTGGTCAACATATTGAATTTTGGCATATGTTTTTTATTCACTATATATATATATATACATGTATATGCATATATATATATATGTGTGTGTGTGTGTGTTTGTGTATTAGCACAGGCTTAAACAATTGTTGGCTCTTATAAACAATAAACAATTTTTGGATGAACATAATGAGTTTTGCATTAATTGTCTATAGGTGTATCTCGAACTCGGGAACTGTTTTTTTTTCTCTCTCTAATTATAAGAGAGAACCTAGAATAACAACTTAGGTTTAACAGTCCCAAAAATTGATACGTCATCCTCCTAGTGACACATGACCGAGGCGACTAAGACATTGAAACAGACATTGCAAGTCCCCAAGGTGCTAAGTTTAATCCTGAGCGAATGCAGTGGCAGTGACAACACAATGGCAGTGACAGCGATAGACGCAGCAGTAACAGAATTAAGCGGTAGCAGCAGGGACAGCCTGAATGGAACGAGAATATGGTACCCCCGTAACAATAAAGGGTTGGGTTCGAAATTAAAAAAAAAAAAAAGTTACCGAGTTCGAGATACACCTGAAGAAGGCCGGAGGATGATACGGCCGAAACGTAGTGGAAACAACACCGAAGATGAGGAAGTGAGTCCAGAAGATATCTCACTACTGATGCAATTCTCTATCTATATAAAAGCCAAGTACGTCCAAGGACGGAATACTGCTGCCATATCTGGGCAGGAGCTGCTAAAAAACAGCCTATCCTGTCTTGATAGAGTACAAAATAGACTTCGTGGCTTAGTGGGGGATACCCTTTTCTCTACCCTGCAAGCTCTCTCCCACAGAAGAGACGCTGTGAGCCTATCCTTGTTTTATCGTTATTTCCATGGCAGGTGCTCGTCTGAATTCCAATCTCTGGTTCCCCCTCGCCAATCTTTCAGGAAAAACACGCATCTAGCTGAATCCACTGTGAAAAATTTCCCCCACTCTTTATCTGTGCCTAAATCTAAACGTGGATTCCATGAACAAAGCTTCTTTTTTAGAACTGCACGCCTGTGGAACTGTGTTCCGTCTGCCTGCTTCCCACCTGACTACAACTTGGATGTCTTCAAGTCCAACGTTAGCAAATTCCTAATGAACTGCCCCCTAAAGTAAACACTTCATCAAATTTTTTATTTTTATTTTATAAAGTGGTCACCACTTATCAAGGCCCGGAAGCCACTCAGGGATAAGGGTTATTGCAAGTACATTACGTTAGTGTGGAGATTTGATGAAGTGTTTACTTAAGGGGCGGTTCAAATCTCCACACTAACGTACTGTACTTGCAATAACCCTTATCCCTGAGTGGCTTCCGGGCCTTGATAAGAGGTGACCACCGTGTAAAAAAAAAACAAAAAAAAACGAAATCCATAATAATGAGTTTTGTTCCTGATAAAAATTAATTTCGCGAATGAATCAACAGACTTGATTAACCATGGAACGAAAATGTAAAGGAATTTTGAAATCGATGTCGCTACTAATTAAAAGTAATGGCTGCGGGAGGCTCTGTTAATGCTGTCTGAATTTGTCAGCATGTTCTTGATACATCATTATTGTTACGCTTTTGCAAAAAAAAAATGGTTCTTTTAGTGAATCAACAGGATGCTTTACTCATCCTCCCACCTGTAATGGAATGTAGGACTGGTGTCGCTGTTGCGTAAAAGAAATCAGAACGGGCTTTGTTTGGCATAAACCTTTTTGAAACCTCTTAGAATTTTTTTTTCTTTTTTTTTTTTTTTGTACAACAGAAAATGTCAGAAAATAGTGATAGACGGACAGAGCGATTAATTGAGGACGCATTTACGAATTCGATGAAACTGAATTCATAATGCACTTAAATTATACCCGTCACAGGAAAGGTAAAAGATGAATTATGTTTCTGAATTTTTGAGATGAGGATTGGTTATTCATATTATTTGAACTCCTCGGACTAATGTTCTCATCTTGAGTGTCATTTTCACAACGTTTAGGTAGTTGTAACGTCCGAGCTTTTTCAGGTGTATCTTTTCGAACTCGGAAATGTTTCTGTCGAACTCAGGAATTTGAACGGAATTTGAAACGGAGCCCATTATTTTCTTCACGGGGGTAGTATGCTCTCGTTCCGCCAGCCGTAACTGGATAGAGCTCCTAAGTAATTCGCAATTCTATTTTCGGTCGCCCAGAGTGAGAATTGAACCTCAAACGTGAGTTGAATGTCACTTTTACAATTGATTATTTCCAAATAATTTAATCACTGCGCCAGGAAATTTCGTCCAGATTTCTGCGTTCAACAGAAACATTTCTGATTTCGAAAATATAAACTTGAAGAAGGTCGGAGGTTACATCAAGTAAAACGTTGTGAAATGACAGTCAGGATAAGAACAGGGGTCCCATGAATCCAAATAATACGAATAACCAATTCTCATCTCAAAAATTCAGAAACGGCAAAACCGTTTTGTTTTTGTTTATTTTCCGAAATTACTAGATGCGACAGTAAAAATAAAACAAAAAATTCAAAGCGGTGTATATGTCGTGAAACAAAATAGCCTAACTAAAGTTCCTCCTTCTTCTTCTTCTTCTTCTTCTTCTTCTTCTTCTTCTTCTTCTTCCTCTTCTTCTTCTTCTGCCTCTAAATGGGTTCTCTTACGATACATTTTCTTTCTTAATGTTTTCTTTTTCTTAACTTTTCGTTCTGCTTACTAGCATTGTCTTCCTAAGCTTCCTCTTTATCAGCTAGCTGTGTGTCCATATGTATATAGTAAATAGAAACTTAGCTAACTTCAGAGAATTTGGGAAAGGCGCCGATCTGCGTGCACGCAGCGGTCCCGCTGTTTTAAAAGCGTCGATGACCACGTCTCTCCCAATTGTAGAGCCATGGTAATCTCGGGAAGACAAGTAAAGACGGTAGTTTCCCGTTGTTTTCTGTCTTGATTCGGGAGTGCACCCCCCATGAGTTAAACGCGTTCCATGATACCAAGTTGTAAATTTCTACGATTCGGCGCCTAGCCTTCACAAATGGTGACCCATCTGGTACTGGCCAGGCTCATCGTTGCTTAGACCGTTTCAGGTGGGTGTTATATACATGCAACAGAATCATCTATGCGGAAATCTGCAATCAGAGACGCTTCTGAAGTTCAAATCCGACACGACCAAATGAAAATCAAAGATCGATATTTATTTATTGGCTTTGCTCCATTACGCATCGAATAGATCCACATTTTCGTATGTGAGAAGAACAGGGATTGATTTAAATTATAGTTCCAATGGCATTATATTTATCTGAAGAGATTTCTTCAAGTTTGCGTCCGATACCGTCGATATATCTTCCAGAATTACTGCTATAAAACTTCATCATCATTGGCCACAAGGTGTCTGCAATAAGTTTCTAGACTTTTGTGTACAGGCATTCAACATTGTCGTAGATACTTGACAATTAATTATGCCATCGCTATACTTCTTATGAGATTACTGACCAAGTTTTATGATTTCAGGTTCAAATGAACAACCACAGCAGGACTTGAATTACACCTTACTAAAGCTATATTGTCATAGCTGATGAATTTTCCAACTACAATCTTGACGTGAGGGCACTTTAGAAGAACGATATGTAATAAAATTATGTTTTAAAATTGGAAAACTACCACGGAAACGTATGGAATGCTTAAAACTGCTTTGGGATCATTTTGCATGAGACGAGCATCAGTTTTTGAGAGGCATAAGAGATTCAAGGAAAGCAGGGAATCTGTGATTGATAATGAGAGGTGTGGGAACATTAGAAAAGGCAGAACCCCATGGATTGGCTAAATAAACAATTTCATGGATGAGGACCGTGTATGTCTATAGAGACAATAAGTGAACAGTTTGATTTCAGTGTTGGGAAATTTGAGCGAATGCACCAGTGCACAACTCTATCCTTGTCAAAATACTATTTTACAAAAGTAGACGACAAGGCAGATCCTGACCTCTCTATTGTCAAAACCTTGCTCCCTTTTACTTTCAATTATTCCCTAAGCTCAAGGAAAACAGCAGATGAAACAATTGATGAGATAAAAGATGCTGTGAAAGGGTTATTGATATGCTCACACATGAGAAGTTTCATATAGCCGTCCAGAAGTTGTTTGAACAGTACAAGTGCGTTGAAGTCAGGGGAGATTACTTCGAAGGCGACTAGAGTTTCATGTGTGCACTATCAATAAAAGTGTCTATACGAAAAAAAGTCGTGAAAATTATGGAAGGCAACTCGTATTTTTTTTAGATGAAGATTGATATTTAAATTTGTAATTATTTAGTCTACTGTTCTCACCTTTAGTGTTATTCTCACAACGTTTCAGCCGAGGTATTCTCCGATTTTCTTCAGATGCGTTTTATCGAACGGAACTATTTATTTACTTTTCATTTTGTCAACTATGACCTGGTGTAACATAGCGCAAATACCGAACCGTGAACGAATTACTGTCAGGGTAAGTGGGAAAAGACTATAAAAAGAAAAGAGAGCACGTTCGAGAATATGATCAAGTTAGAGACGTAGAGGACGTTCGAGAGCACGTTCGTGAACACGATCATATGGAAAAACATCACAGCCGTAGCGAGAAATCACGCGTGGTGGGAGAACGTAAATAAATATCGTGTTACAACAAAAAAAATGAATTGAATTTCTTTTCTATTCTTTATCTTCTTTGCAACTGATGCTACAATATGTTGCGTAACGTGACACTAGTAGCATTCGTAAGCAAATCGTAATTGTATTATTAGTATCGGCCATACTGATAAAACCCCCAACCCCCAGAAGTTACAGGGAATATGAACTGGAATAGATACATTGAGAGCATTGCCAAGGCTGCTGCAAGGAAGGTAGGCTCTCTCTACCGTGCTAGAAAACTACTTACGCCTGAAAGTATCCTGTACCTCTATAAGGCAACCATTCGCCCATGTATGGAGTACTGTTGTCACATCTGAGCTGGTGCATCTGCTGCTTGTCTCTCGCTCCTGGAAAGGGTTCAAAAAAGAGTCGCCAACCTGATAGGTCCTGAACTGTCATCTAGGCTTCAACCTCTGTCCTATCGACGAGATGTTGCACCCCTCTGCCTGTTCTACAAATACTTTAATGGTGAATGCTCTGACGAACTGCAAACACTTGTACCTCCCCGACGTAACTACCCCCGACAAACCCGACAAGCTACTAAGTCTCATCCCTTTACAATGGAGATCCCTAGGTGCAAGAAAGCCTTTTACTCCAATAGTTTCTTCCCCAGAACTGCGGGTCTTTGGAACTCCCTTCCGGGATCCTGCTTTCCCAACTGCAATGATATGCAGAAGTTCAAGTGTAATGTTAACAAACATCTTTCTACTCTTCTCCCTTCATAATGACCCCGCTAATTAATTCCCTAATAGTAGCCCCCTGCTTCAAAGTGGCACTGTGCCTTGTTTGGGGAGAAAATTGAATAAAAAAAAATAAAAAAAAAAGTGTGTCTCTTCGAACTGATTATACCTGCCAGACTAAAGATGTAAATAGCATTTCTTTCGAATTAGAGAGCTAAATTTCAAATTGATTTTTACTTGGCGAGAGTTAAGTTTAAATGGAATACTTTTTGCTTCCATATCTTATTCTGTAAGCGATATTTTATTGCTCTGCTAGAATTTAATTTGAAATACAGTTTATTGTACTGCCAGATATAAGTGTGAAATACATTTTTGTTGCTTTCAAACCTCATTGTGTAACAGATGTTTTTGTTGCTCTGCCAGTTTGTTTGAAATAGATTTTTCTTGCTCTACTAGAATTAATTTGAGAGATAAGATGAGTTGCTGTTCTGCTACACTTAATGATGAATTTGTTCGGTGGTCTGCCAGACTTTAGTTTAAATAAGAGTTTTCGTTGATTTCAGACATCAGTGGGTTTTTGATGTTCTACTAGATTTTTTTTTTTTGAAAGATCATTTTTTATTGCTCTGCCAGATTTAAGTTTGAAAATACTTCATTCAAACTCCTCGTTGGAACAGGCACATCGAGAGCATTGCCAAGGCTGCTGCGAAGAAAGTCGGCTCTCTCTATTGTGCTAAAAAGTTACTTATGCCTGAAAGTATTCTGTACCTCAACAAAGCCACCATCCGCCTATGTATGGAGCATTGTTGTCACATTTGGGCTGGTGCGTATATACTAGTCTCTCACTCCTTGACAGGGTTCAAAAGAGAGTCGCCAACCTGATGGGTCCGGAACTGTCATGGAAGCTTCTACCTCTGTCCCATCGACGAGATGTTGCATCCCTCTCCCTGTTTTACAAGTACTTTGATTGTGAATGCTCCGACGAACTACAAAATCTTGTACTCCCTCGACAAACCCGACAAGCAACAAAGTCCCGCCCCCACATAGTAGAGATCCCTAGATGTAAAAAAGCCTTTTACTCTAATAGTTTCTTGTCTAGAACTGCTAGACTTTGGAACCCCCTTCCGGGTCCCTGTTTCTCCAACTGTACTGACATGTAGAAGTTCACGTGTAATGTGAACAGAATTCTTGCTGCTTAACTTGCTTCATAGCATCCCTGAAACGCATGTCCCTATAGCTCCCTACATCAAAGTGGCACTGTGCCTTGTTTAGGGTGAAACGTAATAAAAATAGAAATAGAATGTATTTTTCCATGCCAGACTTAAGTTTTACTTCAAACTTAGAATTTGACCAAAAAAGCCATACTGTATATCATAATCTTTGTTGTTCTTTCAGATTTTAGATTAAAACAGAGTTTTTATTGTTTTTTGTTTTGTTTTTTATTTTTCATTCATACTCAAGTTTGTAATTTGGTTTAAAATAGTACTTCCTTTGTATGACAGGTGTTCGAAATAGAACTAGTAGATAGTCCAAAAATCGATATCAAAGCCCTGTTACACAGGAATCACCACTTATCAAGGCAGGGAGGTAACTCGAGGATAAGTGTTAATTAGTATACATTAGTCAATGTGATTATAGTGTAGTATATATTAGTCAATGTGATTATAGTGTAATGGCAATTTTGTAAATTGGATTGCTTAATGGGACGGCCCATCAAGAACTTGTTTCCGTTGGACTTGAAGATGATCAGATTGTAGTCAGCTGGAAAACAGGTAAAAGGAAGAGAGTTCCACAGGTGTGCAGTTCTAAGAAAGAAACTTTGTTCATGGAATCTACATTTACGTTTAGGCGCAGAGAAAGAGTGTGGGAAATTATTGATAGTGGATTTGGCTAGACGAGTGTTTTTCGTGAAAGTTTGGCGAGGGGTGCATAGATTGAAGCTCAGACGAGCACTTGCAATGATAATAACAATAAAGCAGAGACAGGCTCGTAACGTCTGTTCTGTGGGAAAGAGATTGCAGTGAAGAGAAAGGGTCATCCCTCACTAAGCTGCGAATATTTTGAACTCTGCTAAGATTAAAATAGCACCTACGAATGGTAAACCGGCATTGACGTATTAGAAGCAGTAATTTGTAAACATGCAGCTTGAATGGAAACAATTGAAGAATATCCTTTAATTTTGAAACAAAGAACTAGTTATTCGTCGACCTTTTAAGCGATGAAAAAAGCAAACAAAACGATTATATTTGTTTGTTTTTTAGTCCTAATTTAAACATTCGCGGTAGTGTCATTCGCGATTTTCATGAACGGATCAATAGTCTGGAAATTATTCTGTTAATCTTTTTCTTTCCTTCTAGACCTGATTTTGAAGGAGAAACCCAGATAATTCCGCAAAAGTTTAAAATAGGATGACGCCATAAAGGCGTCCGGCCCATTGCTCTGATTCGTTTTACCAAACAGCGACATCAATTCGACATTCCTTTACAGGTGGGAGGCTGAATAAACCAGACTGTTGATTCATTGCAGAATTGTTTAAAGATGGCTTCCCATCAGCATTAGTTTCAAATATTAATGACATCACCATAATATTTTATTATTGACATAATATTTTATTATCGACATAATATTTTATTACCGATATAATATTTTATTATCGACATAATATTTTGTTATCAACAATTGTTATTTTATTTTATTATTGACATAATATTTTATTATTGACATAATATTTTATTATCGACGTAATATTTTATTATTGACAATTATTTTTTTATTTTATTATCAACATAATATTTTATTATTGACATAATATTTTATTATCTACAATTGTTATTTTATTTTATCATCACCATAATATTTTATTATTGACATAATATTTTATTATCGACATAATATTTTATTACCGATATAATATTTTATTATCGACATAATATTTTGTTATCAACAATTGTTATTTTATTTTATTATTGACATAATATTTTATTATTGACATAATATTTTATTATCGACGTAATATTTTATTATTGACAATTATTTTTTTATTTTATTATCAACATAATATTTTATTATTGACATAATATTTTATTATCTACAATTGTTATTTTATTTTATCATCAACATAATATTTTATTATTGACATAATATTTTATTATTGACAATTGTTATTTTATTTTATCATCAACATAATATTTTATTATTGACATAATGTTTTATTATCGACGTAATATTTTATTATCAACAATTGTTATTTTATTTTATTATCAACATAATATTTTATTATTGACATAATATTTTATTATTGACGTAATATTTTATTACCGATATAATATTTTATTATCGACATAATATTTTGTTATCAACAATTGTTATTTTATTTTATTATTGACATAATATTTTATTATTGACATAATATTTTATTATCGACGTAATATTTTATTATTGACAATTGTTGTTTTATTTTATTATCAACATAATATTTTATTATTGACATAATATTTTATTATCTACAATTGTTTATTTTATTTTATCATCAACATAATATTTTATTATTGACATAATATTTTATTATTGACATAATATTTTATTATTGACAATTGTTATTTTATTTTATCATCAACATAATATTTTATTATTGACATAATATTTTATTATTGACGTAATATTTTATTACCGATATAATATTTTATTATCGACATAATATTTTGTTATCAACAATTGTTATTTTATTTTATTATTGACATAATATTTTATTATTGACATAATATTTTATTATCGACGTAATATTTTATTATTGACAATTGTTGTTTTATTTTATTATCAACATAATATTTTATTATTGACATAATATTTTATTATCGACGTAATATTTTATTATCAACAATTGTTATTTTATTTTATTATCAACATAATATTTTATTATTGACGTAATATTTTATTACCGATATAATATTTTATTATCGACATAATATTTTGTTATCAACAATTGTTATTTTATTTAATTATTGACATAATATTTCATTATTGACATAATATTTTATTATCGACGTAATATTTTATTATCAACAATTGTTATTTTATTTTATCATCAACATAATATTTTATTATTGACATAATATTTTATTATTGACGTAATATTTTATTACCGATATAATATTTTATTATCGACATAATATTTTGTTATCAACAATTGTTATTTTATCTTATTATTGACATAATATTTTATTATTGACATAATATTTTATTATCGACGTAATATTTTATTATTGACAATTGTTGTTTTATTTTATTATCGGCATAATATTTTATTATCGACATAATATTTTATTATCAACAATTGTTATTTTATTTTAACATCAACATAATATTTTATTATTGACATAATATTTTATTATCGACATAATATTTTATCGACAATTTTTATTTTATTTTATTATTGACATAATATTTTATTACTGACATAATATTTTATTATCGACATAATATTTTATTATCGACACAATATTTTATTATCGACATAATATTTTATTATCGACAATTGTTATTAAATCAGCTGGTAGTTATGGTTCCTGTGGCTATTTGCTAAATTAGATTACATTTGCAATATCATTTTTGTTGCCCCAAAGCGTCAGTTTGAAAACTTCTATCCCACAGAAGAGACGTTGCGAGCCTGACTCTGCTTTATCGTTATTTTCATGGCAAGTGCTCGACTGAGCTTCAATCTACGATCCTCCCCCGCCAAACTTTCACGAAAAATACTCGTCTAGCCCAAACCACAAGCAATGATTTCCCACACTCTTTATCTGTGCCTAAACCTAAATGTAGAGTCCATGAACAAAGTTTCTTTCTTATAACTGCACGCCTGTTAAGTATGGATCTATATTAAAAAAACCTTGTTAAACTTTGTGACATATTTACATTCTATGGGGGCCAGGCGCGAACAAAAACCCCATAATTGTATTATACCATATTTCTTCAAACTGAAACATCATTATCAAAGTATACTTACACATGTAGTCTATGTGCGGGCATAACAATTTTGTGAGAGTATACAGAACGAGTCTCTGTTAACTCATAAGTTTAAATGTGTTATGCTATATAATTTGTCTAGTGTATAGCAGTACATACAATATTTACGATCGTCTAAAATGTGTTGAGATCGCTGATTGTTGACATATCTATAAAATAAAGCTGAACGCCTGTGTGTGTGCCTGGTCACGAATAGGCCACCATGGCCTTCGGGCCAGATCAAAGTGTAGTATCTGTTCCGGCAGATGCTGCACTTAAGATAATTTGTACCAGTCAATGGAGGGGAAACCCTCTATACTGGGACAATTATTATTTTTGGTAACCAGAGTGACCCCTTTTAGGGGAGCTGGTTTTTACCTCACATTAAAAACGGCCTTGTGCCTAATTTGCTCAGTGGGGGAGCAAATAAACACCATCTGTTCCGGCAGATGCTGCACTTAAGATAATTTGTACCAGTCAATGGAGGGGAAACCCTCTATACTGGGAAAATTATTATTTTTGGTAACCAGAGTGCCCCCTTTTTGCCTACTTTTAGGGGAGCTGGTTTTTACCTCACATTAAAAACGGCCTTGTGCCTAATTTGCTCAGTGGGGGAGCAAATAAACACCATCTGTTCCGGCAGATGCTGCACTTAAGATAATTTGTACCAGTCAATGGAGGGGAAACCCTCTATACTGGGACAATTATTATTTTTGGTAACCAGAGTGCCCCCTTTTTGCCTACTTTTAGGGGAGCTGGTTTTTACCTCACATTAAAAACGGCCTTGTGCCTAATTTGCTCAGTGGGGGAGCAAATAAATACCATCTGTTCCGGCAGATACTGCAAGCTATGACTAGCTATGACTAGCAAAGACCAGATGTGGGGGCGGCCCCGCATGCCTGACCTTTAACCAGCTCCCATTTCTCACCTCTCGGGAGCTGGTCCCCTTTTTCCCTTCCCCTTCCCTTCACTCCTCACATTAAAAATCGGCCTTGTGCCTAATTTGCTCGGTGGGGGAGCAAATAAATACCATCTGTTCCGGTAGATGCTGCACTTAAGATAATTTGTACCAGTCAATGGAGGGGAAACCCTCTATACTGGGACAATTATTATTTTTGGTAACCAGAGTGCCCCCTTTTTGCCTACTTTTAGGGGAGCTGGTTTTTACCTCACATTAAAAACGGCCTTGTGCCTAATTTGCTCAGTGGGGGAGCAAATAAATACCATCTGTTCCGGCAGATACTGCAAGCAAAGACCATATGTGGGGGTAACCCCACATATCAGACCTTGGTCAATGTAGGGGCAACCCTTCATACCAATTATCACTATCCAGCTCCCATTTCCCACCCATACGGAGCTGGTCCCCTTTCCCTCCCCCCTCCCTCTCTCTCTCCACATTAAAAACGGCCTTGTGCCTAATTTGCTCAGTAGGGAAGCAAATAAATACAATCTGTTCCGGCAGATGCTGCAAGCTATGACTAGCTATGACTAGCAAAGACCAGATGTGGGGGCAACCCCACATGTCTGACCTTTAACCAGCTCCCATTCCCCACCTCTCGGGAGCTAGTCCCCTTTTCCCCTTCCCCCTCCCTTCACTCCTCACATTAAAAATCGGCCTTGTGCCTAATTTGCTCGGTGAGGGAGCAAATAAATACCATCTGTTCCGGCAGATACTGCAAGCTATGACTAGCAAAGACCAGATGTTGGGGCAACCCCACATGCCTGACCATTAACCAGCTCCCATTTCCCACCTCTCGGGAGTTGGTCCCTTTTTTCCCTTCCCCCTCCCTTCACTCCTCACATTAAAAATTGGCCTTGTGCCTAATTTGCTTGGTGGGGGAGCAAATAAATACCATCTCTTCCGGCAGATACTACAAGCAAAGACCATATGTGGGGGCGACCCCACATGTAAGACCTTGGTTAATGTAGGGGAAACCCTTCATACCAATTGTCACTATCCAGCTCCCTTCCTCCCCGGGGAGTTCGTCCCCATTTTCCCTTCACTCCTCGCATTAAAAATCGGCCTTGTGCCTAATTTGCTCGGTGGGGGAGCAAATAAATACCTGGCCACGAATAGGCTCCTATATGGTTGTCTATTTTAAAAAAAAACTGATTACATATAATGATAGATGTATCGAGACACAGGAATGGGTATGCTTGATCTTGCAGAACGATGATTCATTAAAATTGTGGGGTTTGCGTACGCGCCTGCTCCAAAAAGTATGGAAATAAAAAATTTAAAAATTAAAAAAAATAAAACGTTTACAAGTGTTTTTGATATAGATGTACATAATAATACTTTGATAAGTATGTTTTAACTTAAATAGGGATGGTATAATAAAATTGTGGGGTCTGCATTCGCGGCTGAGCTCCATAGAATGGAAATAGGCACAAACTTTAATAAAGACTTTTCATATCTATCTGCGTAAGTGCGCGTCTGTGTAACACTATTCCGCTGGGCTGCTTTCCGGTGGAGTACGACATGGTAGCCTTCAAATCCAATGTAAACAAGTTCTTGTTGACCCTTCCCTATAAATAGTCAAATTCTACTCAAATTACACCATTAAAACTTACTACACTACCACCTTACATTTATTAACCATTATCCTCAAGTGGCCTTCGGGCCTTGATAAGTGGTGACTCCCAAGTACAAAAAAAATAATGCAGTTTCAAATACGAAGGTAGTTTTAAAAGTAAGGCATCTGAACTCAGGAATTTTCATGGAATTTCGAACGAAAATCTTTATTTTAACAACGACGATAGAATGTCCTCATTCTGTTAGCCATGCCTGGTTCACGGCCTAAGTAATTTTCAATTCTATTTTCTATATCCCCCTGCAGAAGAATGTCAATAACGATTTAGTACTCCCTATTATTTGGATTCATCGAACTACTGTTCTCATCTTGAATGTTATTTTCACAATTTTTCAGTCGATGTAACCTCCGACCTTCTACATGTGTATCTTGTCGAACTCGGGTATATTTTCGTCGCAAGGATCCGTGCCGCAGTAGTTACAGTACTTGGAAAAAATAGTTGTAAAATTGATATTATCCTGAAAGTTGAAGGTTCAACTTTTAGTGTTGGCGACTGAAAAAGCCAATTTCGAATTAGTTAGGACTTCTTTCCAGTCATGGCTGACGGAGCAACAGCATGTTATCTCCGTGAAATAAATAAAAGGTTCCGTTCGAAATGCCGTCCAAATTTATGAGTTTGGCAAGATGCATCTGAAAAGGTCGGAGGTTACATCGACCGAAAAGTTATGAAACTGAAACTCAAGATGAGAACAATAGTCAGGGGAATTAAAGTAATACGAATAACCAATTATATATAAAAAAAATTAGAAACGCAACCTCTCGTATTTAATTCTCTTTTAACTTTTCCTGTGACAGGTATAATTTAAGTGCATTATAATTAAAATCTCATTTCTTGGCCTTCGGGACAAGATCAAAGTGTAGTATCTTTCTTCGGATGCTGCACTTCTATTTCTTGTTCTCTTTCGGTGGAGGAGAAATCCTTCACGACTGAGACAATTTTTATTTTTGTACCTTTTCTCCACATTAAAAAACGACCCTGGTGTCTAACTCTGTCCCGTGGGGAGGCATAGTAAATAGGTATAATTAAAATCTCATCGAATTCGTAAATGTTTTCTCAATTTACCGTTTTATCCGTCTACCCTCTTATTTTCTGATATTTTCTTGTCGTACACAGACAAAAAGAAATAATTAATTTATAAGAGGCCACAAAACAGTTTATGGCTATCAACCCCAGTTTTGCTTCCTTTTACTCAACAGCGACATCAGTTTAACATTCCATTACAGGTAGGAGGATGAGTAAAAACATCTTGTTGATTCACTCGCAGAAGCCGTTTTTTTTTTTTTTTTTGCAGAACCGTAACAATTAGGATGTATCAAAAGAACACACTCACAAAATCATGCAGCCTTAAAAGTGAGCTCAAAACCGCTTGTCTCCAGCACACTTTTAATCATCGGTTTCAAAATTCTTTGCCTTTACATTTAGTATGAGCAGATGTAAAAATAATATTTCAAACTCTCATTTTAAAAATACCTTTTTACGAAAATATCTGAAGATAGCGAAACAAATGCGTTATAAAAATATTTTAAAATAAAAATATGATAAAAGGCTGTAAAACACGCAATTGTTGATGGCTAAACTCTTTTAAATATATATGTATATATATATATATATATATATATATATATATATATATATATATATTTAAAAGTGTGAGTGTGTGCTATACATGGGGAAAGAAAGTCTTTAAAAAAAACTAAAAAAAACATAAAAACCTTCACCAAATGGACCAAAAGCGCCCCCTTTTAATCTAACTTTGTCCGGACACTTTGAACACTTACGGTTGGAGACAGAATGTCTGAGACCACACATCACTCTTAAAAACACATTTAGTATCAGCGGAGGTAAAAATAACTTTTCAAACTCCCATTTTAAAGAAAAACTTTTTACGAAAACATCTGAAGAGAGCACACCCTAAGCTCGAAACGCGTTATAAAAATATTTTAAAATAAAAATATGATGAAAGCCTTTAAAAACCCCCACAATTGTTGATGGCTACACTCTTTTAAATATAATTTTTTTTTCTCTCGTTAGAACTACACAAGCAACACTTTAAATATGTATATATACATATATATATATAGATATATATATATATGCATATATATATATATATATATATATATATTATTATTATTATTATTATTACCTACAGAAACTTGTATTTCATTATTTCGAGATTCATCAGTGCAGGGTGTCACGATTAACGCCAGTCGAGAGATTCGAACACCGGCAACACAAGTCATGTCTGGCTTCATTAGCAAAGACCCGTACCATTCAGCTACCGTCAACCGCGAGAGATACAGTTGAATTAAAATAGTTATTCTTATTAAATGCTTTTATCGTCAGTCAGAGTGATCTAATCATTATGTGACGTTCTACGCATATGAATTAATTTGACCAACTTTATTACAACTGAAAGTGCTCAAAGATAAAGAACACGTTTCTTAAAGGGGCTGCTATTGTATATATATATATATATATATATATATATATGTATGTATATATATATATATGTGTGTGTGTGTGTGTGTGTGTGTGTGCATTTCGCATGGGTTCTTATACTCTGTATATAAATTTTGTCTGTAGACCAAAAGCTGACAGAAGAGTTTGGTATGCAAAATATTTAAACACATATATACACGCATACAATATATATATATATATATATATATATATATATATATATATATATAGAGAGAGAGAGAGAGAGAGAGAGAGAGAGAGAGAGAAATAGGTTTGTGTTTACTATAGCCTTTTTACGCAAGTAATACGCAAATATGAACCATGTAGAATACCTGCATGAATATAATTACACGTGTTAGTTAACTAAAGATGACAATCCCATGCGAAACTAATAGGGAAATTTATTAAAATAAATGTTTAAAAGAATATGCAAATTAGCTAGATCTTCTACAGATAAATGCAATTCCACGACTCATATTTAATGAAGGTGAATTTTCTTCTTTTTTTAAACAACAAATTTATTCGAGTTTGGATTAGTAATATACTTGTCTGCGGCTGAACTGGGCGTTTATTAGTTACTAGCGGCTGCGCCGCGTCCGCACACAAAAGCGAGTACACTCAACATCAAGTACACTCAACATCGTCTTACCATCAACGCTTACCTTCTGAACCCTGAGTATGAGAAATTCCCATATGCACAAAAAAATCACTGAAAAAACAAATGTACCCTAAGTGTAAGGATAATGAGTACACGTTGGATAAAATGATGGTTAAAATTATTACGAATTTGCCAGGATTCGAATCTGAAATCTGCTGATACGTAGTCAGACGCGTTATCCCTTGTACCACAAGTCCTGTCCTATGCCGAAAGATGTTACCGCGACTGTATAAAGGGAGTGCTAAATTCCGTTGGGATGGGCAAATAACTTTTTCAACGAGTTTACGAAAAGGCCCCGAAACTCTTATTTCGGGCTTTTTGTGTGGCTCGGTGTTGTTCGTTACGAAATATATATAGATAAGGAAAATATAGGTACTCATGCATTTCAAGGGGGAAAAAAAACGAATTTTTCAATTCAGTGCATCTGTTCGAAAGTTTTATTGGTGTATAGACACACACACATATTAAAATAAATAAACATTTAGAATTTTATTACGAGTATAGATTAATTTCCTTAATTCATGTAACAATAGTTTGGTGACCAGAGGTGTATTCGCGGCTGGTTTAGCAATTTCCGACTGGAAGGAGTTGTTATTCTACTCTGACGATTGCATGAGCATAAAACACTAGTGTCTCGACGTATAAAATATATATATATATATATATATATATATATATATATCATATGATTATCTATAATATAAATCTCACATGTCTGTTTAAATGTATGTATATACGTACGCCTGTATATCTCGCAAAAACTTTCGACAGAGGCGACAGATTTTCACGAGATCAGTATCATTTTGAAGCCGACACTTCGAACGTCAAATATCGCACAATTGGCCGAAAATATTAATTCCTTCACCTTCAAATGGGCACTTTTCTAAAAAGAGGAGCCGCTTTTTTCGTCGATATTTTTGAAAGTCATCCTCTGCTTTCGATTGTCTAGCCTTAATTTAAAGCAACGTCACTTTCTTTTTGGCGATGGACGCAACATCTAAAGTTTTTTTTGCTCAAACACACCTCCAAACACCCGAGAAACGCCGACCACTCAGACTAGTCTATTATACATGTTTGTTTAAATGTATCTTAGTTTGTATGTCTGCCTAAATCTTTCGATAGCGGCGACGGATTTTCACAAGATCAGTATCGTTTTGAAGCTCGATCCTTCGGATAAAAAATATCGCAAAATACATTAATTCCTTCACCATAAACTGGGCTGTATTCTACAAGGAGGGTTAGTCTTTCGCTGACATTTTTTTAAATTCATTCAAACCTTGCGTCAACAACGTCGCATTCAATGCGTTATTTCGACCGCGTGTGACGTCACAACCGCGGTAGACCGTTAGTTTTGTTTCACCTCTTTTTTCTCTGGCGCGTTATGGATCCGAGCCTGTTAACTACTCGCTTTTTTGTGCTCAACCGACACCCTTACACACACCTCCACTTTCTTTTCCGCCTTCGCGTCACGGGTTCGAGGCTGTCTGGCTAATAGAGCTTTTTTCGTCTTCCTTTTTTGCTCAATACACACCTTTAAATACCCGGGCAACGCCGGGTACCCAGGCTAGTATATAATAAAAAGTAAAAATCTGTTTAAATGCATAATGTATGAATGTATGTATGTATGTATGTTAGCATGTCTCGCAAAAACTTTCGACGGAATTTTAGGGATTGATTTTAAACTAAACTAAACTAAAAAAAATAGATTTTTACGATTATATTAAATAATTGATTGATTTGAATTGAAACCATACATAAATCAGTTCAGTTGTAATCAAGTTTATTACTATTTCAATTATAATTCTTAGTATCAGTCAATTCTAAATCTATAATTATGTTTTGTTGAGATTAACAATTTGCTTAATACTCAGTTGTTTACCTTAATTAAAATATCGTAAAATAAATTAAATTTATAATTACCTTCCTTAAACCAAATATATTGATATATTAACTATTCTTATTTTTATTTTTATTTTATTAATATTAATATTCATACTTTTAACATACCTAACACATTGTTATCCATATCCCAATAATAAGTACTGTTTATACAGTTGTAATATATTTCATTTAATGTTATTAAAAAAGCTTAATCAACGTATATTATAAATTAATTAACTAATACATTTAATATAAAATGTTAGTATTAAAACTATTTCAGTCGATAGTTATAAATTATTATTAATTTCTGCTAAATGTCCAACTGTAAATCAATTCGTTACTTATATTTACCTTAATTTTAGTTTATTTATATTATTATTATTATTATTATTATTATTATTATTATTATTATTATTTATTTATTTATTTATTTGTTTACTTATTCAGAAATTAACATTTTACCCGTTCAACATTTGACAATCTAGTATTAATAAACATTTTACGAACTTTTCACTTATTTAAGTATAATTTTAGTTTAACATTAAATATGTCCTTATTCTCTAATATGTTTCAGGGTTTCCTAATCTCACAATAATATGTTGTTTTAGTTATAATTAAATGAATGTATATTTAAGTGAAATCTAATTATAATTATACTTTACGTTTATTAAGAATTATTAGTATTGTTTAATATTATTAGTATTGTTTAATATTATTATAGATTATGATTACTTCCGATTTCCTTATAACTTAGCCCCACCCTATCCTATGTGTTTTCGTTTTTCCTCCTAAGATTTAACTTATAGTTCGGAAATCAATTTATAGACGTTTAGTTAATATATATATATATATATATATATATATATATATATATATATATTAAAAGGGAAGTGGGGCATTTTTTTTAAACCTTATAAAAAAAGGTCGACTATAATGTAAAAAGAAACAGGATCGACTAAAATTAAGAAAAAATACATTGAAAAGGAAGAAGATCGACTAAAAGGGGGAGAAAGAAAAAAGAAAAGGGGGAACGGTGAAGAAACTTGAAGTACTTTTCGCCGACTGTCTTCAGAAGTAAATGTCGGAATGAAGTAATGTTGGTATGAAGTGATTTCTATGAGGAAAAAAAATAGAAATTACTTCATGCCAACATTACTTAATGTTACTAGATGTTCAATAGATATACCTTATTATAACTATAATATTTTTTCATCAATTCTAACAACCCATTTTTATATATTTGTAACTCCTTATCAATCTAATAATAATCAACATATACATTTATTTTAAAATTAATATTTGGGATCTTATTACAATAAACACATTTGTAATATTATGATTATTACAAATTTATTAACCTTACTTACTTAGCAAACTAAAGTTTAACATTTCTAAACATTACGACCAATCCCAAATTTATAATATCATGATCCACTACTTTTCCTATACTAATTTAATATTTAATTTTTCCTCCACACCTAATTATATAATATAGATGTACGCTCTTATTCATCACTCTGCAGTTAAGTACTATATTATGTGAGATATATTATCATATTCACCTTCTTTGTCCATATTAAATATTAATTTAGATATATCTTGCCATCCTATTTGCTGTCATTAAAGTCATGTGGCCTGTTTAATAGATTTATTATGTTTATCTTCATTAGCAAATTATATTTATATAAAGTAATTATAGGGAAAATACTTAAATTATCATGATATGAGTTTCATATATTTTCTTCTAATCTATTTTCCGAATCATGTTTTATTTAAGCCCATCGATTACTTATTACATCTAATTAAACTTATTATGAATTACTATTAGAATTAGAATTTAACACTATTTACTTTATACCTTAACGTGATATTTTGAAGTCATACTATACATCGCAACATAAAAATCATTGTCATACTTAATTGAGATTTGTATATTTACTAGATATTATTATTATTTTATTTTATTTTTATTTTCCTTTTATCCTCAACCTTATTTATATATTAATTTATCATTCTATATTATAAAGCAAAATTAGTTTTTCTTACTAAGTACGTTAATGCAAGCTTAATTTAATGTATTTTCCAATCAGGTTTTAGTCGAGATAATGTATACTTTGACTTATGTAAACAGTTTTGAATTACTTCCTGGCGTTTGTTAAGAATGTTTTCTTTTGATATTATTATATGACACAAAGGTTGCATCGACCAAACTTATTTGGTGAGTATTTACTAGCACTACCCAATATCGACCATTTTAATTGTTATTCAATTTTGTTTTTTCTTAATTCTCGAATTCAATTTGCTAATGACGTTGTTTTCTTCTTTTTGTTATAATGTGGTATTTTAAGGATGCTGTATGATTATCAAATCTTTCTTTAAAGCTACATTCCGTGGCCACAACACGTGTTCTCGTTCTGTCATTATCTGTTACTTCACATTTATACGCTATATTGGAAGTCAGACATTTACCTTCTAATGGACATTCGACAATATTTCTACAGTTGCAAAATAAATTCCGTTTAATAATCATCTTTCATTTGTCTTTTTATTTATTTTTGCATTGTTAGAACTTATAATAGCTTTCACTAAATTAGTCGTAGTCGGAAAGATAATTTAGCACTATTCCGATAATAGATTCACTGATTTATATAATAATTAAGTGGTTGATTTTGCACTACGAAACAGATACTGTCAAGAATTGTAAATGCAACTGAATTAAAAGAATAAATTATGAAAATGTCAACATCATAAATTTTGGAATATAGTTTTTTGCCATTTATTTACTATATATATATATATATATGTGTGTGTGTGTGTGTTTGTGTGTGTGTTTATATGTGTCTACATGCTGATCATGATGTCATTACTATTGGATCCTTATCACCGTCTTTGTTCCCTGCTAATGGAATCAGAGATGGCCTTGTAGACGACTTCGAATCTTCTAGCGATCGGTAATCGTGACACCCTGCAAATGGATGAAACACTAGTGGTCGTAAGAATTTAAAAAAATATGCTAAAAATTATATATATATATATGTGTGTGTGTATGTGTGCGCGTATGTGTGTTTGTGTGTGTATGTGTGTGTGTGTGTGTGTGTGTGTACACCAGGTTAAATATATTGAAGTGTGATAACTAAAGGATTAAACGAGCTTATCAATAAAAAGAATACAAAGACATTTTTTATTATAAACAAATTTCCATTGTTGCGACACTAGAAGTGCTTGTATTTAGGACAAAAGCGTCGGGTAAAAACTACATGTCCTCGTCAGGCGATTAAATAAATGCTTACTACCCACAGTAAAACACGGTCCTCAAATAAAAAAAACTCTATATATACATATATATATATATATATATATATATATATATATATATGTGTGTATATGTATAGTGCTAATATGAGGAATATGCATTTTATAAAAGACCAAGGAAGTTCCTCTCAAACTTATTTGCCCCATTGCACTGATTACTTTTGCGCAATAGCGACATCAGTTCGACATTCCATTATAAGTGTAAGGATGAGTCAAGTAACCTGTTTATTATTCATTGGGAAAAATGCAGGCGTAACAAAGGTGGTGCATGAAGAACACACTGACATGCAAGATGACAGCTGCCCTAAAAACCCCTTTTCTCGTGCAAGTGTTCCTTTTTAACCAACAGCGACATCGGTTTCAACATTCCTTTACAGGTTGTTGGAAGGTGGTGACTCAACTAGCTAGCCTGTTGATCCATTCATTGATCTGTTGATCTATATTTTTCATATGTTCAATAATTACGCAATAAAACAGAATGCAACCAATTTTGCCCTTTCACACACACCTCTCTCTCTCTCTATCTTTATCCCATATATATATATATATATATATATATATATATATATATATACGTGTGTGTGTGTGTGTGTGTGTGTGTGTGTGATATGAAGCTGTTCAACTCACTACTCAGCCAATTGTAGACACGGTTCCAAAGAGTAGAACCTTACATTCAAGTGGCAAGATGCCTAGCTTTGCGTCAATAAGGATGAAAATATCTACCGAGTTATATAGTGAGAACCGGGGAATATCCCCAGGGTCTAGCTAGTTAAGAATAATGACGTCAAGCACATATACACACACACACACACACACACACACACACACACACATATATATATATATATGTATAACAGAGAATATGACTATCGTCATAAAAAACGGACACACTTATAAAATGTGTCGCAGATAAGTTGTGAATATAAAAATAACAAAATCTATGCCGAAAGAAAAACAAAATCATGCTGATTATAATAAAGTTTACAACAAAACATTTATGCCGCACGCAAAAACCTTTGCCCCGTTGCACGCATTCGTTTTTACTCACAGCGACATCGATTCGGCATTCCTTGGGAGGATGAATGATTCAGACTGTGGACTCTACTGTCTGAAGATGGTTGAAAATAAACTGAAAGAAAACTCACATATTTCAATGTTTTACAAATAGTGGGGCAGGTGATCTCCGTATTCCATAAGAACCTTTCATTTTGTGATACAAGCAAGTGAAAGATTGTTTCAACAATCTGCCCCACTAAAATGTGTTCATATCTATCGATCTATCTATCTATCTATCTATCTATCTATCTATCTATCTATCTATCTATCTATCTATCTACAGATGTCCCAAAAGAAGCTGATGGTTTAAAAAATATCATAACTTTCTTATTTTTTTTATATTTTTCTTTTATTCTTTCAGAGTAACCCTTCGAAGGTCATCACGTGGAGCGGATATTTATCGTAGAATCGTATTTTCGGTTGAATGAGTCAATATCCGAAACTCAAAGAGAATTTTGACAAAACTTCAACACAAGAAATTCCCCTACTCCCAATGCAATAAAAGGTATGGTGACTCGATTTCATGAGCAAGGGTTTTTATGTGACCTCCCTAAATCTGGTAGACCCCGATGAGAATCGTCAGAGATTAGCAGAGAGTGTGGTCTAGGATCCATCCACATCAGTAAGAAGGCGATCAAGTCAAATTGGGGTCTCTCAATCATGTCTTCACAGAATGCTTCATGAAGAGGGTAAATTTTCATATAAAATTCACTTGGTGCAAGAGCTTCAGCCAATGACCATGGACAATGGCCTGCAGAGCGCACAAGAGTGTGAAAATGGTGGACATTTTAGTAACATCATTTTTTCATAAATAAAATTAGACTTTCTTAAAAACATACCCTAGATTAAGTTGTGTAAATAAAAGTAGAATAAGTAGACTATGGGATCTTACTTTTTCTCAAAACATCACCTACATATCTCAAAACATCTACCTACATATAAATTGGTTAGCATAACTTAAATATTGGGGAAGTTAATCAAATTTTAAATCCGTCAGCTTCTTTTGGGACCCTGTATATATCTATCTATCTATCTATCTGTCTATCTATCTATATACCCACGCATGCATTGAAAGGATACACTTGCGAATTACTTAGTACTTCTACCAAGTCATAGCTGACGGAGCGAGGCATGCTATCCTCGTGGATTTAATAAAGGAATCCATTCGAGACAGAGATATTTGAATAGTCACGGTTTACTTATATTTTAACACCGTATTTTCTTTAACGTACGTACGTATGTACGTGTGTCACGGTTTCCAGAGTATAAATTATTCGATCGGGAGGTCCTATATATTATAAAGGAAAGTAAAAGTAGTATATGGATATACTAATTCAATATTCATAGTATTTTATCACCTTGTATTCTCCTTTTATATATATAGGATCTCCCGATCACAATTTAAATAAAACTCTGATGTCGTTTTTAGGCCATACGTGAAATTAAAATATACAATCTTAGCTAAGATCTAAGGTTAGTATCTGTTCTCTCTAAAGATGGTGTAATGACATTGTGGGGCTTCTGTTCTCATAGGGCGTCCATATAATGGAAATATGTCACAGACTAAGAGTATTGGAGATAAACGGTAATAACCCGATATATTCTGATACTACAAACCAGATTATTTAGATGAATACTTTTATAGTTTTAACAAAATGTCTGCAAAACATCGCAGGGTCTTCATACACGCTGAACGTCCACAGAATACTTAGTGCCAATATACTACATATTAAATATATTGCTGTGGAATTTCCACAGGTCCTGGTCGTAAATTATTTATCGCCCTCTCAAATAAAGCAAGAAAGATATGAAAAGAACATTGCAATTCATTAATGTTATTTGGACATTTCGGACTACTGTTTTCATCTTGGGTGTTAATATTAGGGTTTGAACAACAGCATATTATTTTTATTGTTTTGACTCTCGAGTGTGTACACGTTGATATACTTTTATATAGAGTGATGTGGTTCTCGCTTGATTAATTGTGTCTGTGTCGGATATATACTCGAGAGTCAAAATAATGAAAGATTATGCTGTTGGCAAAGACCTGCTTACAATATAATATGAAATAATCAATAGATTATCAATAGAATCCATAATAATACAACGCGGAGACGTGATAAATTATGCTAAACTGCCCGACTTTTCCAGTCTGATTCAAAACTTTCAATTTAAACTGTACGTAGATTATTTTGATTGGAATTCATTATTGAGATGAGTCTTATTTATATGGATTTATATTATTGCGGACTATTATTCTCACCTTTATTAGTTGTGAAACAACAACTAATAAAGATGAGAATAATAGTTACCAATAAATGAATTAATATAAACTGTGCGTGTCTATTCTAAACTATGTTATTACGTCATTAGTACAGGTGACATTAAGATCAAATTATGTCCTCACTAGGGCTAGAACAACAGCATATTATTTTCATTGTTTGGACTCTCGAGTGTGTATCCTTTGATATCTTATGTTTTTGTATAGAGTGATGTAGTTCTCGGTAAACTGTGTCTAACTGTGTCGGATATATACCCGAGAGTCAAAACAATGAAAAGAATATGCTGTTGTCATAGCCCTAGTTATCACTTTTTTTTACATGGAGTTCATCACTTATCAAGGCCCAATGACCATTCGGGGATAAGGGTTATTGTGTGTACAGTAATCAAAGGGATAGTGTAGCAATAGTATTGGAGAATTAGTAAGGTGTCATTATTTAGGGGGGGGCGGTTCATCAGGAATTTGTTTGTGTTGGACTTGAAGACATTCAGGTTGAAGTCGGGAGAGAAACAGGCAAGCGGAAGAGAGTTCTACAGGGGTGCAGTTCTAAGAAAGAAGCTTTGTTCATGGAATCTACGTTTTGATAAATCAAAACGTAGATTCCATGAACAAAGCTATAACAGATAGGGAGTGGGGAAAAACAAAGAGTTGGGATGAACAAAGCTATAGCAGATAGGGAGTGGGGAAAATTATTGACGGTGGTTTCAGCTAGTCGGGTGTTTTTGTAAAAAGATTGGCGAGGGGGGACTAAATCATCTCTATTGTTTATGTTCTAACATCCTTGTTTGTTTTAACACCAACCCCCCCGTTAACAGTCCCGATAATGTTTCTACCGTAAATATTCTATAGGTAAAACTACCTTTCGCCTTTTCTCAGCTGCCCTCGTTCCTTGTTGCAACCTCTATCTCACAGAAGAGATGTTGCGAGTTTGTCTCTGATGTATCGTTATTTTCATGGAAAGTGTTCGACTGAGCTTCAATCTATGGTCCCCCCTCGCCAAACTTTCACAAGAAACACTCGTCTAGCTGTAAACACTATCAATAATTTCCCCCACTCTTTATCTGTGCCTAAACCTAAACGTAGATTCCATGAACAAAGCTTCTTTCTTAGAACTGCACGCCTGTGGAATTGTCTTCCGTTTTCCTGCTTTCCGGCTGACCACAATATGGTTGTCTTCAAGTCTAACGTAAATAAGTTCTTGATGAGTCGTTCCATATAAGTTAACAAATTTACCAAATTTCCATTACTAATGATTACTATATTGTCCAATTTCTACTGTACACTCTTTAACCCTTATCCTTGAGTGGTCTCTTGGCCTTGATAATGTGGTGATGCCTATGTAAAAAAAACATTGTAGCCTTCAAAACGTGTCGAATTATTTAACCTCTGACATTCATAAATCGCGTATTATATGGAATCGAAAAAAAAAAACCAACGACACAAAGGATATAAGTAAATTTCGTGCAAACACTGACGAAGCATGTACTTAATACGGTCATTCTGGCAGATGATTTTCACTGTTAGGTAATATTTAGATAGAAATTTACTGCCGATTAACTGATTCTATGATTCAACCGATTGAACCCTTGTATCTTTTATTTCCCTTTCTAGATTTTGCTGTCCTGCACAGAAAGAAAATCAATTCCCTCCCTTTTTTAAGTAATGACGCAGAAATCCTTATCCTTTCTCAGTAATTCATTTTTACTCAACAGCGACATCGATTAAACATTCCTTTACACGTGGGAGGATGAATCAACCAGACTGTTGATTCATTTGCAAAATTGACTAAAATAAATCTGAAAATAAATAGTCCAGCTTTTTTAAATACTTATTTGAAAGTATACATCTATCTATATATCTATAAAAGTGAACGTGTCTGTCTGTCTGTGTGTCTGTGTGTCTGTCTGTCTGTGTACATTTCCCTACGCAATAACTCTGTCAATTTTTAGTCTATAGACTCGAAATTTGAAATACCGGGTACTGAGATTTGGGAAAATCGATGTGACGGGTGTCAGCCAGAAATTTGGCTGTTAAGGAGTCAAATTTCAACGATTTGACCTTTAAGAACTCTACCAAACTCCTCCGACAATTTTGGGTCTAGACACTTGAAATTTTAGATATAAGTTCCTTGAACCTGGATCTAACTTAATAAAGTGATTTGAGCCCGAAACTATAAATTTTAAGGGGTCATAATAGGGGTCAAAGTTAAAGAAAATTGACCGCTATTTTTTTTTTGCTCAACATACACCTCCAAACACCCGGGCAACGCCGGGCTGAAATGCTAGTATATCTATAAAAGTGAAAATGTCTATCTGTCTGTCTGTGTGTCTGTGTACATTTTCCTTCCAAACAAATCTGTCAATTTTCGGTCTACAGACTCGAAACTTGGTATAAGGGGTATTGAGATTTGGGGACATCTTTTTAATCGGTTTTCTGCCAGAAATCTGGCTGTTAAGAGGTCAAAGTTCAAAGATTTGAACTTTGAGAACTTTACCAAACTCCTCCGCAAATTTTGGGTCTGGCACTTAGATTTTAGATATAGATTACTTGGACAGGGATTTAACTTTATAATTCTATTTGAGACCAAAAACACTAAATGCTAAGGGGTCAAAACTGGGGCCAAAGTTAAAATTGACGTCTGCGGTCTCTCCCAACTTTTCTTTATGATAGTTAATGTTGAATATTATATAGAAAGGCATTACCGTACATATTTACACTTTTTAATATATACATAAGCACGTAAACAGTACATAGGGCCCGGGCAAATCTGGGCGGAACTGCTAGTATATATATATATATATATATATATATATATATATATATATATATATATATATATATATATATACATATGTTGGATATGATAAATAATAGCTACACATATGCAAACATGTTTCAGTAAAAAATTCAAAGTTGAAACAGTTGTTCTATGCAGATTCTACAATATCTCGTGGATATTCTTGGCCTGATGAGATGAGTTTTCCCTAGCAGGGTGGTTACTGAAACATGTTTGCATATGTGTAGCCATTATTTATCACATCCAACATATTTATATTGTTCTGTCTAAACATTGAGCACTCTTTGGTTGACACATTTTGGTTTTGTTTAAATAATACTACCAATAATATAATATAATATAATATATATATATATATATATATATATATATATATATATATATATATATATAAAAGATATCCAAAAATTAAGATAATTGAATTTCAACAAGGATCGTTGACAGTTTTCACTGAAATTATAGTTATTTTTATATATTCTTTATACTATCACTCCACTTTAGCCCGGCTTTGCTCGGGCCCTATGTACGGTTCATAACTTTCCCTACGTGTAAATACACTTTATATAAGTTTTTAAATGTTTAGATTAAAATTTGTCCGAGTAATTTCGTTAATTGATTTTGGTTTAGACTAGAAATTGTCTGAGTAATCTTGTAGAGACCAAATGGGTATTTTTTTAAACTTTGGCCCCAATTTTGACCCCTTGACATTTATTATGCTGGTCTCAAATCAAAAGAAAAATGTTGATCCATGTCCAAGTTACCTACATCTTAAAGTTCAAGTCTTTAGACCCATAATTGGCAGAGAATTTTGAAGAATCTTCAAAAGTACACTCTTTCAACTTTGACCCTTTGATTAAAATGCGTGCCGCATGTCTAAATACCCGTTACGTATAAACTTCAAACGTTTAGACCCACATTTGGCTGAGCGGTTTGCTAGACATCGCAGAGGTCAAATCTTTTGAACTTTGACCTCTTGGCAGCTTCAATTTTCGACCCAAACCGATTAAAAAGCTTGCCTTATCTCTAAAAACGCTTTATGTAAAATTTCAAATGTTTAGACCAAAAATGGGCTAGGTAATTTGAAAATTACATTCTCTAGCTAACTACTCAGCCAATTTTGTGTCTAAACACTTGATATTTATACATATCGGGTATTCAGTCATGCAGCATTCATTTTAATCAGTTTGGAGAAGAAAATTTCGCAGCCAAAAATTCAAAGTTGAAACAGTTGTTCTATGCAGATTCTACAAAATTCCTCCGCCAATGTTAGGTCTAAACATTTAAATTTTAGATATAGGTAACTTGGACATGGGTCAACATTTTTAGTTTAATTTGAGACTAAAACAATATATGTTATGGGGTCAAAATTGGGGTCACAGTTTAAAAAAATACCAATTCGGTCTCTATCAGATTACTCAGACAATTCCTGGTCTAAACATTTGAAACCTTACATAAAGGGTATTCACACGTAAGGCAAATTATGAACAGTGCATTGGGCCCGTGAAAAGCCGGGCTGAACTGTTAGTCTTTAATAAGCTAAGATTCATGGCTATTAGCAGGCCTTATTAAGCAAAAGTTATTACCGTAAATAAGTCAATAGATAAGGTAATTAGTTTTGTAGTTATCAATATCATGTAATTAAATAAATATAATTACTCATGCACACAATGGAATTTCAAAACGAACTTTCTGACACTTGTGTCTATTTCTTATTTAAGCATTTAAAATCTAAAAAAAATTGGCCTTTCAAAGTACACCTCTGTAAAATTGTTGATACAAAGATGTTTTTGCTCGTTAATTCATGTTTTCTCGCTTCGATTCGAAAATTTCCGTTGTTGATTTAGCACTTGTTAATTGGTGACCCATTCATAATATTCATGTTTTTATCCAATTTTTCAGTTGCTAATTCAGCTTATTTCATATTGATTGTTAGTGCTGTTCTTGGCATTTTTTGCAGACGTTACAGTTGTCAAAATAATACTATCTGTTGAAGCCAGGAGCGCCACTACATATGGTGACCCCGACGTGATATCAGTACTATATATATAGTAATATTTTGCATTGTTGCGTTGTTTTTTATAGCTTGCCTTCTGATATATCGCAAGTGTACACCGCTAGCGATAATTTAAACTCTCTTTCACACACATACACATACAATATAACTTTTAAATGAACTTTCCGACGCTATGATGTGCTTCTTATTCAAGAACTTTTAAGCTTTGTAATTTTTTCGGCAAATCATGCTATTTTTTTCCGATTTATTTTTAATATCCGGTTGCTGAGTTAGGACTTGCTAACTGATGACTCATTTATAAAAATTATTATCGAGATTTTTTCATTACCCATCTTGAATTGTAGGGCTGTACTTGGCATTTTCAAATATGTTACTGGCGTCAAAATTCGATAAGTAAAACAAAGCGTCGTACTACAAATATAAGCAATTCTATTGTTTTTGTATATCTTTAGTTTTAAAATGGAATAATGAACTGGTGTCGCTGTTTAGTTGTAAAAACTAATTACAGGGGAAAAAAGGAGTTTATGATCATTTTATTTTTTCTATTTGGGGCATCATCTTTTTTTTTTTTTTTTTTGTACAAAAGCCAATTCTGCGATTGAATCAACAGGCTGATTCATTCAGCCTCCCACGTTTTAAGGAATGTTGAAGCGATGTCGCTGCTGAGTAAAACGAAGTAACTAACCGGAACGATGTTTTTTTTAGGAGAAAGAGAATAAGAGAGAGAGAGAGAGAGAAAGAGAGAGAGAGAGAGCGCGTTGTCGGTTTAACCTTTTATACACTCGGTCACGTGACTGGGAGCTGGCTTGTGATTGGGCAAGCCAGTAAGACGGAAGATTTAAAATCTCGATCCGCAACATTTCGTCTCTGCAAGTTATTCTGGCAATTTTTCGATTGCTATAAGTTCTTGGATTAGTAGATTGTATAACAGGTCAGATATCATGTTCAGTTCACAAGTGAAGGTCAAGGAAACCACGGAAGGAAGTGATGAAAGAAATGGACTTGAGAGAAAAGGAAATAAATCAGAGCCAAAGATAGGTTAGTTTAGAAGTCTATTTTTACAGCTACGGCATTATTTAAATAAAATTTGGGTAATTACGTATGGTATTTTGTTGAGCTACTCTTATCTTTTGTTCTCAAAATGCAACCTCTTTTACAAACATCCGCACACTTATGGTTCTTTTTCTTGCATAAAGACTTGCATAAAATTCAATAATTATTTGTGAACCATGTGATAACTGTTACATATTTAGGTAAATACGAAGAACAGGCGACTCAATGTCCACCGCAAACGATGTCATCTAAAAAATTTGCAAACGATGTCATATAAAAAAAAAATGCAGCCATATAAAAATATTCCGTTTCAATGTGTTTTCTTTTTACTCAAATAAGTACAGTAGGATTCCGGGATACGGTATTAATTCCGGAGTTGGTATCGTAAGGCTAAATCCTTGTATGGCGGGGACTAAACAAAATATGATACATATTAAAAATGAGTAACAAAATACAGTACAGTATATAATACACATGTATATGATCAAATAACATTATAAATAACACCATAAGTCGGGGCAAATACCGTAACCAGGGGCAGGGACAACATCGAATTCCACATCGTAATCTGAACAAAAAACGTACCTTGAGAACACTGTATCCCAGTATTCTATTGTACAGAGTAGAACGATAAAAGTGTCGCTTTAAAGAAAACAACACTACAGCTTTATTTTAACACTTTTATTGAAAAAACAATTTTGGTAACTTGATTATGTAGTAGAGCTGACTTTTATCAAATGTAGCCGGCTTCAGAATTAATCGCCGCGTCAATGCAGGTTTGGAACTGGAAGCATGCCTTTTCCAAAAGCGCCGGAGAGAGATCGGCGAATGCTTGGCGGATAGCGCGTATCAGGCTGGCTTTAGCGTTGTGGGAGATCATATGGTGTTCTCGACGTGTAACTAAATGAAATAGTCCAGCGGGTTTAGGTCGGGGGACGAGGGAGGCTAATGAGAGAAGAGTAAAAAATCGTAGCATTCCTTCTGAAAAGAATCCTGGGTCTCTTTGGATTATGGGCCGGCCCCGAGTCCTGCTGCCGCACCCGGTGTCTGCAGTAGTGCAGCGGCTACCTAATTACACCAGATACACTTTGGGTTGACTTTCAAACCAAATTCGGAAATATCATGTGGCATGATGTGATCTTCACTTGAAACCACACCAAAGACCATAACCGTGGCCCGAAACTGTTTTCATCATCTTTGTCCCGTCCGTGTTATTCATTGCCATTAAACGATGCATTTCGTGCGTGCTGATAATGGTCCTGTTGTCATAACTTTGATCGATAGAGAGCATGAGTTTTACAGCGGCGCATCTCCGATCTCGCTATTTGAACATTGTATCATTTTCAGGCACGAAAGAAGGCTCCTATCGCATTTGGGATTTGTACACAACTAGCCAACGAGTAGATGGTCTGCAACAAAATTAGAAGACCGGTTTTAATAAAACGGAATTGGAATCAGATACTCTTTTCTTTGGCGACAATTTTATTGTTCCACCCCGTAATATTCGATTAGTTTAGCATTAGATGATACATAAAATATTGTTTTCCTGTTTTATATACTTTAGTACTATAGCAAGGTTGTTCCAAAAGGAATGTGTCCTATATTTTATATAAAAAAAAGTTAAAAAGTTACGAAAACGTGAGTGTTTCTATTAAAATGAACTACTTTTGTGCTATAGAATTTATATTTCTAGATAATCACTATCATTTTAAGAGCACTTTTGGCATCAATGGGATGGTTGTTGTGCATGGGCGTCCAGAAAGCAAAATGTCACTCACATCTTTGTCGCCACTCTGAAATCGACGAACCCATCTCCTAACTTTTCTAACATCGGCTGTGTCGGCTTCGTAAACATTCGACAAGCAACGGTGATTTTTGATCGGACAATTTTTTCTGCATGTAGAAATGCAATGACGCATCTCTGCTTGAGACGCACGCCCATGACAAAGGTTGCTTTCTTAGAGTCTCGCACGGTCAATATCTGCAACAGATAGATGAATATCTCAGGTCATGAATCCATAAGTTAACTCATAACCATGCAATTTGTAATCCCTTCTGATCGATTCGGGCGATATGAAAAAATAGGAGGCATTACTTTTGAAACGCTCTTCGTATAAAAATATCTGAGTATCTCCTGCCGAACCCAATGACCTTTTTTAGCTTTGTAAGTTATAATTACAAGGAATGAATTCACTTTCCACAGTTTAACCAAGACCACCCATCTCAACAGAGTTGTAAATTGCGCAAATTTCTTTGGTGAAATTGTATCAGTTCTCTATATTCAGATGCTTACGTCGGTTTCCGTGTCGAGGTTTACTTACTTGAGGAAGGTAAATTAATAAAATATACGAGATACCATTAATATGTTTTCAGACATTTTTGTACAGCCATTAAAAAATGTTGTAAACTTGAAAATTAAGTGTGTTATTAATATACACTCTGCTCAACGTCCAAATTCCAACTTCAATTATTCTTCTCAGCTAACTACAACCATGTGACCCACACGTACTTCCGTCAGCTGATCAGATGCTTACATTAAACCATATTCAAACATCAATTTAGCAACAGAAAAGATGATAAATCAACAGTCTATAACTCTGACTATTATTCACAAGCTTCAATATCTAGTTTGTGAGTAATTTTATAATATAATAGGAGTATTAAACGATATTACAACGGCATAAGTTAAAGAATTAATAATATATAGTCGACTTCACACAAAAATTTGGAATATAGGCTTTTTGTCATATATATATATATATATATATATATATATATATATATATATTTTATTTTGTGTACAGAAAGTTGTTAGTTGAGACAGGTCATTGGTACCGTCGGTTTCAAGCCCGATAATAAGGCCCGTTTAAGGTATCCTTATCGAGCTCTCTTCAGCCAATATTCGTACGCTCTTAAAATTTGGATTTTCCTTTTAATTGAGCACTCTGCTGGAATTCTTTTTCCAAAAAAACTAATCATATATATATATATATATATAATTATTTACTGTAATAATTATTAATTACCTACAGACACTAGTGTTTTATCCTTTCGGGAATCATCAGTGCAGGGTGTCATGATTAACACCAGTCGATAGGTGCAAACCCGGCGACTGAAGCCATCTCTGGGTTGATTAGCAAAGATCTTATCCATTCGGATACCGTTAACCGCGAGAAATGCAGTTGAATTTAAGCATTTATTTTTTAAATGCCTTTTTACGTCTGTCATATTGGTGTAATCATTACATGATAATCTACGCATAAGAGCTAAATTGACCGACTTTTAAATCGAGTGTATTTTAGGAATTAATACTTCAAATATATATTATATCAAAAATATCGATCCAACATTCAATATGGGAAGTCACGTTTTTTTTTAAATTGTATCATATTTCCTCCGATCGTTCGTTCAAAATGGCCGCTTATTAGGCGTATCGATCATTTTGTGTTTATTTTTAGTAAAATTTTCTTCAGGTAATTCCGCATCAACGGATTGCTTGTGAGTCATTCGCCCACCTGTAAAAGAATGTCGAACCGATGTCGCTATGGAGCCAAAACGGAGAAGTGCAGGAGTGACGTCATCTTTCCATGCAGCTTTTCCGCTTTTATCTTCGACGCCTTATTCGCATCTTATAGTTTTCCAAAATTAGTATTTTTTTGTGGCAGAAGAAGACAGAAGTGTTTGGCTAAGTTATTCGATTTTGTATCAAATCCTAAAATCTGTTGAACACCTTTAGTACCTATTTACTATGCCTCCCCACGGGACAGAGTTGGACACCAGGGTCGGTTTTTTTAACGTGGAGAAAAGGTACAAAAATAAAAATTGTCTCAGTCGTGAAGGGTTTCTCCTCCACCGAAAGAGAACAAAAAATAGAAGTGTAGCATCTGAAGGACAGATACTACACTTTGATCTTGTTTATATATTTGCTTCCCCACTGAGCAAATTAGGCAGGAGGCCGTTTTTTTAATGTGGAGATAGGGGGAAGGGGGAGGGAAAGAGGGGACCCAGCTCCCGAGAGGTGGGAAATGGGAGCTGGATTAGAAACTGTTGATATGAAGGGTTGCCCCTTCAGTGACCAAGGTCAGATATGTGGGGTTACCCCCACATATGGTCTTTGCTAGTCATAGCGTGTCATTGCTAGTCATAGCTTTGCAGCATCTGCCGGAACAGATACTACACTTTGAAGTATTTATTTGCTCTCCCACCGAGCAAATTAGGAACAAGGCCGATTTTTAAAGTGAGGAGTGAAGGGGAAATGGGGACCAGCTCCCCGGAGAGTAGGGGAGCTGGATAGTGACAATTGGTATGAAGGGTTGCCCCTACATTGACCAAGGTCTTATATGTGGGGTCGCCCCCACATAGGGTCTTTGCTTGCAGTATCTGGCGGAACAGATACTACACTTTGAGGTATTTATTTGCTCCCCCAGTGAGCAAATTAGGCACAAGGTCAATTTTTAAAGTGAGGAGTAAAGGGGAAATGGGGACCAACTCCCCGGGGAGTAGGGGAGCTGGATAGTGACAATTGGTATGAAGGGTTGCCCTACATTGACCAAGGTCTTATATGTGGGGTAGCCCCCACATATGGACTTATCTTGCAGTATCTGCCGGAACTGATGGTATTTATTTGCTCCCCCACCGAGCAAATTAGGCACAAGGCCAATTTTTAATGTGAGGAGTGAAGGGAGGGGGAAGGGAAAAAGGGGACAAGCTCCCGAGAGGTGGAAAATGGGAGCTGGTTAAAGGTCAGGTATGTGGGGTTGCCACCACATCTGGTCTTTGCTTGCAGTATCTGCCGGAACAGATGGTATTTATTTGCTCCCCTACCGAGCAAATTAGGCACAAGGCCAATTTTTAATGTGAGGAGTGACTGGGGGGGGAAGGGAAAAAGGGGACCAGCTCCCGAGAGGTAGGAAATGGGAGCTGGTTAAAGGTCAGGCATGTGGGGTTGCCCCCACATCTGGTCTTTGCTAGTCATAGCGTTAAAGGTCAGGCATGTGGGGTTGCCCCCACATCTGGTCTTTGCTAGTCATAGATTTTTAATGTGAGGAGTGAAGGGAGGGGGAAGGGGAAAAGGGGACCAGCTCCCGAGAGGTGGGAAATGGGAGCTGGTTAAAGGTCAGGCATATGGGGTTGCCCCCACATCTGGTCTTTTCTAGTCATAGCTAGTCCTAGCTAGTCATAGCTTGCAGAATCTGCCGGAACAGATTGTATTTATTTGCTCCCCCACCGAGCAAATAAGGCACAAGACCGATTTTTAATGTGAGGAGTGAAGGGAGGGGGAGGGGAAAAGGGGACCAGCTCCCGAGAGGTGGGAAATGGGAGCTGGTTAAAGGTCAAGTCTGTGCGGTTTCCCCCACATCTGGTCTTTGCTAGTCATAGCTAGTCATAGATAGTCATAGCTTGCAGTATCTGCCGGAACAGATGGTGTTTATTTGCTCCCCCACTGAGCAAATTAGGCACAAGGCCGTTTTTTTAATTATCTTAAGTGCAGCATCTGCCGGGACAGATGGTATTTATTTGCTCCCTCACCGAGAAAATTAGGCACAAGGCCGATTTTTAATGTGAGGAGTGAAGGGAGGGGGAGGGGGAAAAGGGGACCAGCTCCCGAGAGGTGGGAAATGGGAGCTGGTTAAAGGTCAAGTCTGTGGGGTTGCCCCCACATCTGGTCTTTGCTAGTCATAGCTAGTCATAGCTAGTCATAGCTTGCAGTATCTGCCGGAACAGATGGTATTTATTTGCTCCCCCACCGAGCAAATTAGGCACAAGGCCAATTTTTAATGTGAGGAGTGAAGGGAGGGGGAAGAGAAAAAGGGGACCAGCTCCCGAGAGGTGGGAAATGGGAGCTGGTTAAAGGTCAGGCATGTGGGGTTGGTCCCACATCTTGTTTTTGCTAGTCATAGCTAGTCATAGCTTGCAGTATCTGCCGGAACAGATGGTATTTATTTGCTCCCCCACCGAGTAAATTAGGCACAAGGCCAATTTTAAATGTGAGGAGTGAAGGGAGGGGGAAGAGAAAAAGGGGACCAGCTCCCGAGAGGTGGGAAATGGGAGCTGGTTAAAGGTCAGGCATGTGGGGTTGCCCCCACATCTGGTCTTTGCTAGTCATAGCTAGTCATAGCTTGCAGTATCTGCCGGAACAGATGGTATTTATTTGCTCCCCCACCGAGCAAATTAGGCACAAGGCCAATTTTCAATGTGAGGAGTGAAGGGAGGGGGAAGAGAAAAAGGGGACCAGCTCCCGAGAGGTGGGAAATGGGAGCTGGTTAAAGGTCAGGCATGTGGGGTTGCCCCCACATCTGGTCTTTGCTAGTCATAGCTAGTCATAGCTGGTCATAGCTTGCCGTATCTGCCGGAACAGATGGTGTTTATTTGCTCATCCACTGAGCAAATTAGGCACAAGGCCGTTTTTAATGTGAGGTAAAAACCAGCTCCCCTAAAAGTAGGCAAAAAGGGGTCACTCTGGTTTCCAAAAATAATAATTGTCCCAGTATAGAGGGTTTCTCCTCCATTGACTGGTACAAATTATCTTAAGTGCAGCATCTGCCGGGAAAGATGGTATTTATTTGCTCCCCCACCGAGCAAATAAGGCACAAGGCCGATTTTTAATGTGAGGAGTGAAGGGAGGGGGAAGGGAAAAGGGCACCAGCTCCCGAGAGGTGGGAAATTGGAGCTGGTTAAAGGTCAGGCATGTGGAGTTGGTCTCACATCTGGTTTTTGCTAGTCATAGCTAGTCATAGCTAGTCATAGCTTGCAGTATCTGCCGGAACAGATGGTATTTATTTGCTCCCCCAACCGAGCAAATTAGGCACAAGGCCAATTTTTAATGTGAGGAGTGAAGGGGAAATGGGGACCAACTCCCCGGGGAGTAGGGGAGCTGGATAGTGACAATTGGTATGAAGGGTTGCCCTACATTGACCAAGGTCTTATATGTGGGGTAGCCCCCACATATGGACTTATCTTGCAGTATCTGCCGGAACTGATGGTATTTATTTGCTCCCCCACCGAGCAAATTAGGCACAAGGCCAATTTTTAATGTGAGGAGTGAAGGGAGGGGGAAGGGAAAAAGGGGACAAGCTCCCGAGAGGTGGAAAATGGGAGCTGGTTAAAGGTCAGGTATGTGGGGTTGCCACCACATCTGGTCTTTGCTTGCAGTATTTGCCGGAACAGATGGTATTTATTTGCTCCCCTACCGAGCAAATTAGGCACAAGGCCAATTTTTAATGTGAGGAGTGACGGGAGGGGGAAGGGAAAAAGGGGACCAGCTCCCGAGAGGTAGGAAATGGGAGCTGGTTAAAGGTCAGGCATGTGGGGTTGCCCCCACATCTGGTCTTTGCTAGTCATAGCTTGCAGCATCTGCCGGAACAGATGGTATTTATTTGCTCCCCATCCGAGCAAATTAGGCACAAGGCCGATTTTTAATGTGAGGAGTGAAGGGAGGGGGAAGGGGAAAAGGGGACCAGCTCCCGAGAGGTGGGAAATGGGAGCTGGTTAAAGGTCAGGCATATGGGGTTGCCCCCACATCTGGTCTTTTCTAGTCATAGCTAGTCCTAGCTAGTCATAGCTTGCAGAATCTGCCGGAACAGATTGTATTTATTTGCTCCCCCACCGAGAAAATAAGGCACAAGACCGATTTTTAATGTGAGGAGTGAAGGGAGGGGGAGGGGAAAAGGGGACCAGCTCCCGAGAGGTGGGAAATGGGAGCTGGTTAAAGGTCAAGTCTGTGCGGTTGCCCCCACATCTGGTCTTTGCTAGTCATAGCTAGTCATAGCTAGTCATAGCTTGCAGTATCTGCCGGAACAGATGGTGTTTATTTGCTCCCCCACTGAGCAAATTAGGCACAAGGCCGTTTTTAATGTGAGGTAAAAACCAGCTCCCCTAAAAGTAGGCAAAAAGGGGTCACTCTGGTTACCAAAAATAATAATTGTCCCAGTATAGAGGGTTTCTCCTCCATTGACTGGTACAAATTATCTTAAGTGCAGCATCTGCCGGGACAGATGGTATTTATTTGCTCCCTCACCGAGCAAATAAGGCACAAGGCCGATTTTTATGTGAGGAGTGAAGGGAGGGGGAGGGGGAAAAGGGGACCAGCTCCCGAGAGGTGGGAAATGGGAGCTGGTTAAAGGTCAAGTCTGTGGGGTTGCCCCCACATCTGGTCTTTGCTAGTCATAGCTAGTCCTAGCTAGTCATAGCTTGCAGTATCTGCCGGAACAGATGGTATTTATTTGCTCCCCCACCGAGCAAATTAGGCACAAGGCCAATTTTTAATGTGAGGAGTGAAGGGAGGGGGAAGAGAAAAAGGGGACCAGCTCCCGAGAGGTGGGAAATGGGAGCTGGTTAAAGGTCAGGCATGTGGGGTTGGTCCCACATCTGGTTTTTGCTAGTCATAGCTAGTCATAGCTTGCAGTATCTGCCGGAAAAGATTGTATTTATTTGCTCCCCCACCGAGCAAATTAGGCACAAGGCCAATTTTAATGTGAGGAGTGATGGGAGGGGGAAGAGAAAAAGGGGACCAGCTCCCGAGAGGTGGGAAATGGGAGCTGGTTAAAGGTCAGGCATGTGGGGTTGCCCCCACATCTGGTCTTTGCTAGTCATAGCTAGTCATAGCTACTCATAGCTTGCAGTATCTGCCGGAACAGATGGTGTTTATTTGCTCCCCCACTGAGCAAATTAGGCACATGGCCGTTTTTAATGTGAGGTAAAAACCAGCTCCCCTAAAAGTAGGCAAAAAGGGGTCACTCTGGTTACAAAAAATAATAATTGTCCCAGTATAGAGGGTTTCTCCTCCATTGACTGGTACAAATTATCTTAAGTGCAGCATCTGCCGGGAAAGATGGTATTTATTTGCTCCCCCACCGAGCAAATAAGGCACAAGGCCGATTTTTAATGTAAGGAGTGAAGGGAGGGGGAAGAGAAAGAGGGGACCAGCTCCCGAGAGGTGGGAAATGGGAGCTGGTTAAAGGTCAGGCATGTGGGGTTGGTCCCACATCTGGTTTTTGCTAGTCATAGCTAGTCATAGCTAGTCATAGCTTGCAGTATCTGCCGGAACAGATGGTATTTATTTGCTCCCCCACCGAGCAAATTAGGCACAAGGCCAATTTTTAATGTGAGGAGTGAAGGGAGGGGGAAGAGAAAAAGGGGACCAGCTCACGAGAGGTGGGAAATGGGAGCTGGTTAAAGGTCAGGCATGTGGGGTTGCCCCCACATCTGGTCTTTGCTAGTAATAGCTAGTCATAGCTAGTCATAGCTTGCAGTATCTGCCGGAACAGATGGTGTTTATTTGCTCCCCCACTGAGCAAATTAGGCACAAGGCCGTTTTTAATGTGAGGTAAAAACCAGCTCCCCTAAAAGTAGGCAAAAAGGGGTCACTCTGGTTACCAAAAATAATAATTGTCCCAGTATAGAGGGTTTCTCCTCCATTGACTGGTACAAATTATCTTAAGTGCAGCATCTGCCGGGACAGATGGTATTTATTTGCTCCCTCACCGAGCAAATTAGGCACAAGGCCGATTTTTAATGTGAGGAGTGAAGGGAGGGGGAGGGGGAAAAGGGGACCAGCTCCCGAGAGGTGGGAAATGGGAGCTGGTTAAAGGTCAAGTCTGTGGGGTTGCCCCCACATCTGGTCTTTGCTAGTCATAGCTAGTCCTAGCTAGTCATAGCTTGCAGTATCTGCCGGAACAGATGGTATTTATTTGCTCCCCCACCGAGCAAATTAGGCACAAGGCCAATTTTTAATGTGAGGAGTGAAGGGAGGGGGAAGAGAAAAAGGGGACCAGCTCCCGAGAGGTGGGAAATGGGAGCTGGTTAAAGGTCAGGCATGTGGGGTTGGTCCCACATCTTGTTTTTGCTAGTCATAGCTAGTCATAGCTTGCAGTATCTGCCGGAACAGATGGTATTTATTTGCTCCCCCACCGAGTAAATTAGGCACAAGGCCAATTTTAAATGTGAGGAGTGAAGGGAGGGGGAAGAGAAAAAGGGGACCAGCTCCCGAGAGGTGGGAAATGGGAGCTGGTTAAAGGTCAGGCATGTGGGGTTGCCCCCACATCTGGTCTTTGCTAGTCATAGCTAGTCATAGCTTGCAGTATCTGCCGGAACAGATGGTATTTATTTGCTCCCCCACCGAGCAAATTAGGCACAAGGCCAATTTTTAATGTGAGGAGTGAAGGGAGGGGGAAGAGAAAAAGGGGACCAGCTCCCGAGAGGTGGGAAATGGGAGCTGGTTAAAGGTCAGGCATGTGGGGTTGCCCCCACATCTGGTCTTTGCTAGTCATAGCTAGTCATAGCTGGTCATAGCTTGCAGTATCTGCCGGAACAGATGGTGTTTATTTGCTCATCCACTGAGCAAATTAGGCACAAGGCCGTTTTTAATGTGAGGTAAAAACCAGCTCCCCTAAAAGTAGGCAAAAAGGGGTCACTCTGGTTTCCAAAAATAATAATTGTCCCAGTATAGAGGGTTTCTCCTCCATTGACTGGTACAAATTATCTTAAGTGCAGCATCTGCCGGGAAAGATGGTATTTATTTGCTCCCCCACCGAGCAAATAAGGCACAAGGCCGATTTTTAATGTGAGGAGTGAAGGGAGGGGGAAGGGAAAAGGGCACCAGCTCCCGAGAGGTGGGAAATTGGAGCTGGTTAAAGGTCAGGCATGTGGAGTTGGTCTCACATCTGGTTTTTGCTAGTCATAGCTAGTCATAGCTAGTCATAGCTTGCAGTATCTGCCGGAACAGATGGTATTTATTTGCTCCCCCAACCGAGCAAATTAGGCACAAGGCCAATTTTTAATGTGAGGAGTGAAGGGAGGGGGAAGAGAAAAAGGGGACCAGCTCACGAGAGGTGGGAAATGGGAGCTGGTTAAAGGTCAGGCATGTGGGGTTGCCCCCACATCTGGTCTTTGCTAGTCATAGCTAGTCATAGCTAGTCATAGCTTGCAGTATCTGCCGGAACAGATGGTGTTTATTTGCTCCCCCACTGAGCAAATTAGGCACAAGGCCGTTTTTAATGTGAGGTAAAAACCAGCTCCCCTAAAAGTAGGCAAAAAGGGGTCACTCTGGTTACCAAAAATAATAATTGTCCCAGTATAGAAGGTTTCTCCTCCATTGACTGGTACAAATTATCTTAAGTGCAGCATCTGCCGGGACAGATGGTATTTATTTGCTCCCTCACCGAGCAAATTAGGCACAAGGCCGATTTTTAATGTGAGGAGTGAAGGGAGGGGGAGGGGGAAAAGGGGACCAGCTCCCGAGAGGTGGGAAATGGGAGCTGGTTAAAGGTCAAGTCTGTGGGGTTGCCCCCATATCTGGTCTTTGCTAGTCATAGCTAGTCCTAGCTAGTCATAGCTTGCAGTATCTGCCGGAACAGATGGTATTTATTTGCTCCCCCACCGAGCAAATTAGGCACAAGGCCAATTTTTAATGTGAGGAGTGAAGGGAGGGGGAAGAGAAAAAGGGGACCAGCTCCCGAGAGGTGGGAAATGGGAGCTGGTTAAAGGTCAGGCATGTGGGGTTGGCCCCACATCTGGTTTTTGCTAGTCATAGCTAGTCATAGCTTGCAGTATCTGCCGGAACAGATGGCATTTATTTGCTCCCCCACCGAGCAAATTAGGCACAAGGCCGATTTTTAATGTGAGGAGTGAAGGGAGGGGGAAGAGAAAAAGGGGACCAGCTCCCGAGAGGTGGGAAATGGGAGCTGGTTAAAGGTCAGGCATGTGGGGTTGCCCCCACATCTGGTCTTTGCTAGTCATAGCTAGTCATAGCTAGTCATAGCTTGCAGTATCTGCCGGAACAGATGGTGTTTATTTGCTCCCCCATTGAGAAATAAAGGCACAAGGCCGTCTTTAATGTGAGGTAAAAACCAGCTGCCCTAAAAGTAGGCAAAAAGGGGTCACTCTGGTTACCAAAAATAATAATTGTCCCAGTATAGAGGGTTTCTCCTCCATTGACTGGTACAAATTATCTTAAGTGCAGCATCTGCCGGGAAAGATGGTATTTATTTGCTCCCCCACCGAGCAAATAAGGCACAAGGCCGATTTTTAATGTGAGGAGTGAAGGGAGGGGGAAGGGAAAAAGGGGACCAGCTCCCGAGAGGTGGGAAATGGAAGCTGGTTTAAGGTCAGGCATGTGGGGTTGCCCCCCACATCTGGTCTTTGCTAGTCATAGCTAGTCCTAGCTAGTCATAGCTTGCAGTATCTGCCGGAACAGATGGTGTTTATTTGCTCCCCCACCGAGCAAATTAGGCACAAGGCCGATTTTTAATGTGAGGAGTGAAGGGAGGGGGAAGGGAAAAAGGGGACCAGCTCCCGAGAGGTGGGAAATGGGAGCTGGTTAATGGTCAGGCATGTGGGGTTGCCCCCACATCTGGTCTTTGCTAGTCATAGCTAGTCATAGCTAGTCATAGCTTGCAGTATCTGCCGGAACAGATGGTGTTTATTTGCTCCCCCACTGAGCAAATTAGGTACAAGGCCGTTTTTAATGTGAGGTAAAAACCAGCTCCCCTAAAAGTAGGCAAAAAGGGGGCACTCTGGTTACCAAAAATAATAATTGTCCCAGTATAGAGGGTTTCTCCTCCATTGACTGGTACAAATTATCTTAAGTGCAGCATCTGCCGGGACAGATGGTATTTATTTGCTCCCCCACCGAGCAAATTAGGCAAAAGGCCGATTTTTAATGTGAGGAGTGAAGGGAGGGGGAGGGGGAAAAGGGGACCAGCTCCCGAGAGGTGGGAAATGGGAGCTGGTTAAAGGTCAAGTCTGTGGGGTTGACCCCACCTCTGGTCTTTGTTAGTCATAGCTAGTCCTAGCTTGTCATAGCTTGCAGTATCTGCCGGAACAGATGGTATTTATTTGCTCCCCCACCGAGCAAATTAGGCACAAGGCCAATTTTTAATGTGAGGAGTGAAGGGAGGGGGAAGAGAAAAAGGGGACCAGCTCCCGAGAGGTGGGAAATGGGAGCTGGTTAAAGGTCAGGCATGTGGGGTTGCCCCCACATCTGGTCTTTGCTAGTCATAGCTAGTCATAGCTAGTCATAGCTTGCAGTATCTGCCGGAACAGATGGTGTTTATTTGCTCCCCCACTGAGCAAATTAGGCACAAGGCCGTTTTTATTGGTAGGTAAAAACCAGCTCCCCTAAAAGTAGGCAAAAAGGAGGCACTCTGGTTACCAAAAATAATAATTGTCCCAGTATAGAGGGTTTCTCCTCCATTGACTGGTACAAATTATCTTAAGTGCAGCATCTGCCAGGACAGATGGTATTTATTTGCTCCCCCACCGAGCAAATTAGGCACAAGGCCGATTTTTAATGTGAGGAGTGAAGGGAGGGGGAAGGGAAAAAGGGGACCAGCTCCCGAGAGGTGGGAAATGGGAGCTGGTTAAAGGTAAGGCATGTGGGGTTGCCCCCACATCTGGTCTTTGCTAGTCATAGCTAGTCATAGCTAGTCATAGCTTGCAGTATCTGCCGGAACAGATGCTACACTTTGATCTTGGCCAAACGGCCAAGTTTTGAAAAATTAAGATAAACGTACATATATGAACTTCTCATTTGGGTTGTTCTTTTCCCGCCGTCTCAACCAATGTTTATCTCGGATTTACTGACGTGCAGACTTTCAGATTTGGGAATCATTATAATAACCGTGTAAATTTAAATGAACTTTCTGATGATGAGCGTAACAGTTTTATATTGCAGTCTTCTAAATATTTATTATCTACATATTAATACGTCAGCGTGTGTGTTATTTTCTCGTTCACGCTTACATCCGGGTCGTTTAATTGTTAAATACTTCAATTTCTTATAATAAATAATTTTACAAGAATCTTTCTTACGTTTTGGTTAGGGTTTCGATTATAGCTTATGAAACTAAGTCATTTAATATTTTTATAAGTAATTTTAATAAGAATTCCTCATAAGTTTTGGTTTCGCTTTTGATTATAGCTAATGGCAGTCCAATAATATATACATATATATATATATATATATATATATATATATTTAGTAGAAATGGTAATTAATAAAAACCTGAAGAAAGTGCTCGATACTGTTGTAGAGCAAATATGCGTTTTATTTTTTATTACCATATTTTTCTATTTAGTTACATTACTGTTTCAGCTATGCGACCGTTTTTTGGGCTACATGACGGCCAAAAAAACGGTCGCGTAGCTGAAAAAATAATGTAAGAAAAAAGAAAAATACGGTAATAAAAAATAAAACGTATATATATATATATATATATATATATATGTGTGTGTGTGTGTGTGTGTTGTGTGTGTGTGTGTGTTATTTGAAAAGGAAAACCGAGAATCAATAAAATAGTAATCAACGTTTCGTCCCTATTCCAGGGGACATCATCAGGATTTTTAAATAGGGACGAAACGTTGATTACTATGTTATTAATTCTCGGTTTTCCTTCTCAAGAACATACCGTCAACCATCGTTTGTATTTTTATTTTATTTTTACACCTATCTATCTATCTATCTATCTATCTATCTATCTCTCTTTCTCTCTCTCTCTTTCTCTCTCTCTCTCTCTCTATATATATATATATATAAACCAAAGCTAAACCAATATATATATATATATATATATATATATATATATATATGAAAAAGCCAAACCAAAAAACAACAATTTTTTTTTTTTATAAAACAAAGAAACGTAAAAGTATGAATGAATATTTGAAGATATAATGCAGTGGTAGTAAAACAGCGTTTGTCAAAATTAATGTATCTGACATTAAATAAATCGGAAAAAAAGTTGATATGCTGTAAAACAAAAGAAAAATCAAACACGATGAATAAAAATTCGAAGATCATAAAGAACTTGAAAAATTAAAGCATTTATCAAAATGAGATGATTCAATAATCTGAAAGGTGCTGATGTGTCGCAACAAAAAACAATCAACCCAAATATCTTGATCAATATTTTACGACATATACAGAACTGGAAGACATTTTTTATCAAAATGATCAAACACCATGAATAAATATTTATAAAGACATTTAAATATAAAAACAAATTAACAAAATTAGATGATTGGATATCAACGCCAGAAGTCTTGGCATGCCAAAGATGTTTATATGCCATAAAACCAAACAATAAAACCAAACATCTTAAGTAAGTATTTGGCGATATATTTAAAACGAAAAATATAAAAAGCTTTAAGAAAATAAGAGATTGGACGTTAAATAAAACTAAAACTGTTGACATGATTTAAAACAAAACAATCAAACCAAATGTCATGAATAAATATTTGACGATATTTAAAGAACTTAAAGGCGTTTTACGAAAATAACTAAACTCGAAAATAGTTGCTATACCGTAAGCATCATCGACATCAAATCTTATTTGTGAAAGTATCCATAACGAATGAAAAAGTTTGATTGTTGTGCGTATGATGCTGGATTTACACATCTACATCTCTATCTGAATACTATACTGCATTCTCATTACTAATAAAGGTTTGGAATCTTTCTTGAGTCGACACACAACTATTACTCTTACATTGGAATGTTATATTCGATTCCTAGTATTAAAATGGGTTTATTATCTGTCTGTCTGAAGCCCGATACTTATGAGTAAACATCCCCTTTGCAATGCGAAAAAAAATATAAGTAAAAAAGTATCGGGGAATGCAATAGTCAACAATAATCATCTGTCACATACGAAAACAAATGAATGATGCTGAACAGTAACTACACTTCAATCACACTCTTAATAAATCTTGTTAATACTATGCTTAATTGTATCTGGATTTTAATATGAGCGGATAAATAACAGTGGTGCTGAACTGATTTCTTCGTCGAATTGATTTTACTTATCAAGGCACCGGTATTCGTCTGATTTGTATATAATTATATATAAAATATATTTTAGTCATCGACATACAGACCTGTTTCGTTGTTTCACAACTCATCAGTGCCGCTAGACTAACACCTATCCCAAGCCAAGGATCGAACCTAGAACCGTCGTGATGACAGTCGGCAGTCCTACCCTCTGACTACGGAATCAGTGGCCGAAATTAACCTGTCCGAATGTCTATTTAAATAAACATCCGTCCGCCACTCGTAGAGGGCTCAAACGTTTGTTTGTAAACAAACCGCGAGCTTCGCATTTTTTCAGCTAAATTAAGTAGCGAGTAAGATAATTTACGATAGTGCTCTACCCAAGAGGGGGGCTTTATAAAATAATTATATATATATATATATATATATATATATATATATATATATATATATATAATAAATTCCACAGCCAAACAACGTCGCAGCCCACAAGAGCCATGACAGTCAAAGAACCGGAAGTCCAAGACTCGAGTTTCGTCCTCATTTGGGCTCATCAGATAGACAGTTAACTGATGAGCCGAAATGAGGGCGAAACTCGAGTCTTGGACTTCCGGTTCTTTGACTGTCATGGCTCTTGTGGGCTGCGACGTTGTTTGGCTGTGGAATTTATTATATACAATCGCTCACATTCTGAATATATATATATATATATATATATACACACACATATATATATATATATATATATATATATATATATATATATATATATATATATATATATATATATATAAAGAATGTTATATCAGGTAGACAAGAAAGTTCTTGCGCTTTAATCTTTGAAATTCAGAACAATATCCTTCGGCTCAAACACAAATTTATTGATCGAAATAAGCCCCATCCAAGATCAACACATTTTTGCCAATGCAAAACAAATGTGTTTATGCCAGTAACGTAAAAATCTTGCGATCTGGTAGCAATGAAGTCGCTGAAATCGTTTTTGGTGTCGCTTAGGTTTCTGGAGCATTTCTCACGCAGAAAGTTGTCGAGATGCTTGAAAAAGTGTAATCGGTAGGTCAGAGGTCTTGAGAGTATGGCGGATAAGGCAGAATTTCTAGCCCAATTCGTTTAACTTTTTCATAGTCTGATTTGAACGTGCGGTCGTGGATTAATTGCATCTTGTCTGTTGACTAATGCTGGGTGATTTTTTCGAAGTTTCTGATGTGTTTCATCTATTTCTTGGTAGTACTTCTCCGCCGTAATGGTTTCGCGTGCAATCAAAAACCGGTAATGGATAAGCCCGATCGCAGCCAACTAAACAGTAGACTACTTTTTGTGCAACTCTTTCTTCGAGAAGTGTCGTGCAACTTAGATTACGACTAGCCACAAAGCTGAGCAACGGTGATTGTCGTAAAGAATCTTTTTCATCGCAAGTAACAACCTGGTCGAGAAACGGGTCGTTCTTATTAAGTAAATAAAGGGAGGATCACACTTCATGGCAGTGTTTCTTTTGGTTGTCGTTCAATTCGTGAGGTATCCATTTATCAAGTTTTTTTGTGTGTCTTTCCAATATCTGAATTGGTTGGAAATCGTCGTATACGTTATGTCTAATTCAGAAGCAAGTTCTAAAACAGTTCTCGAACAGTTGTACGTGGATTGGCTTCCACTAAGGTTCTTTATTGGTCGTTGTCAACGTTTACAATTGAATAAGTAATACTTATTCTTTGGAGGAAATCAAAATATTTGATATAAAGCATACTGCTTACATTGTTTGTTATTGTTGGTTTTGTTTTCAATTTTGTCCCTAACTTTTGGGCATTACTATTTTGAAAATAAATAAATAATTGTTATAATTCTTTTTCTATCCTTTGCAAATGATTCAGATTTTAGTATGTTATTATGGATGATAACGACTACTAGTTGTCAAAATTTCAGCGTTTCACAGTTGATATTTCTAACAGATATTAGGTTTTAAAATGTCGTCCCTTAGTTTTGGACGCTACTGTATATATATATATATAAATATATATATATATATATATATATATTCTAACTAGCAGAGTGATCCGACGTAACCCAATATTGAAAGATGATCAACGAATATTTTACATATACAGTGATGATCATATTTATTGGCACGGTAAAATAAAAGTTAAACTTTGTCTAATAAATTCTAAAAAAGGGATTAAATTTAAGAAAATAACAAAGTATATTATGTATTTTTAACTGGCCTTTCCGATGCAGCAATCGGATTTTAGAAAAAATAAATAACAAAGGAACAACAAACATAATTGCAAAAAACCCTTGTTCAAAATTATTGGCACGATTTATTTAATAATCAATTGTATAGCCTTTGGCCTTGATTACCTTCCTCGGTCGCTTTTCATAGTTTACAACCAAGTTGTTGCACTCTTCAGTAGTAATTTTAGCCCACTCTTCCTGACAATAATCCTCCAATTGAATAAGATTCTTAGGCTTCCTTTGCATTACCCTCAATTTTAATGTTCTCCATAAATTTTCAATTGGATTAAGGTCTGGGCTTTGTGATGGCCACTCCAAAACATTAATATGATTGTCCTCAAGCCATTTCTTAGTCAGTTTAGCCGAATGCTTTGGGTCATTATCTTGCATGAACCACCAACGACGACCAAGTGAGAGCTCTTTAGCAGAGTCTTTCAGGTTTTCATCCAATATTTTAACATAATCTTCCTTTTTTATGCTACCTGTGACCTTAACAAGTCGCCCTGGTCCAGAGGCAGCAAAGGATCCCCAAAACATCAAACTGCCTCCACCGTGCTTCACTGTGGGTATGGTGTTCTTAGGCAGGAAAGCTTTGCCAGATTTTCTGTAAATATAAGACACTTTATTATGGCCAAATAACTCTATTTTCGTTTCGTCAGTCCATAGAACACGTTTCCAGAATGCAACATCTTTATCAATATGACGTTTTGCAAAGGCTAGCCTTGCTTTCAGGTGCATAGGCTTCAATAAGGGAGTCTTTCTCGGACGACATGCTTTTAAACCAGCTCTCTTCAAAACTCTACCAACTGTATGCCGAGATACATTCACTCCAGAGGTGCTCTGTTCATCAACAATCTCCCCAACAGAGATCCTTGGGTTTTGTTTTACTTGTCGAACAATTTTCCGTTCATCTCTTGGGGAAAGTATCCTTTTTCTCCCTCTACCCTCTAAACTCATAACGTGGCCTTGCGATTTGAACTTGTTTATTATGGCTCTAACAGTGGATTTGGGAAGGTTTAGCTTCTTTGAAATCTTATCATAGCCCTCCCCATTGGTATGGCATGCTACAACAAGCTTCCTGGCGTCTTCGCTGTGTTCCTTAGTTTTAACCATGGCGATTGAAAATTATAATTTAGTCACTTATAATAGTTTAAATAAATCGCTATCTAAAAATTATCTGAAAAATATTATTCACTGAATTAGCGTTAAACAAGCATAATATGGCTATAAAAAAAGTTCAGAAAGCACGTAAACCGGAAATTGATTGATATTATACTGATACTAAAAGAAAAACAAAGCCGTGCCAATAATTTTGAACAAGGGTTTTTTTGCAATTATGTTTGTTGTTCCTTTGTTATTTATTTTTTCTAAAATCCGATTGCTGCATCGGAAAGGCCAGTTAAAAATACATAATATACTTTGTTATTTTCTTTAATTTAATCCCTTTTTTAGAATTTATTAGACAAAATTTAACTTTTATTTTACCGTGCCAATAAATATGATCATCACTGTATATACATATATATACTAGCAGGGAGACTCGACGTTGCCCGGGATTGAAAGATGATCAACGAATATTTTACACTCCCAAATTTTTATTTTTATCGAACTCGATGAAATAGCTAATATTTACATCAAATCGGTTGATTTTTTTGCTCTAATTGGGGATCCCTCGCAGTGCACCTGGAGGAAGCACCAGACGCCTCTCGTAATGGCTAAGTTCACAATATATTGTAGTCTACATTACACTGTAGAGAACCTACTGTTGGCTTTCTAAAAAATTGTTTATATATAATAGTTTACATTAAAGTTAAAAGTTTGCGACAGTCAAGTATCTTGCTTCAATTGTGCTCTAAACATAAACATTTATTTGGAATGCGCACATCTCGTATCAAAAGACCTACTGTTGATTTGGCGTGCCTGGCCTTACTAGTTGTGCGATGATAATGGCTTGTATTTAAGTTTAAAATGAAAAAAAAATCAAGTATCATCGTAAAATTTGTTTTAAGCATAAACATTCATTCAGAAGACTCCCCTGTCCTATCAAAGAACCTTCGGTTTATTTTATATCTTAGGCTTTCGGTTTGTGTGGTAATACAAACTTCTGAAATACATTTGTCGCGTAAGGCTGCGTAAGATGTTAATTTTAGTCAAAATCGTCTATTTGCTCTATCATCGAATTATTTCGATTATCGATTATCGATACTTATCGAAGTCATTCCGATACAAAGCCTATCTAAGAACACTGACAATTACATAAAATGCCTTCGTGTGTAATTTCATAAAAATTGTGTGCAATTTTATAAAAATCGGTTCAGCCGTTTTTGAGGGAACGGACTCACAGACACACAGACAGACAAAGTTTTTTTTATATATAATAGTAGATAGATAGAACTAGAGAGAGAGAGAGAGAGAGAGAGAGAGAGAGAATATATTTATAGAGAGGTGGATCGGCACCAACAGAGTCAGATTACATAGTTAGGGATAGGATGTTTTGTTTCCGGGTGCTTTTTTCGGATATTGTTCTCCCAGATAAACGTAAAAATTGTATATATTGTTGTTTGGCCAGGGGATATGATATCGGCGTATAAACTGAGCAATGTTGCATCAGAGAGTTATCACACGGGTATATATTACAATTCATATTCACATAAAGGCATCACTTTTTTTATAAGAAGAATAATATATGCTTCATACCTTTTCTTTCTCCAAGAGTTCTTCTATCTTCGCTGCTGAGCTTCGTGATGAAACATGAAATGACCAACACCATAACCAATTGAGACCTCAGTTCTTCTTATTTTGTTAAACCACAGAACAACACTTTATATTTTTAAAATATAAATTTATTTCAGCTGTTTCAAATTGTCTTCACAGAGTCTGCATTTCCTGTCTAGATGCTTGTTTTTCACAACCATACTTCCTGGTTTGAAGCACTTTGTTCACTTCCGTGACCGAACTCAAACTTTACTCCTTTCTCTAACCTTCCCGACCTCTGGACCCCAGTAACGTTACGCCATCATTAAAAATCACTTGTATATCAACGTGCGACCTTTCCACTTATGCCTGTCAAAGGTCATTTAGTTTATTAAACCGAGCTAATGTGTATAAACATCATCAGCTAAACCCCATTGCTACACTTTATTCTATAAACAATAAATAACTCCCAATATAATCTATTTTAACAATTTAACTGGATAGATAGATACATAGATAGATAGGCAGATAGAGCGATAATAATTTCATTTTAAGCCATGTTATTATCGAACAGATATATATGCCTCCAACAACTAGAAAAATATATTAATAATTTCGGCGTGAAATGATCACGTGCAATCAAAAAGGGGTTTATATACTGATAAGCTCAACAACCAACTGGTCGATTTTTGTAGAGATCTTATTCTTCTTATAAGAAAAATAATCCGACGTTGCCGAATAATGAGGTAGGTTGTTTAATTGAATCACGAGCCCACCTTTTAAGTAGAGTAGAAATGAATAAATACGGGACACCATTCCATCCAATTCAAATCATACGCACCAACAATATTTTCACTGTAATTTTGTATTTGAAAAACTACACACCTAAACTATTTATATGGTTTGGATTTTCCGTACTATTGTTCTTGTTTTGAGTGTTAATTCATAAAGTTTCGTCCGCTCTAATCTCCTAACATTTTCATGTCGAACCAGGGTATTTTTATGTCGAACTTGAGAATCTGAACAGAATTTAAATGAAATCCATTATTCAACCTACAAGGGTAGCATGATCTCGTTCCGTCAGCCATAACTGAATAAAAGTACAAAGCAATTCGTAATTCTATTCCGAATACGCTTAAATATGATATTTTAAGGTGCTTATGTATTTTTGGTTCCGCGTTATTTTAAAATAGCTTTTTTGTTCGGGTTAAATTCAAGTTTCACTATATCTTTTTTTTATAAAATTGTTATACGGAAGCACAGAATAGTTACAAACACTCTCCCTTCCAAAGGTTAAGAATGGCTTTCGAAATGATAACGTTAACGGTGTTATTTTCAAAACGTTTTGGTAGGTGAACACATTACCTGAAAGTACTTCTTTTAAACTCCTCGGCCTAACGTTTACAGGGAATATGAACGAATAGATACATTGAGACCATTGCCAAGGCTGCTGCAAGGAAGGTTGGCTCCCTCTACCGTGCTAGAAAACTACTTATGCCTGACAGTATCCTATACCTCTATAAGGCAACCATTCGCCCATGTATGGAGTACTGTTGTCACATCTGGGCTGGTGCATCTGCTTCTTGTCTCTCGCTCCTGGACAGGGTTAATAAGAGAGTCGCCAACCTGATAGGTCCTGAACTGTCATCTAGGCTTCAGCCTCTGTCCCATCGACGAGATGTTGCATCCCTCTGCCTGTTCTACAAATACTTCAATGGTGAATGCTCTGACGAACTGCAAACACTTGTACCTCCCCGACGTAACTACCCCCGACAAACCCGACAAGCTACTAAGTCTCATCCCTTTACAGTAGAGATCCCTAGGTGCAAGAAAGCCTTTTACTCCAATAGTTTCTTCCCCAGAACTGCGGGTCTTTGGAACTCCCTTCCGGGATTCTGCTTTCCCAACTGCAATGATATGCAGAAGTTCAAGTGTAATGTCAACAAACATCTTTCTACTCATCTCCCTTCATAATGACCCCGCAAATTAAGTCCCTGATAGTAGCCCCTGCTTCAAAGTGGCACTGTGCCTTGTTTGGGGTGAAAATTGAATAAAAATTTTTCTTGTCGAACTCTGGAATCTTTTTGTTAAACTTCGCAAACTGCACGAAATTTCGAACGGAACCCTTTATTTTATCCCGTCAGCCATGATTAGATAGATCCCTAAATAATTCTCAATTGTATTTTAAAAGTTGCCCGAAATGAAAGCGGATTAAATAAAGGGTCCCATTAAAAATTCCGTGTAGATTCCAGTGTGGCAGTATTTCTTTGTGCCACTGTTTCTAACACACTCTGCAGCATGGACGAGTGGTAATTTGGCCATGAGCGTAGAGATACAAAGAAATCCCTTCCCATAATTCCCTTGCTATCTTTCTGTCTCTTTCCTGCACGACCACCATGAAGTGAAGACCAATATTCTGTCTCTCCGTAAGTGTGGGGGGGGGAGCACCCCCTCCCTCGATACTAGTTAGGTTAGTTAGCTTTGAAAAGCCGATTATCCAGTTTTTTTTTAATTGTTAAAGTTTTTGTAATATATATTTTGTAAAATAAATAGTTAAGATTTCCCATATATATTACAATTGTTTCGCGTGGCGTTTTTCTTGTGTCTGCCATAAATGTCTCGATCCATGTCTTAAGTGTTCGACTGAGCTTCAATCTATGGTCCCCCCTCGCCAAACTTTCACAAGAAACACTCGTCTAGCTGTAAACACTATCAATAATTCCCCCCACTCTTTATCTGTGCCTAAACCTAAACGTAGATTCCATGAACAAAGCTTTTTTCTTAGAACTGCACGCCTGTGGAATTGTCTTCCGTTTTCCTGCTTTCCGGCTGACTACAATATGGTTGTGTTCAAGTCTAACGTAAATAAGTTCTTGATGAGCCGTTCCATATAAGTTATCAACTTTATCAAATTTTCATTACTAATGATTACTATAATGTCCAATTTCTACTGTACACTCTTTAACCCTTATCCTTGAGTGGCCTCTTGGCCTTGATAATGTGGTGATGCCTATGTAAAAAAAAAAGTCGAAAGGCGGCGCTGAAGATGAAGATTCCCACCAGAATGCCACCAGGGTGAAGAGATCATCTTGAGAAAAGAAAGGAGCCACACCCAGATATAACATCTCAGGTATGATTTTCTTCTTGCTACACAGACCCTAATGACTGGCCCATCTTCATATCTTCCCGAGACCGCTTTAAGACATTTACTATAACACGTCTGTCGGTCACACCTCAGTGACCGGCTGATAGTGGTATACCAGAGTTCAACAAAAAGATTCCCGAGTTTGACAAAATACACATAGTGAAGGTCGAAGGTCACACCGGACATAATGTTTTTCTAGTAACACTCAAAATAAAAAGAGTAGTCCAAATATTGCGAATTATTACGAATGTTCAATCCTCATGTTACATGTTAAATGAGAAACGTTTATTAAATTCTTATCGTAAACAATTTTTTTTGTAAGCTTCCGGTAAAAGTTATTTTTTAATGTGAATGAAACAACGGTCTGGTTAATTTATTGTTTTACTGCTTTATATATTATTACCAGTCCACGATACGTCCCCGACAATCTGCCGAATATATGGTGAGACTTTCTGGTATTTTCTAACCCTAGTCTGTCAGATTGAGGTATTTGTTTTTGGATAATCATACTCTCATTGGTTTTATCCACTCTCCATAACAAAGTGTTGACATGGCATCTCACCTGAGTCACTTACGAAATATCGACGGGGCTGCCCAGACATTTTCTGCTGGGCGCAAGGACTTGTGCACTGGCCTATTGCAAACACATTTGGCTTTGCGTCATATTTATATGCTGTGGGAGGGAGGCAAAGATATTCATTCCTCACTTATGTTATGTAGCCATAGGTGTGTCAGAAATTTCGTGAAAATAGTGAATAATTCCACCCCATCTTTCCAAGCTTATAACTCCTCGAAAAATGCAATTCAAGCCCTAATTTTTTTTTCAATTAAAGGAGCAAGGACCAAGGTTTCATTAAAAAAAAATAATAAAAAATAAACGTGTTATTTTTTAAAAAGGTTTTAAACTTCGGACTTTACAGGTAAATTTCTAAAAAAAACAGTACATCTTTTTGTTTTAAATTTGAATATATTATGTATTGACCTTTTCTCTTCAATTTGTGAGTAAATAATTATTTACTTTTCGGTGTCAAAATTAATTATTATTAGACATTTCAAAATGGGAGGCGTGAATTATTCGACCCCCTGTCTTTCCAAGCTTATAACTCCTCGAAAAATGTAATTCAAGCCCTAATTTATTTTTTCGATTAAAGGAGCAAGGGCCAAGGTTCCATTAAAAAAAAAGAAAAAACAAATAACGTGGTTTAAAAAAAAGGTTTTAAACTTCAAACTTTACAGGTAAAATTCTAAAAAAACACTATGTTTTTTTTTTTAAATTTGAATATATTATTTATTGACCTTTTCTCTTCAATTTGTGAGTAAATTAATTATTTACTTTTCGGTGACTAAATTAATTATTTACTTTTTAATAGACACTTAAAAAGGGGGGCGTGAATTAAAAAAAAAACGTTTGTCTAAAATATTATATTCGATTTATTGGAAAGAACATAAAATTTCACACTGACCCTGAAAATATCGTAAAAATAGAATCAATAGAAAAATGTTGATAGATTTTTAAAGTTTAAAAATTGAAAAATATTGAGTTCGGAAAATTCATTACTGTTAAAAAAAAATATATATTTCTATTATTTTTAAAACAAGTTTAATAGTTTATTTTGGAAGTATAATCACTAAAGAAAATAAACAACCCACTTTTAAAAGAGAAATTACGAGATTTTTATATTTTATTCACAGTTTCGTGTTAGAGGTGTCAAAAATTCCTACAAAAATTCTGATACACCTAAAATGTAGCCATTATTATTTCGTCTGTAGATATTTCGTTGATAAACTCACGTTTAGTTAATCAATAGATGGTTTTAAGACCGTGTTGATATTTTCTGCGAGTTTATTGTTAGAAGCCGGAGGGTTGACCGAATGAATCGACACGATCACTGCTTTATCAGAAGAAGATAAGGCTTATTTAAGCTCAATTTTATGGATTTTTTTTGTCCCGGGAAAAGTGTATAATGATATATTTCTAAGAGACGCTTCGAAGAAATAGCTTTTTTTTAAAAGCGAAAACATGAAAACAACTCTAAACGAAAAATATATTTATTTTATTATTATTTAAGCAAAAGTTCAATAAAATAACTGTTTTTGTTTGTTACGATGAAACAAATTTTTTTCATGGGAATAACTATGATCGAAAACAATTTTTTCCTGGAAATAACTATTACCGAAAATAATTTTTTTATGGAAATATTTATGATCGAAAACAATTTTTTTTTTTCAAAAATAGTATCAGTAGCCATTGTTTCCGGATGCTTTTTCGGATAGCTTACCATAAACTGAGAGAAGATGACGACGCGATCTTTTATCAGGTTCTCAATCAGTACCCATTAGATATATTTAAGTTTTCTGTAATCCATTTTGAATAACTGAGTGATGTCTCAGTTTGTTTTGCGTCAACCGTCTTCAGGCAATTCTCAGTGACTCAACAATTAGTTCCATTCTGTAAAAGAATGTCAAACTGATGTCGCTGTTGAGTAAGAGTAAGGTGCATTTAATGGGGCAAGGGTGATAAGGGCGCCTTTCTTTTGTATTATAAAATGTGTTGATATCAAAGCAGTTTTTTTCTGTATAAAATTGTGCATAGTGATATTTACAGGTTCTTTGTGAAACATTATTTGTATATCGTTATTTTAGTTTTCAATCGACAGTAATTTGTTTTTTTTATTTTGTCAAGAAAAAACATCTAATTTTATTTGTTTGATTTTATTGTTATTATCTTTAGCATTATTAGTCTTATTTTTTTTACTTATCTATTTTTCGTGCGTGTATTTTAGTTTATATATTCATTAGGATTATTTCGAAAATATATACGCGTGAGGTATATTCATTTTTATAACAAATATTAAGCTCAATGAAAGTGAATTTACAACTTCAGAGCGTGTATACTAATAGTTAACAATCTCTAAAAAAAAAAGGATATGGAATCAAATGACTTTCATGCATTTTTTATTGAAAAAGTGATAATATCACTCTGTTTCCGATTTTATCAAGAATTAGTTCTATTAGAATTACTTTCACTGTTTATACGTTTATGGTTTTGCTGACATCACGTGTCTCCATTTTCTTTTTTTCTACTTTTGTTCATTTAATATAAAGTGTCTCAAATAAGTTTCCAGAAATTTTTGTACAGCCATCTAAAATTGTTGCAGATTCGTGATAATTCAGTATGTTATTGCTGTATATCTTATAAAATGACAGACCAGTTTGTATGATTAAAGGTTGAAAAGAAAATGACAGACCAGTTTGTATGATTTAAGGTTGAAAAGAAAAGCTACAGTAGGAATTAGAATACAGCTGAGCAAAGCTGTATTGTCACAGATGGTGCATTTCAAAAATCACATTTGGAAACATGGATACTTTAGACTATTAATATACAATAAAATTCTGTTTTAAACTTGGAAAAATCCCACAGAAACGTATGGAATTATTCAAACTGCGTTTGGACCATCTTGCATGAATCAAGCATCAGTTTTCTAGTAGCATAAAAGATTCAAGAAAAGTAAGGAATCTGCGAGGGATAGCGAGAGATGTAGGAAAAGGACGGAAGTCAGAACACAAGAGTTGATTGGCAAAAAAAAATGTATGGATACAGACCATGGTGTGTATATATAGAGATAATAAGTGCACAGTTTGATGTCAGTGTGGGAACTGTGCACACAATTATTCGCGAGGAACTGAAGATGCGGAAGATTTGAGCATTTGTCCCAAGAATGCTCAGAGAAGATCAGAAAAAAGACGTTGCCATGAGTGTCAAGACATTTGTTTTATCCTGCCTATGCTACAGACTTGCTCCCTGTGACTTTTCGATATTCCCTTAACTAAAGTAAACGCAATAAAATAAAATACGCATCAAGTACGCATGAAAGCCAAATCACAACGTAATATTAGGAAAATAAATATTTTACTTGTTTGAAATTTATCACAAATATATTTCAAAGATATACTCCATCCTCAGTGTGTGGTTTTGTTTTTTTTTTTTTTCCTTTTCTTCTTCCTTGCCATGTTGCAAAGTTTGAGTTTCTCTCTCCGACTTTACAAAATGGTAAGCAAGAATAAAAGATTTTTTTTAAATAACACACTGAAAACCACACTAGACACTGTCCTCGAGTGTATAAGGTATCTCTGTACAGGGGCTTGTTAGAACAACCTGGCATGAGGATACTTTTTCCATAGAAGTAAACCCTGACTAAATATTCAAAATCGAATAGTATTCGCTGCCCAAATAACATTCTCTCACTATGGCATAAATCTATACTTTCGTATATTAATTTATATGAGTAAATTAAGTAGTTATATATATATATATATATATAGATATATATATATACTAGCGGGGGTACCCGGCGTTTCCCGAGTGTTTGTTTCCGGGACGGGGGGGAGTTTTAAAAAATGTTATGGTAGGTAAGTAGGAAGGATCAAACCCGGAATCATGAGTAAAAGTAGAAAAATAAAGTGTGAAAAAAAAACAAAAAAAAACATCTGCAACGTTAACAGTTCGGCCACCAAGAAAAGTCCATTCCAGTTGTTTAGGAAAAAAAAAAAAACGACTACGATAAGTCGGCGCGAACGTGAAAATATAATGTGAATTGTCCAGCACGCTAACCACTACGCCACAGAGCACTGCAGCTTAGTTCAGTGATTTTAAATAACTTCACATGAAAGAACTACGAAGACAAACCGGTGTTCTCTTCTCAACTGTTCCTTGTAAACGATCCCGAAACGGTGTTAAGTGGTGGCAGGGGGAGGAGGAATTTATTAGAGAGAAAATATTTTACCACTTCCATTGATCTTAACCGATTTTGGCCGTGACTTCTCAGCAGAAAAAGTATAGAAATCTAAGATTATCGAGGAATTTGAGAAATAATAAGCCTATAACACACCTCAGATATTGTTCTGCCGTTTGTGCATAGTATATTTGCATGAAATATCTTGATTTTTAATCCTATTAATGTCAAAATCCGACGGGAAAAAATGAGTTCATTTTATTTATATAGAAAAGAAGATAAAAGAATAGAAGAATGGATAGATAGATAGAAGAAGAAGAAGAAGAAGATAGATAGAATAGAATAGAATAAAAGATATATACATATATATATACATATATATATATGTATATATATGTGTGTGTGTGTGTGTGTGTGTGTGTGTGTGTGTGTGTGTGTGTGTGTATAAATCATAATTACGTAATGTAAAACTATTATAAGGTTTTTACAGCTTCTCTTCCAATTTTCGGATTTTTAATCTTGTCAAAACACACTTTATCTCCTGTTGCCAGATTGGTTGTTGCTATTTCTTCTGATGAGTTAAAGGCAAAATAGATTCACTAGTTTATATAATAATTAGGTGATTGATTTTGTGCTTCGAAACAGATGCTGTCAAGAATTGTAAATGTCAGCTGAATTAAAGGAATAAATTGTAAGATGGTCAACATCATGAACTTTGCAATATAAACTTTTGTCATTCATATTGCATAAAAAATTCATAATTTATTAATTAAATTGTGCTTCTTAAATAAGGATCGGTATATATTATAAGGTAATAAAGTAAGTTCCCACAGGGAGGCCCGAACATGCACGGGAATAAATCAGAATCAACGAATATATCAACCTTCCATATTTTATTGATATCGAAATCGGTAAAATCGCCCGTTCTTCAATCCTTCCTCGGTTTCTTAATCCACAATACATTATACTCTATATTGCACTGTAGCGAACTCACTGTTGATTTTATTAAAATATTTTTAAATGGTTTGAATTAAATTTTAAAATGCGAAAGTCAAGTATTATGGTAAAATTGTTCTTTATACACACACATTCATTCCGGGTGCGTCTATGTCCTATGAAAGATCACACTGTTGAGTTTATATGCCGGGCCTTTTGTTGTGTGGTAATAAAACACCCCAAATGCACTTGTAATGTTAGGCTGTATACGGCGTCGACGCTTGTAAACATCGTCTGTTCCTTATTTCCTCAGGTTTCCGATTATCGATACTTATCAAAGACATTCCGATACAAAACTGAACTTAAAACACTACCAGACACATAAAGTACATTCGTGTGAATTTTTTAAAGAAATCCCCAACCGTTTAGAAGCCTTTAGGGAACCAGCTCGCAAACACACACAGAAAAAGTTCCTTTCATATAATATATATATATGTGTGTGTGTGTGTGTGTGTTGTAATCCACATACAGTACTGTTCCGTTGTATTAAAACACATCAGTGCGGCTAGACATGCACTTTTCCACAGCTGAGGATCGAACCTACAACCGTCACATTGACAGTCGGCAGCTCTCACCAACAGACTACGAATCGCTGCCGTAAATATTTCTCCTCGAGTGTGTAGTAAATCCACACCCACCCATCGTAACAGTGCTCTAACCATCAGCTTGTTTACAAACAAATTAATAGTGGGCTTCGCTTAATAGTTTAAATACGCGTCGGGTGAATATATATTTACAAAGTGCTCAACCTAAAGAGGGGGGCTTTTAATTGTCATCCATATACAGTACTGTTTCGTTGTATCACAGCTCATCAGTGCGGCTATATATATATATATATATGTGTGTGTGTGTGTGTGTGTGTGTGTGTGTGTGTGTGTGTGTGTGTGTGTGTACATAAATTTAGTCACTTCGGTGCTCTGCATGAGTAATTTCTGTTTTGAGCAACATGAATCAACAAGCTGCTTAATTCATCCTCCCACCTATAAAGGAATGTCTAACCGATGTCGCTGTTGCGTAGAACGAAGCTGTGCAATGGGACGGGGGTTTCGTGGCATCGTCTTGTTGAACTTTCCCAAAATCGATTGATTTCTTTCTCTGTGTGTAGGCAGACCAGTTTAGTAAAAGGCAGATGTTGTAGTACCAATATTTACACCATTAATGTTTTTTTTTTCACGTCCGTAATTTTTGTTGTCAAAAAAATAAATTCCGAAATATTGAATATAATGCGACTTGATTCAAACTTACAAAACGAAAGTGAAAGTAGAAACGCGAATATATTTCATTCTGGTCTGTTTTTGAAAACTAAATAATTTGTTTCTTCAATCTTCGTTTGCAGTGCATTATGGACCTAATAGTTTTAATGCAGCATATTCCTGTTGACACACCGGTTCTCGCTGGATCACCGGAGTTAAGCAACCTTGAATTTGGTTAGTATTAAATGAGTGATTATTTGGGAATTCCAGGTGCTGTATGCGCTCTCCGCTTATCTTGGCTTTGTTTCCAGTTGTCGTTGACTTCTTGCCACTAAACTCAAGTAGTGTCGATCCAGGAGAGGTGTGGTTAGGGATTACGCAACCATTGCCTCAAAATTACGCGCGCAGCTGCTCCTACAGGGGGTATTCTTTGTCTTTCAAGACTGAACGGAGGCATCAATGGGCCTAATAGATACCGGCACGGAGGATTGAACCCATGATACAATTCACATCACATCGGATGTATTGTTTTCTTTTATGCATCTAGCTTAGGAAAAACATAAAGTTTCAATTTCCAAGAGTAGAATAGTTTGTATTTAAATAATAATAACTGATTATTAATTGATAATTGCATCTTACTACGATCAGATTTATTCGTTAAGTTACAATTATCTGCGTGTCTAATTAAAATTAATAAACTACACAATAAACGCATACGAAACAAATATATTTATTTTAATCAACGTCAAGCACAAATGTGAATACATTTAAAATTCTTACTTTTTTTAGATGAGGATTGATTATACATATTATTTGGATCCTTTGGACTACTATTCTCATCTTGCTTGTTATTTTCACAACTTTTTGGTCGATGTAACCCCCGACCTTATTTAAGTGTATCTTGTAGAATTCGGGAATCTTTCTGTCTAATTCGATATTCCAGAGTTCAGTAAGATAAACCTGAATCAGATTAGAGGTTACATGGACGTTATGAATATGATACTTAAGATACGAAGAGGAGTTCGGACAATTCAAATGCTACAGATAGCTGCATTTATTCATGTTAGTCATTTTTTTTATGTGTTAAGCGGTATAAGAAAAGTTAGGGGGTATCTTGAACGATTTATAAACAGTGAGGTTGCAATAGAGCTAGGGGTAACAGAAAGAAGAGAAAGGGAAGAGGAGTAGTGAAGAAATAGGAATAGATAAGGTGTAGAAAAGGGAGATGAAGGGGAGGAGAAGTATAGAGAGAGATAGAGAGAGGGGGAGGGGATGGAGGAATAATAGAAACGGGAGAAAGGGGCAAAAAAGTAAATATAGAGAGGAGGAAAGAGATGGGGGAAGATTGAGAGAGTTAGCTAATCAGGGGGTTACAGATTTGATAAAAAAGTGGAGGTAGGGATAGAATGAAAGTGTTGAGATAGAAGAGATTAGTGATAGGAGGAGGTAGATCCATAGAAACAGATAGAAGTGAGATAATGGAAAGGGGAGGAAGGGGAGTTAAATTTTAAAGTTAGATGGAAAAAAACGGGAGGTAGATTGGAGATTGAAAGAGATATAGAGAGAGAGCGGGATAATAGAAGGTGGGGGGGGGGAAGATGAGATTATTGACGAAGGTCAGGGTAAAAAGGAGTGGGAATAGAAGAGAGGAAAAGGGGTGGATGGGCGATCGAGCATGATCGATAAAAAAGGGGATAGGAAGGCGTGAAAAATAGAGAAATTAAAAAAAAAAGATTTCAAATAATTTTAACTGAAAGAGAATCGAGACATTTTTTTTACAATGTTTCTTCTTTTGTGTAACGACAGGGTCATGGTCAACAACGTTTTAACGCTTCTCTTTTCTTCTTCATTTTATCCCGGACAATGGCGGATGACCATTCTCATGGAAACTAAACAGAAGTTGTAGTTCAATTAATTTGTTATAATAAACAATACCCACATCTAAAAAGAGATGCGTTTCCTTTTCGCCTATTAGTTCGTAAGGCAATTAACTGTTTTAAGTCATCTAAAATCGATTACAGTAGATTGATAGATCATATACAACACTACACAAGAAATTAAGTATAAAATGCATAACGTGTATAAATAATACATACATGCATAATCGTAAGAAGTTCAGCAATGTTGAGCCTGGTTAGTACCAGCTGGGTGACCATATGGAAATTCTAGGCTCTGAATGTGATCTCCGTACTGACAATTTACGTTCCACTGGTATTTTACAATGTCGACTGAGGAGGAGTGTAGTTGGAGATTGCGCACGTCTGTGCCACAAAGATTTCACGCGCAGGCACCCCTTCATGAATATCCATAGTCTGTTAAAGACTGAAGGAGCCTTCGTACATTGTAATACGCACACATATATACATATATACATATACATTAGTTGTGAAATAGTAGTAGTAGTAGTAGTAATAATAATAATGATAATAATAATAATAATAATAATAATAATAATAATAATAATAATAATAATTAGTTAGCATGATCAATTAATGCAAATAAAAATAACTGAAAAATACGCGTCGTCTTTAATCGTAAATCGAGTCACTGTACGAACATAAAATTACTAAATATCTTAAAAGAACACTTAAGACAATGTCAATTTGTAAAAAGGGTAGTTTGTACTAAGAGTAAGTACATTTGACGAATGCTTGATCGGTACAAGTTTGGATATCATTTCTATAAAAAAACCCAAAAAACTATAGAATTAAATGCAACTAGAATAAATACTCATCAACCAATGAGAAAATTGACCGCTGGGGAAAAAAAATGGTGGAATCGTTCTGTCGCTCCAATAGATATTTCACTGCATATTCAATTCTCTACCTTTATTAGAGCCACGTACGCTCAGGGATAAAGTATTATTGCCAAATATAAGCAAGAGCTGCTCAAATCATTTTATCCTGCATTGACAGAGTTTAAAATAAACTTCGTAGCCTAGTGGAGGATGCCCTCTTTTTCTTGACGGCAACCTCTTTCCCACAGAAGAGACTGTGCGAGCTTGTCTCTACTGTATCGTTATATTATGGCAAATGCTCGGCTGAGCTCTAATCTCTTGTCCCCTTTTTTCTGACTTTCACGAAAAACATTCGTGTATCTGAAACCTATTTTTCTAATGAGCTTTTTACATTTTTCACGTTTGACCCTGATTCCTCCTTGAAAATAATCTGTTATCTGAAGAAATCAGTTTCCATTATTGATTATTTTAAGTCTTCTTTCTGACAAGTGAATCAACAGTTTTGGTTGATTCATCATCCCACCTGAAATGGAATGTCGAACTGATGTCGCTGCTGAATAAAAATCAACTCATGTGAGCGGAGAAGAGTATCTGGGGGGGGGTTGTTTTAAGATTTCCTCTTAGATGTAATATCCGTTTTAAACGTCTTGTATGACGGTAAATACCCGTCATAGGGCGAGGAAAATTAATTTCACTGGAAGAAGATTGTTGTGCCAATTCTATGCAACCTTGAGAAGGTTAAAATCAAGCTGTAATTATGGCCCGACTGAATTCAAGTTATATATATATATATATATATATATATATATATATATATATATATATATATATATATATATACATATATTTTTTCATAGATTTTTCTCGGTTTCGATTCAAGCAAATGCACCCAAGTCCCAATATATATATATATATATATATATATATATATATATATATATATATATATATATATATATATTTAAAACGCAACTTTATGATATATAAAAACCGATAGAACATTAACTCTATAAAAAAAATATTCGAAATCTGCAAGAATTAAAATATCATATTTAAACGTAGTTTGGAGCCGGGCTTTGCTGTGCGTTCGTGCTAGCTTAGATAAATACTTTTGCAGTTTTAACAAAAAATCTACAGTAATATCAGAGCGTCTCCATTTACATTGAACATCTACTAAATGCCAACATCAATATATTACATATGAATGAACCCCCCCCCCTGTGGAATTTCCACAGGCACTGATAGTTTACTATTAATGCAATATTTTTCATTTCTAAAAGAAGTAAAAGTCTTAGATATTTGGAAATGCCACAAATTCTGTAACGGAATTATTGCGTTTAAATAGTTGATTAACAGAAAGACAAAAGCGTCTTCAAGGGTGTGAATTCTATGTGGAATTCACACCCTTGACGTTATTCTCACGTTGCCTATACGCTGTTCCAACATTTCAAAATACAACCGCTGAGATACAACGCGCGTCTCTTTACTCTTCTTTCACCAGCTTTACAACGTGGAGAGAAAGAAGAAAAGAAAAAAAAGATAGAGTTCAAAATAGACTTCGTAGCCTCGTAGGAGATGTCTTTTTCTCCTCCTTGCAACCTCTATCTCACAGAAGAGATGTTGCGAGTTTGTCTCTGATGTATCGTTATTTTCATGGAAAGTGTTCAACTGAGCTTCAATCTATGGTCCCCCCTCGCCAAACTTTCACAAGAAACACTCGTCTAGCTGTAAACACTATCAATAATTTCCCCCACTCTTTATCTGTGCCTAAACCTAAACGTAGATTCCATGAACTGCACGCCTGTGGAATTGTCTTCCGTTTTCCTGCTTTCCGGCTGACTACAATATGGTTGTGTTCAAGTCTAAAGTAAATAAGTTCTTGATGATCCGTTCCATATAAGTTATTAAATTTACCAAATTTTCATTACTAATGATTACTATATTGACCAACTTCTACTGTACACTCTTTAACCCTTATCCTTGAGTGGTCTCTGGGCCTTGATAATGTGGTGATGCCTTTGTAAAAAAAAAAAAAAAAGAAAGAAAATAACGTACTGATGATTGAGTTTAGCTCTGAAATATATTTATGTTATAAATTTCAAGCAAGTAAAATATTTGTTTATTTTTTTACATATTACGTTGTTATTTGGATTTCAACCGTATTTTATTTTATACAAAAATGTCTATTTATATTTCAGTATATAATCGAAAAGTAGAGACGGCCCACAATTATTATAGTCCACCAAATTTAAGTCGCTATTTCCTTACTGCAATGTTGCATTCTTGTGCTTGCCTTAAAATATTTCAATTGAATTGAAAAGTAATGTGAACAAATGTTTGCAAAAATCCCAACGTAAGGTGCCCCTATAAAGTAGCCCGCTAATTTACAGTGACCTCTTAGGGGAGTATTAATCATCTTTGTCTGTTAGAAACATCGATGAACTGACCAGACCTCAGTTGAATAAGTGCGAAGAAAACTGGGACGTTGGGGATGCTTATTGCCACCCAAATCCCAGCAAAGACCAATAGCTGCTGCCAACGAGAAATCACTGGAAATCAGCTATTGCGATAATGCAAATTTATTTGCAAATGTTATTGAAACAGGTGGAAAGTATTGGAAACCTGTGGAGACTTGTTGTCATTCAGCTTCCAGGTAACACCACAGATTGTTTTCAGGGAAAGATCTTTGAAGACTTGTGTGAAAGCTGCTTGTGAGCCAATAATAATAATAATAATAATAATAATAATAATAATAATAATAATAATAATAATAATAATCTCTACCTCCACCCCATCTCCCCATTACCACATCACGGCCCACTTCCCTCCAAAAAAAAAAAGAGTGAAACCAAATAGCCAAGTAGTCAAGGAGGAAGAAAAGACCGAAGAGCGATCCCTGACCAGACCTCTACTGTATAAATGCGAAGAGAACTGGGACCTTGGGGAGGTTTATTGCCACTCAAGTCCAAGCAAAGACCAATAACTGCTGCCAACAAGTAATCAATAGAAAGCAGCTGTTGCGATAATGCAAATTTATTTGCAAATTTTATTAAAAGAGGTGGAGTGTATTGGAAACCTGGAGAGACTTGTTGTCACTCAGCTTCCAGGGAACACCACAGGCTGTATTCAATGAGATCTTTGATGACATGTGTGAAAGCTCCTTGTGAGCGAATAATAATGAACAGACAATCAATTATACGAGAAAACATCGTAAAATAATCCCAAAAATGTAGTGTTTTTTACCCCTTAAAGAGCCCCTGGGGCGCACCCAAGAATTATCGCGAAGTACTGACAAACACAATTATATAGAAATCAGTTACAATTTTTCAGAAAATTTTATAAAAATCCAAGTGATCATTTTTTTTTTTTTTTTTTTTTTAATAAGCAGAAAACTTAATTTTAACCATTTTAATCCGAAAGGAATCCGGGAGTGGGGGGGGGGATCAATCGGAGTTTTCCTGGACAATCCTTTCTGTTACTTTTTTACTCATATCATGTATAAAGTTTGTGCACAATTTTAAAAAATTCCAAGGCAAAGTTACTGAGAAAAGTGTGGATAGACGAACGGACTAACGGACACACGGGCGAACGGACAAGGGTGAATTTACAGGTCCGCCTTCCCTTTGTTGGGGGACCAAAACTGAAACAGCGATGACATGTTGCACAGTAAATTATTGAATATTAATATAAAAAACCTTTATATAAAAGAGACACAATAAAGCAGGTATTAATAAAATACAATGCATTTTTATAACGGAAGATGAGACTCATATGAACTGAAAAAAATCGTTCAATATTCGGAATAGTTTTTAAAGATTATATATGTATATATATATATATATATATGCATATATAACTACTTCATTTATTCACATAAATTTAATATACGAAAGTATAGATTTATGCGTAAACTTTAAGTATTTACTTCAAAAGTGCTCAATACGTAGGTAGAGCTAGTTAGTAATTCATAAAATATATATGGCGATTAAGCTACACTAAAAAAAAAAAGAAGGAGAACGGCCACCTAAAACCACTAACCTATTTCTAAAACAGATCCTTTGTTTGATAAAATGCATGCCCATTGGCTGATAGGAAGGGGCGCGGTGGATACTAGAAAGCTGATTGGCCAACTAGAAATCCTCAACATATATAAAAACAAGAAGCAACGACAGAATTCGCGCATAAGCCTGACGAATCCTATAGTTGGATGAAACGCAGAATATTCAGTGTAGCTTAATCGGCATATATAATTTATAAATTACTATATACATATATATATATATATATATATATATATATATATATATATATATATATATATATATATATTCTCGGAAGTGGAGTGAAAAGCATATCTTATTTTTCTTTTATTAATATTATTGGAATATTTTCCTTTTTTTCCTTGTACACATTTTTGTGAATTATTCCATGCATTTCTGCGTTTGGATCATTATGGACCATCTTCTTCCAATTACGGGATTTCCTTGGATTTTACTTGTACAAATGGAAATTCTTTTACCTTTCTTGAAGTTAAACATTTGGATTTTACCGGCACTGGATTTTTTATCTTCCACCAGACTATCCATTCGTATGTAATCACCTTTTTCTTTACCATTTTCCCTCTGCTTTACTTTTTTTGTTTTCAAGTAAGATCATTGACTTACTTGTTGTTTCATCAAATACTTCTACATGCAAAATCCGATCCCGCATTTTACTAATTCCTACCCTCTGTGTAGAAGGAAAGTATTTCTCCGAAACTTTTTTTTCAATTCAATTTTCTCCCCAAACAAGGCACAGTGCCACTTTGAAGCAGGGGGCTACTATCAGGAACTTAATTAGCTGGGTCATTATGAAGGGAGATGAATAGAAAGATGTTTGTTAACATTACACTTGAACTTCTGCATATCATTGCAGTTGGGAAAGCAGAATCCCGGAAGGGAGTTCCAAAGACCCGCAGTTCTGGGGAAGAAACTATTGGAGTAAAAGGCTTTCTTGCACCTAGGGATCTCTACTGTAAAGGGATGAGACTTAGTAGCTTGTCAGGTTTGTCGGGGGTAGTTACATCGGGGAGGTACAAGTGTTTGCAGTTCGTCAGAGCATTCACCATTAAAGTATTTGTAGAACAGGCAGAGGGGTGCAACATCTCGTCGATGGGATAGAGGCTGAAGCCTAGATGACAGTTCAGGACCTATCAGGTTGGCGACTCTCTTTTGAACCCTGTCCAGGAGCGAGAGACAAGCAGCAGATGCACCAGCCCAGATGTGACAACAGTACTCCATACATGGGCGAATGGTTGCCTTATAGAGGTATAGGATACTGTCAGGCATAAGTAGTTTTCTAACACGGTAGAGGGAGCCAACCTTCCTTGCAGCAGCCTTGGCAATGCTTTCAATGTATCTATTCCAGTTCATATTCCCTGTAAACATCAGGCCGAGGAGTTTAAAAGAAGTACTTTCAGGCATTGTGTTCTTGGCCATTGCTATTGGTGGTAGAGAAGGTTTCTTGTAGTTATTGAAGGAAACAAGCTTAGTCTTAGCAGCATTGAATGTGACCAACCATTTTTGTCCCCATTCCACTACGGATT